>NW_011967185.1:896708-915057 GCF_000949405.1 Vollenhovia emeryi
TTCGAAACTAGAACTTGGACCAAGTTCCAGCATCGTGGACGCAGGCCTTTATGAATGTTACTCGAGTTCAAGAAAATGAAACTTATATTACAGTAATTATCACAAAAATTATTGCGAGATTCGACTTGCATTTTTAAGTACATATATTGAACTTGATGCTATCCCTATTCAAGATTTATTTATCGTTCTCTAGCCTGCATAACGCAGTTCACTTAAACAAGTCTGGCAAATAAATATAACAGAAAGTATATTTTCAACAAAGAACTCGCACAATTTAATTAATAATTAATGATAAACGTAATTTAAAAAATTCAGCAAGCTGCTGTACGATTTTCGTCTTTTGAGCCACCAAGGTTTACGGTTTCGCGAAGTCGAAGGAGTAAATTGACGTCGAGGTCTACGGGGCACATTTTAACCGTAAGGCTGCGTTTATCGATGACCACGCGGCCTTGAATATTCTCCAACGATCATCTTCGAGGCGTAATCGCGATAGTGACTTGCACGCGAGAGGTTCGACGCGCCTGTCTACGCGCGCGGGAGACTTGAACCAGTGAGAGCAGAAACGTACGACATTTTGACCGAAATTGAGCCAACAATGGATCGTTGCTTTAGCGTAGAGCCGAAACGTTTCGAAACGTTTTTTAAATAAAAACCCAAGAGTCTCCTCTTCGGATCGAAGCATGAAAAATTACTTAGCGAAAGGTTCGTATTATACTTATGAGAAAGTTCTCTTCTTTTCCTCAAATATATGATTTTGTCTCTTTCTCTTTCGCATGTGTGTATCCCTTTCTGTTCTAAATAATTCAATTTATATTTCATGATCCTTAGCGCGGCGACACGTCCTCTCGTTTCAACAGAAAGGATATAAAATTGCAATTTTCCTTGCGACGCCGTTGTTTCCCCAAGCAAGATGCAAGACTCCTTTCGTCGCGATGAGGTCGAAGCGAGCGAGACTCGGGTCAGAATTTCGCGAGCCACGTACGCTCTCATTTCGCCGTCGTTTAAAAAATCATTCCACATCTATCCAGAGACCATTGTACCTTCTCTTGGCGCGAGCTTACGAGCCGGCATCTTTAATTTCAATCGCCTGTCACGCTCGTTGAATCGTAGCCCCCGAGACTGACTGGGGTGGGAACCAGAGTGGCGGCGGCGCTTTCGAAAATCGCAATCGGGCGATGGATTTGCGAAACCCCGCGTGGCTTCGGTTATCCAACAACGCGCGCACGCACACGCGTGTATGTCGGGGTTTCCACGCGAGAAATCGCTCTTGCGGGAGGCGCGGTCGAAAAACCGGTACGCCTGAATTTATAGAGCGAGGAAGTTCCGGACGCGGCGTAACGTTCGCGTAATACCCGATCATTTCGAGCAAAACGGTCATTACGATCCTGTATTAATTGTTACATGGCGGACGTATCGTTTCCCAGCGCGGAGACGATGCGTTGAGACGAGACACCAGACCGCCCCGAGAGCTTCCCTGTTTCGAAACGGAGTTTTACGTTACGTGGCGCCGTCGTTACGACATTGCGACAATAGGAGCTCATTAGAGCTGAAAACGTAGAATTAGTACCTACTTCGCTAGAAAAAGAAAAGGAGTACACTTCAACGCTCCGTATGGAAGCGAAGTGTGAGTGAACTTTGTAATGACATAACAAAGGATAGAAAGAAGGACACTTGCAGATATAATAATTAGCGAAATAGCAATATCAGAACGATTATAATTTCGAAAGTATTAATATTCGCGCCTTCGAAACGACGGATAATGTCTTCGACGTCGTTTTCGACTCATCGACTCAATAGTTCGTCAAATTTTTAATTTAATCTCATGGCCAGTATTTTATTTTACACGCGTTTTGATAAATACGATTTCCGCTACAGCTTTCTATGTAATAGACCACTGTCGTATTGCTACAATATATAATTATTTTAATATTTGTTATTTACACTATATATTTCCCATTTTTTTTATTAATTTTTTTTATTACGAATAAAGCTTTTAAGTCGACATTAACCGGCCAGTGTTTTAATACGGAAAATTTATTGCGAAAAATATTACCTCAGCCAGGGTTTGAACCTGGACTTCCCTACTCTCTAGGCGGGCGTCTCACCAATTCGACCACTGAGGCGTGTTTTTTTATTCTGCTTTTTATTTTAGATTGCCTTGCTGAAGATGGCTAACAATAAGTAAAATTGAAACGTTCAACTATTTGTTATGTAGCGTTGGTTTTTTATTGAGATAATATTAAAAAGAAATCGTTTATTATTTTAACCTTCCATCTTGCACGTATTTTGACTGCTGGCTTTATTGTTATACAGACTGCACTTATCTGATTCATTCTTTCCTAGATAGCACAGTGAATTCGCAAGGTGTTCTTCAAGTTTTCTGCCTCTCTGAGTTCTTCAGGAATTCATAGGAGAAACCAATAAGAATGATTGGAATGATTGGGAAGTTGCATGCACCATAAGAAATCACTTATTACTTGAACCCTACATCTTGCTCGTGTTTTGACTGACGGCTTTATTATACAGCTTACACTTATGAGCGCCTGATTCATTCTATCCCAGATAGCACAGTGAATTCGCAAGGTGTTCTTCAAGTTTTCTACCTCTCTGAGATGTAATTCCTCAGGAATTCATAGAAGAATCCAATAAGAAATGGTTGGGGAAGCTACGTGTGCCATAATAAACTTCTGACGAGTACTTCAAGACGCACCGACCGTGGTAGATTCTTAAAGAATTCTTCAGACATTCAGTTTTCGAATTCTGCAGGTATTTTCTTTAAAAAGTGAATTCTCTATGAACTTACGTTCACCTTTGTGCCATCTGGGATTAATGTTATTATTACTTCTAAGATAATCTAATAAAGGAATCTAGTAAAGAGTAAAGAGTAAGGTAATGCACGAAACTCATAAATTCAAGAAAATAGTTACGGTCGAAGAATATTTAACGACCGAAAGGAGCGTTCCTGCTGCTTTTGCGCCCGACTAACGATCAAAGGGTTCCGCGGGAGAATCGATTGTTACGCAAATGTCTCGCTGTCCGGAACCTCCCGGTCGCTAAACGCAGGTGTAAAACCGGGGTCGTCGACCCCCCCCCGCAGGATACACGTGAGCCGCGCGATCTGCATTCTCCGTTCTCCTTCGGGGCGCAAGCCGATTTACCGATCGGCCATGCGATACGCGCGATTGCAGCAACTGCAGCGGTAAATTCGCGACCGCCGCGTGTTTGGAAAGCGAGGCAGCGGCGTGCGATTTAATTAAATATTACGCGACGGATGCTAATTAGGGACGAGCTCGGCGCGCCTCTTCCTCGACTTCGTCGCGACGGACTGTTTCCGCTTTACCGGTCACTAGAACGCGAGAAGAAAGCTCTGCCGTGTGTGACGGAAGTAACGTCACCGAGATATACTTTACTGATAAAGATGTCCGATCAAATGTAATCGGATAATTCAATTACATAATAACAAACGGATTAAATTATATATCTGATGAAAAATATGATCGGTTTTTCAATCAAATTTCATCTGTAACTGCGTTTCGTCGGATGTGCCCATAATTAATCGGAAAAAATGACCCATTTGAAACACCATTTCATTACCCAAGGAGAACAAAAAGTTAGGACGATGTCAATTTGATGTCATATTGACCAAATTTTAGTCAATTTGATGTCATATTGACCAAATTTTAGTCAATTTGATGCCATGTTGACATCATCGTGATTTTTCAGTTTTCCTTGGGGAACCAAAATGTGACGTAAATTTGGTCAATGTGACATCAAATTGACATCATCCTGACTTTTTGTTCTCCTTGGGTTGGTTTATCCGATGGAAATTATTATCAGTGTTGTAATAACCGGAACTCGTACTCCTTCGTTGAAGTGAGCACAGTCGATCCCCGCGACAATATTTTCAACAATCCGCCGAAACGAAATATTTCAGCAATCTGCTTAAAAATGCACGCAAAATACGAGTTTGAAGCACAGTATATTCATATTGCTTGGTCACATTTTTATAAATTTTACTCTGCCATTTTATTCGCTTTTCATTCAAGAATCTAAAACCTTTCATATACTTAACATTCGTTCACTGAGAAAAATTTTCATCGGATAAACCAATTAAATAGTATGTCCGATGGTTAATTTTTCCGATTACGTTTTCCGATTAAATTATGGATATATCCGATGAAATTTATCCGATGAAATGCAATTACCGATGAAATTTGATTGAAAAACCGATCAAATTTTTCATCGGATATACAATTTAATCGGACATATCCGTTTGTTATCATGTAATTGGATTATCCGATTATATTTAATCGGACATTTTTCTCAGTGTTCCAATCCTTATTTTACATCAAATTTCCGCAGGTAGGCCGTGCAACAACAACCTTGTTGGTGCCTCATCCATTGCTTCGACCTTTTACTTTTTCTTTCGCTCCATCTCTCTTTTGCAATAAATGAAATTAATTAAAAATAACAAGAATTACCTCTGGAAAGGCGCAGATGAAAAAGCTTGAGCATGGTCAGCTTAATCATTCGAAAACTGGAATTGACGAGAACCAACGATAATATTTCAACCACCTATTATTTAGAATAGTTGAGATCTCGATTCGATTTGGACAACCAGGTCAAGTGTTGGGTCCGCGATTCTCGGATATATTCGTGTAAGTTTCACCGCGCTCGCAATCACAGCCCTAACAGCAATGATATCGTTCGAGTAATTTGTACCTCTACAGGATGCACCGAAGATATCCTAATTTACTGGGAACGTCCCTACAATATCTTAGGTCCCGCGACATTCACCGAATACTCTCGGAATCTACGTCCGCGCTGTTAGGGGGCCCGGTGGCGAATATTCGGTATAACACTTGTCTTACATGCCTCCGCTCGTAATTTACGCTCGAGCTCGCGGCGGCGGTCACTTCTACACGCGCGATGTTCTTATTTAAATTTAAGCGTCGGCCTCGTGATCGATTAGGGGTATTCAAACAGTGACTAAAGGTCAAATTTGCGCGTTACGTAGACGGGTACGGTATTCAAACAAACTTTATAGGTCGGCTCTACATTTTGCGCATTATATGGCCACGTTTTTGTTTTTTCGGGGAACAACGAGTGAAAGTAAACGATAAGGCGATATATCGCGAGAGAGCGAAGTTTCGCAAATATGCACAGCACGTTACATGGCCGCGTCGTAGCTGCGCACGAGGGATTCTCTTGGGAATCGAGATTATGCGCGCCAAGAGAAAAAAATTCCGATAATTGTTCCATAGGTATCGTCGTGATAAAACGAGGGGGGGTTTTTTTTTTACGTCGAAACCCGATATATTCTATATACCGGAAGTACGGACCTGTCTTATTTATGAATGGGATAATCAGCGTGCATCAAATGATAATGGTGCGCACACATGCAATATGAATTTACAAATATGCAACCTGTCGCGCAGAATAAATTAAAGGCACGGAATGAGCAGTAGATGTTGACCTCCGATCTCCTCGTATATTTAACGCGGCGGTGCTTGGCGGTCCCGCGATTTTCGTTTGCGGTCTCGGTGCCGCTGAAATAAATTGCAATTTTCGTATTAGGCAATACGGAGCCGGAGTTGGCCATGCTCGACGCTTAACGCGTTGTTAGACAGAGAAGCGAGGTCTAATTGGGGCGAAAGTTCTTTTTTATTTCGCAATACGATAAAATCAATTTCCGTCTTTCGAAATCGCCGGCGTAAACGCGAGGCGCAAAGGGTACCGTTAACGATTTCACGTTCCGCGATTATTACGACGATTGCGGCGGCAGAAAAATCGCGAATATCGGGTAAACACGCGGCTCGATTGATAGCGAGAAATATAATTGCGGGTCGGAACGAAACCCCGTGCTTGCCTCAATCCTAAATTTCTATTCGTTAAATGCGGCGTGGCCGAGTAACGATGGAAATCTCAATCTTCCTAATGATAATGGCAGGCATCTCGTCGCGCGTTTTTGCCTAACGAGACAATCAGGAACTGTCGTGATGGGCGAAAGTATGTGCTTAGAGATCCCCGTTACACTTCGGGTTCGCTTCGCGTATTCCACCGCCTTCTTCACGTGCAGTTATCGACGTACGATGGTAATTACGTAGAGTGCACGGCGCATCGCGGCGCATAAGCGGATGTGGAGAATTATCGCGAGCTCATTATCGTATCGCGAGATCCGCGGCGCAGGCCGGCTGGTTTCTCTACGGAAAACGCGGATCATTTTTTCTTCCTGGCCGCGCGACAAGTCAAGTGTCTTTGATTCAACCCAGATTTGCCCGTCGACCTTCCGTAAAGACACTCGCGTTTTAATTATTCAGCGGCGCCCTACATCGCATTATCTCACGTGGTTGTGTTAGCCCGTCGTCCTTCGCCTTATTTCAAAGACCCTAACAATCTTTTAGCGAATTCGGCTTGTTTATCTCTCAGTTCTTATATTTAACTTCGTCGTGGCGATCGTGGCGCAGAGGATTGTGCGCTGGTCTGGCAATCCGAAGACCTGGGTTCAAAACCAAACAAAACATTGTTGGTTTTTCGTTCGATCGCCACATAGACTACGTTTACACGTCACCCTTAATCGGGTTTAATAACATCTGTAGTTATAAAACTGGCCAATCACGACTATTCCTCAGAAGAATGGAATGGCTGTGATTGGTCAGCCTTTTAACTACGGATGTTATTAAACCCGATTATGGTGCCGTGCACTGAAAAAAATTTCTGTTTGAATATGGACGAATCAGATAATTCCTTTAGGATTTACCAGAATTCCTTTAGGATTTACCAGAATTCCTGTAATCCTACAGAAATGTTTACACACTGAAAAAAATTTCTGGTTGAATATGGACGAATCAGATAATTCCTTTAGGATTTACCAGAATTCCTTTAGGATTTACCAGAATTTCTGTAGGATTACAGGAATTCTGGTAAATCCTAAAGGAATTCTGGTAAATCCTAAAGGAATTATCTGATTCGTCCATATTCAACCAGAAATTTTTTTCAGTGTGTAAACATAGTCATAGAGAAGTGGATGTAGAGAGAGGTGTTATAAGAGGTTTGGGCACGTTCCTTCAAAAACGCCTTGTAACCCTAAGGGGAATCAATAAAATCTATCTACATTTTACATATTTAACTTCGTATTTAATACGTGCACTGAAAAAAAATCCGATAGATTCAACCAGTCGTCTGTTAGAAAATGGAGGAATTCCCTTTAGGATTTACCAGATTTGTAGTGAAGTCTATAGCAAACTTCTGGTTATGAAATATCTTTCGTGGTAAATCCTAAACGTATTCTTTGGCCATTTTCTAACAGAAAACTGGTTAAATCTATCAGATTTTTTTTTAGTGTACGAATTTTACCTCGCGTAACTAAAAATCGCAATTGGCTACTTTATCTATATCCAAGATTTTAAAGTAATACTAATCAATTCTCTCAATTAGTTCTGTCGATATTCAGTAACGCAAAGATAATTTTCACTTCAGAGACACTAACCGAAATGTTAAGTTGCCTAACTACAAAAAGAACGGTCAAAATTTTTCCCAGAGTAGAGTTACGAACAATCCAAATAATTCGATTACTAATTGTGGACAGTGACCCCAAAATGGGTCGCTGTCTTTTTTCCCCCCAGAGAGTAGAGCGTCGAAGACAAAAATAGGAGAGAGAGTGAGAGAGAGAGAAAGTAGAGATGGCACACGCAAACGGTTAGCTGCATGAAAAAGGAGAGCAAATCGAGCGGAAGTTAGTCGAGTCAGGCAAATAGGATTAAATTGCGGACAGAATCTAAAGCGTGATAGCTGATAAGTAACCCATTCTCGTCCGCGATACTTGCAACCGTTTTACAAAGCCGCGCTTACGATCCGCGCTCGCGGAGGCCGATTCGGTTTACGCGACCGTGCATGCTACCGATTTTTTTTGCCATTTAAGGGAGCTACTCGCGGGCTGGAAACCACGCCGCGCGCGCACCCGCCCGGAGTTCGCCGCGCGGTTTTACGATTTACGGCGCATTCACGGCTCGCAGCCGCACGTCCATTGATTCGCGGGTGAGCGACGCTTGTAAATCACCCCGTTCGCCGGTTGTAACGGTGAATTACACCTCGGACATTTTCCCGGACCCGTCCCGATCCAGATCTTAATCGCGAATGAAACACACTCGTCGCCGCTGACAGAGTGAGACGCGTACGTTCAGCTGGTCGCTCGGGTCCCCCGAGCGCTCTCCCACCTACGCAACACCGACGGAATTATAATTGAAGCTCGAAAATCACCGTCTCCCGCGACGCCCGAGACTTGGGGAACGCTCGGCTCGTCATCTCGGCCGCGGGCATTATCTTAAATTTATCGGCGGGGGTTATCGCTCGCGACGGGTCGAAAGCGTCTCGGCGACGACGGTCGAGTCACTTCGGCGAGCTCTGCCGGATTTGGAAAGTACGGGAACGCACGGGACTTCTTTATTACGGCGACGCAGCGTTGCGCGACGAGACGAGACGAGACGGGACGATGCGATGCACCGGCCACGTCGTGAATGTAGCTCAGCGGTAAGCGTGATGAAATTCGCTCAGGCGATCGTCTGCGAGAGCGTGAATAAAGCATTGTTCCTTGTATCCGCCGAGAATACTCTCGTTGCCCGGACACGTGCCAAGCCGCACAGAACGAATGATCGTATGCGCGCGTTCGTTAATTGCTGGCCGAGCCGAGTCTTCCTTCCTTCCTGCCTTCCTTCCGAGAGGGTAGAGAACTCAGACTTCTGTATACTGCTAGACTGCTACCTTCGGGCTGAGGCAAAATGTTCCGCCATGCCTTGCTAGGTATGTAAAATAAAGTAGTATGTGGGTATCGGTGTGTCGCTGACAGAACTACTACTTTATTTACCTAACGAGACACGGCGGAACTCTTGCCTCACTTTTCAGCTCGAGGGTAGCAGTCTGGTAGAGAAGCGTCCGTCCCACAAAAGGTCGGACCTGCGGCCCGACGGATTTTCCGCGAGACATCAATCGCGAGGAATCGACGGGACGGTAATTATATGGAAATCCGAGCGTATTGATCCACTCTCCTCGTACGTTATCAATATTGTTTGCCGATACGTCTGGCGGAACGACTGGCGAACGGTTGAAATGATTAAATCGGTTGGGACAGAAAGGGTGCACGTGATGAAATCATGTATTTGGGAGGAAACTGTTTTATATCGGCATAATATGATTTTTTCACTAAGTCCTCGTGAAAAAACTGGTTCGTTAACCTTGGAGTCGTCAAATATCCTTCTGGTATACCTTGTTTTCGTCTAAAAGAAAACTACCCGGGGGAAAAAAGTCATATATCCAATTTTATCTAATTGTATAAAATAATGCCAGATTTGATGAAATTTGGTCAGATTATATCCAATTGTTAATGCATCCATTTATAAATATATCAAAGCAGATGTGACGAGATGAAACGGTATAAATATCTGACTATATCTGACCACATCTGCTTTGATATACTTAGAAATGGATGCATTAAAATTTGGATATAATCAGATCAAATTTTATCAGATCTGACATTTTTGATGTAATTAAATACAATTAGACATATGGCTACGGTAAGATTAGCAGCCTACCGAAGGCGAAGATGAAGTAAAACCAAATGCTCAAGGTACCAGTTCCCCAAGGAAAACTGAAAAGTCAAGATGACGTCAGTTTGATGTCATATTAAAAATGTGACATAAATTTGGTCAATATGACATCAAATTGACATCATCGTGGCTTTTCAGTTTTCCTTGGGGAACCGAAACGTGACATAAATTTGGTCAATATGACATCAAATTGACATCATCTTGACTTTTCATTTTCCCTGGGTCGTTCTGTATCAGAACGAACTGGATAAAACAAGTTTTAAGCTTAATACACGAGGAAGAAAAAGAAGAAGAAGAAGATATCTGGCTTTTTTCCCCGGGTATTTACAAAAATTAAGCCAAATTGGAGGGCGTTTTCGGAAGACCCTAATAGCACAGTGCATTGGCTAAACATTGGCTCAACACAACCAAATATTGGGCAAATGTTTGGCCAATGCACTGTGCTACTAGGGGAATAGCCAAAACATTGTTTAACATTTTAGTTTTACGACGGAGGATCCAATGTTAACTCCATCTCGGTCAAAATGTCACAGGTCTCCTTTGTGCTCTCGCCGGTTCAATTGATATAAAAAAATCCCGAACGATGGACAGCTCGCTTTCGTCCCGGCGGGTGAGGCGAACGCAGAAAGAAATGTACGCGAAATTAGTTTAAACTTTTCCCCGTTGCGCGCGCGCACTCAATCGATCGGGATGGTCGGGACGACCGTTTCTATTTCTGCAACTGCGGTTTTCCATCCGCCAGGCGGAACCGCAATCCTGCGCTATCACGATTTTTATCGAAATAAAAATTTCACCGCGCGTTTTCACGACGGTCACGCACTCTCTCTCTTTCTCAGTAGAGATTTCTATTCTTCGCAGGTGGGAGCAACGGCGGATCTCGGCGTCCCCCTCACTTCGGCGACCTGCATGAAGGGCACCAGGTATACGAACGTTCGAGTTCAGATTACGTAGAATGAATTACAGAGCATATACAGGGTGTCCGAATTTGATTGTGCATCCCCCAATAACACCGCAGAAAATGGTCGGATGGAAAAAAGTTTCAGACAAAAGTTATTTGGTTCCGA
Source organism: Vollenhovia emeryi (assembly GCF_000949405.1). NCBI lineage: Eukaryota > Metazoa > Arthropoda > Insecta > Hymenoptera > Formicidae > Vollenhovia > Vollenhovia emeryi. The sequence goes on from NW_011967185.1 coordinate 907,375, forward strand.
GGGGGACATCAAATGGTGTCATTAATTGGACCTTGAATAGTCACCTTGAAGGTCACGTGAAGGCCACCTTCGATTTTTTAAATGAAACTCCCCATTGTTTATTATACTATCTTATTTTACTAATTACTATGAACAACTTTTGTCTGAATCGTTTTTTCATCCGGCCACTTTCTGCGATGTTATTGGGGGTGCACAATTAACACCCATGGGACACCCTGTATACCGAATGCATAAATTGCTTGCAATTAGTGGAATTAAATAACGTCAAATGAAATAAAAATAATTGCATCCGCGTGGGCAGATGCATTTATACGAGACGATGGCAAAGAAGTTGCGATTTCGCAAAAATAAATTTTGTCTAACAAGGTACGCAATAGTGGACCCAAGAATTTGAGCGACGATGTTCTTCACACCGCCGTAATTCATTTTACTGTTGTGCTTGAATCCGTCATTATTATTAAAATGTTGAAACTTACACGGAGTCGTACTCTCTAAATTTTTTAGAGTGAGATCTCACTCTTTTGGAGTGAGATTTAAATGCCGCCAGTCCGACCGCAGTGCAATTTCACTTTTTGAGACGAAAAACCACGGTGGCGGAATACCGTACTTTAAGCTGGAGTGAATTTTGGAGTGTTAACGACTTCACTTTAAAAATAAGAGTGAAATTCTTCACTTTTTGTCTTAGAGTAAATTGGAGTAGATTCACTCTATTGGAGCAAACTACACTCGAATAGAGTGAAGTGGTCCAGCGACACCGCGACTCGAGTGAAAATTTCGCTCCAAAAATTTTAGAGAGTACCCAGATAACATGCTTGTCTAAAAGACATCTTCAAGACTTCTTTAAAACGTCTTTAAGATATCTTTTAGACATGTATGTCTAAAAGATGTCTAAAAGACGTGTTAAAGACATCTTAAAGATGTCTTTTAGACATGCATGTTATCTGATTGTGAGTAGGGTCCGAATATTCCGTATAATAAGTTAAAAGATGGTGCAACAATTTTCTCGCCATTTCTCTGCTTTCGTCACTTTAATCGCACTGATGGCACGCAAGTTCGCGGCACGAACACAGGCGCAGGCCAATCGCAGTTAACGTTGTGATTTCCCAATTAAAGATAGGGCCTCGTAAGAATGAGGCGGACCGATCATGACGGCCACGTCGCGCGGCAGGGTCCGCCGCCCTTCCGGGTGCTGGCCGTCCCCGACAACATGTACTTGTCGCCGACGCCGCCCGCGGCGGCGCCGCCGCCCCCGCGCGCACCCGAACCTTACAAGGTCGCCCCGACGTCGACGTCCTTCGGCAGGGCGCACCGTCGTTCCAGCTTCGTGATACTCGCCGAGTCTAGGCCGGCGAGTCCGGAAGCCGGCGATGCGTCGTCCACCTTGCCGACAGGGAGAGTCTCGCCCTTCCGCGGACGTGGCTTCAAGGGCCCGCCCCCTCGCTCGATGTCGAGGCCGCAGTCGCCGGAAGTCGCCGGGGACGGACGTCGACGTAGAGTCGAACGAAGGGGTAAGCAGAGTGTGTGTCACGAAGATCCCCTTCGTTGCAATATTTCGAAGATGCCGAGAGAGAACTCGTAAGGATTCTCGACGTTGACGAGACATTTCTGACAGTTCGGACAGCTGAAATATTTACCCTGCAAAAGCTCCCAGACGCGCTCTTATATGATACTTCTACATTGGTCCACAAGACAGCTTTATTTGAAAATTACTTATCAATGTGCTTAGTGGGAATTGGTCCCAAATAAAAATTTAACTGTCCCTGGTTTTGTCTTCATACTTTAATCGTGTGGAAGAATTTTGCAATTCTACAAAGCCAAGTTCAAATTTCGTTAGAACTACGAATTGAAACCTTCAAATACCAACATCTTTTTTATTAGACTTCTGAACTGAGTGTTTTAAGTATGAAAATGTTCTGCCATGCGGCCCGCAACTTATCCTGATATTATTTTGTGCACAATTTGTGCTAATAGAAAGAATTACAAGCGCAAAAACTATATTCGACTGTGTCGGTAAAAAAGATGGCGGAAGGATCCTCGTAACGATGGCCCTTACTAAGTCACCCATTTATTTTGTGCAGTGTCGTTGTCGCAGCAGAACAGCCCCAGAAGGAGCCTGATACCGCAGCCCACTTATCGTCAGCGGTCCACCTCGTTGACGAAGGACAACGAGCGTTCGCCGTCGCCGAAGATCGGTCGCCGAGTCACGAGGACGCGGCTGAACGTCTCGGACTCGCGGGGTCGATTGAACGCGGCCGATTCCAAGTCGCAGCTGAACGGCTCGAAGACGCGTCTGAACAAGCTCGACTCCCGGGGTCGCACGAACCTGGCCGAGGCTAAGACCCGCTTCATCTCCAACTCCACCAGCAATCTCAACGGTAACTCGACGACAACGCGCCGGCAGCCGATGACGAAGGGCTCGACGCGGCTCTCGCCGATCCAGGGCACTCCGACGAAGCCGGAGAAGACTCCTCGATTGAACGTCAGAGGAAAGGACGCCGCGAGGCAATCTCCCACGAAGACAACGAGAACGTCGTCGCAGAAGAACAACGTCGCCGCTGCTACTCGAAGGGATGGTCAGAGTAAAAGTCCCAGTAAGGATCGCCTTCTTTCGCCATCGAGGATTCCTCTGAAGGCGAGCAAGGCAAACGGCTCGTCGAGCACCGGCAGGTTCATCTCGATGCCCGAGCAGAACGCCGGCAAGACGGAAAGGTTTGCGAAAGAAGACAAAAATGATAAGAACCAATCGGTCCAGAACGGCCGATCCGAGTCGAACCCGAAGGAAAACGGGACAAACGGGAACTCCTCGAGCAACGCGGACGACGTGGACCTTATAGATCTTCTCAAGCAAACCTCGCAGGCGACCGGCACGTCCAGCGAACGTCTGGTGAACACCACGACGACCACGGCGGTGCAGCCGTTGCACATCGACGCGAACACGCTTCTCGTGGAGCGCAGCGATGGATCAACGACGAATCAGCAGAAGGAACGACTCGACGGGACGCTCAGGCCCTCGGTTTCCCCCGCGGCCAAGGGCGAGTCGCCGGTGTCGACGCCGACCGTAGCGTCAACGGGGCAGAAATCCTCGCCGTTAACCGTAAATCAGCCGGTCAAGGCAGGCCAAGCGATTAATCCTGGAAACGATAAGAAAGACTCTCCCGTCGGCGCGGAGAATAGCACCGGAGGACACTCGAAAAGCGGCAGCGTCGGTCAATCCATGAAAAGCGTCAGGGTGAACGAGGAAAGTTTAGTTCAGCGTTCCGGCAACCAGTCTTCTGCCAATCAGCGTTCCGGCAGAAGTAGTCAGAATGCTCGCGGCCCGAGGACAAGCGACGGGAAGACATCGGAAGAGCCGGAAGCCGCTTCGGTGGCCTCGGCGGAGGTGAAGAGCGGCTCTGCGGGCAGCAAGACGACCGCGGGTCGCGACGCCACGGCGAACGATAAGATGCCGACGGTGATGGAGAACGACTCGAAGGTGAAAGCGGTCGGGCAGGCGGAGACGACGATGAGTAACGCGATGGCGACGAACAACGTGGCGAGGAGCAACAATAATGTGAGTCCCGCGGTTGGTGCAGTGAACGCAGGTGTGAACAGTGATGCTGTAGTACGAACGAGGAACGAGAATCGCGGCAGCGACGCGTCCTTGAAGTCGTCCACCGGCGTGTCCACCAATTCGATCGAGAGCGTGAGGTCGACGGACACGGGAGTGAGCGTCAACACGGTCAGAGGGGTGTCCTCGCCGAGGGAGAAAACGGGCGTGCACACGGTGAAGCGGCCGCAGGAGATCGAGACCCTCAGCGGCAACATCGTCCGCGTCGAGCAGAACGGGGAGCCAGCGTGAGTTTTCATTTTGTCCCGTTTAACCACGTATAGGAGAATAGAGTAAAAACGGCATTTTTTTTAACTGGAGGGTACTTTTGTAAATGAAGTGTTCTCTTAATACCTCGACGCGATTCGCGTGTAAAGATGTATACTTTGAGACGCGCGAAAATTGGCGCGTCTTATATTCTGCGCAAAAGTGCGCATTTTTGCGCGCGAATCGCATCAAAGCGAACACTTCATTTACAGAAATAGTTCTTAGTTAAAAATCCCGTTCTATTCTTGACAAACGGAGCTTTCAAAAGCTTTCAAAACAGATTATTTCTAAAAGCAAAATGATCTCGTGCCTCAAACAGAATAGAGAATGAATTTCCTACAATTCCTTAAAGTTATTCTTAAATGTTTCGTTAAAGTAACTAATTGCACGTTTAAAATGTGAATGAAAATTATTAAGTGCGTTCCCTTTATTCTATCCAGTCTTTTTTTCTTTCTCTTCTGTTCTCTTTTTCTTATTCTACTTATGGAATTCGTTTCGTTTGGACTGTAATTAAGCACGATCAATGTCAAAGAGATTGATAATACGAAGCTAAAAAATACACACCCAGTGCGTACTTGAAATAGCGTTACTTTATTATACGGTAATTATGCGTTGTCAAGCGAGGGCGTATTAAAATGCGTCGTACAAAATGTTGTACTCCATGAATCTTTCATAAAAAAAAAATCGGACAAGCGATTGTTGTACCTATAAATTTCTCCGTTTTGTAGTCGCGTGATACGTTGATTGGAGTTTACATACGTGAGTTCATCTGCTAATTCGTCTTGTTTTCGTCCGTGCAATCGATAAAAAAAATTAAAGCTATTTGTTCCCCGCGGGAACGTGATCCGGATTGCGCTTTGTGCAGTCCTGATAGACCAGAAGATGAAATTTTTCGCGAGTCGAACGGCACACGGCAACGAGGCATCGTTCTCAATTAAAATGAATGAAATCTCACGTGACGCGATTGTTTTGCGTCGAAAAGAATAGCGACCGGAATCCTTATCGCCCTCTCGTAACTCCACAATTCTCACGTTCAACCGTTCTGATTCGCCACTCAATTTTACGCCAGACATTCGCGCGAGCCGCTTAAATCCAAAACTTCGTAAAGAAGTACAAGAACACTCCTTCCTGAGATAAGTGTGTAAGATATTTTTGAACTTGGGGCCCCAAGCTCAGGCTCGAACTGTAAGTGTTACGGGTACAGAACTATGGCTTATTTATCCACTCGGATTGGATGATTACCAGGTTCAGTTTTCAAATTACGCTCACTTTTATTCGCCTCGCGGTTGCTCAAACGAAATTTCTTTCGATATAAATCTGAGATTGTTTTAAAGTCGCGTATTTTATCGCGCCGTAATAACAACCTAACAACTAGGTCTTTCTCTCTCTCTTGTCGTATTACGTACAGTTTTGAACAGAAGCGCATAGAGTGCCTTTATTAAGCTACGCCAAGTCCAACTGTATTTAACGTTCGCGAATTAACGCGATAAATCTTCGAGATATCTCATCGCACTTTTCGAGAGTACGAGAATACGACGAGAACTTGCGGATCGTGGAATCGGCTACTTGGGCTGGACGGTTGCTATAATCCTGCACAAGAATTTATCACCCTTTAGTATGCAAGAGCCGGCTGGGTTCGTTTGTTGCAATTTACCGGCTCTCGCTTTGGCCAAGTCTTATTATAGCGGCCGTGTATCGAATTTCTGACGAATGTATACACGGTAAGATCGCGTCATTCGCCGTGCTGTGTAGTATTGCAGTAATTTCGCGGGTATCTCAAAGCAAATCGCAGGACTCTGTGTTGCGTTACTGCGCAGTTATTTATTCATCATTCCACGACGCTTCCAGGCTCGCCTCCAGTCTAGCACTGCTCAAGACGAACTCGTCGCTGAACCTAATTGCGATCGCGTGATTTAGGTGGTTCTGAACGACTTCTGACGGGGAATAATTAATTTTGCGGCTGCTCCGTCGGTTGATTCGTATTCATATGTGACCGCGAACGCGTTTCGCACGTCGTCGCGCGAACAATCAATCTTTTTGTCTCTCTTCAGAAAGCTGGGAACCAAGTAGACCGCGCTGGAATACGTAAAGCCGGCAGTTTCTACGGTAATCTCGATTATTAACGACGTTAAAATTAGTACAAAATACGGGAAAACTCGTGTTAAAAATTAGATGGACCCCTCCTTCTAAACCATGAAATTGTTGAGTTAATATAATAATTCTAAGCGCTTTCTGCCTTCGTGCTACTTTTGTAAATATTGTTTACATACTGTAGCGATTTCTCTCTCTCTCTCTCTCTCTCTCTCTCTCTCTCTCTCTCTCTCTCTCTCTCTCTCTCTCTCTCGATTGTGAGTTAGCCCAAGTTACTCACTCGAATGACAGAATTTCTCAAATGGTGAAAAATCTCCCGATTCTCCTTTTTACCCTCCCTCGGGACTTTCTACGTGCTTAGATCTGTATCATTCTTGCCCTATCGCGTAAATAGCGCAAATCTGGATCCAATGCTATTACACTTGAATGTATCATAAAATAGGATCGATACAGCGCCAACCATATTTATTACAGAGAAAGGAATATTTTAATCTTAAATGAAAAATTCTAAAGTTCTGAATAAAATGACAGTATGTATCGTCTTTTGCCAACTTCGTGCGTTCTGAGATGGAGGGAAAATTTATTCTAAACGCAAGAATATATATAAACTGGTATTTAGATAAGTTACTCTTGTCTCGATATAGCGAGTCAATCTTTTTTAATTCGGCAGAGGAGAATAAGAATTGTTGATTTTTGATATTGCCTTATTTTTATACTAAATGTGGTTGCGAGAAATATACACCCATAGAAAAAATTTCCGGATCCAATGCTATTACACTTGAATGTATCATAACATAGGATCGATACAGCGCCAATCATATTTATTATAGAAAAAGGAATATTTCAATCTTAAATGAAAAATTGTAAAATCTAGAATAAAATGATAGTATGTATCATTTGCCAACTTCGTGCGTTGTAAGATGGAGGGAAAATTTATTCTGGACGCAAAAATATATAAACTTACATTTATATAAGTTACTCTTGTCTCGATATAGTAAGTCAATCTTTTTTAATTCGACAGAGGAGAATAAGAATTGCTGATTTTTGATATTGCTTAATTTTTATAAATATAAATGCGTCAATATTTTTTGGTATTTTTCAGTAACAGAAATCCTTTCTCAGGGTGTAATAACAAACGGAAATATCCGGTGAAATTGTATACCCGATGAAAAATGTGATCGGTTTTTCGATCAGATTTCATCGGATGTGTCCATAATTTAATCGGAAAACGTAATCGGAGAAAAATCACCGTTTAATCGGCTTATCCGATGAAAATGTCTCTCAGTGTGGAGAACTACTTTCTACCCGACAACTAGAGGATGATTCAAGAGATTGTTCGCAGACGTTAGGACGACGTGATTTTATTATCACGGAATACGAGCGACGCCTGCGAAAAGACGTACGCGTTTCCGCGGAAAGTTTTTCGCTTCGCCAGCCAAGACACGAACAGGCCGAGGAAGTTCCCGTCCTATCTACAGTCGCGCAAGATTCAAGAGTTCCTTCACCCCGACTAGTTATAAACCTCCACCTTCGGCCGAAGCGGCCGAGGTGTGTCTATCGATCGTGCTGGGATTTACATCGACGAGCCACCGTGGGCTAGCTCAAGGGGATAATAAATTAGAATCCCCGAACCATCCTTCTTCGCCGTCATAATGGCCGCCGGTCTGGGACAGGGTGCTCTAATAAAAATACCTTCGACGTCCGTCCACCCTTTCCGTCGACGCTCTCCTCGGAGTGCC
>NW_011967185.1:915904-940704 GCF_000949405.1 Vollenhovia emeryi
GCGGAATCAACGCTTGTGATTAACGCTTTCGTTATCTCGCGATATCAGTAAATATTTAACTTCGAAACGGCCGAAGCGTAAGCTGGCGCGTGAATAATGAAATTACAATCGTGTTCGATTAATATTGAAACAAAAATATTAAAATATATCTTTATAACATATTCGTTCGAAAGCTCGAACTCTTAAATCAATCTTATTAGAATTTTGCCAAAAATGTGTGATTCCGAAAACATTCGTATATTCCGTGAAAAGGCGCACGTTCTGTGGAAAACACCTTTCCCGATCGATAAATTTGATAATTAAAATTCACTTGCGTTAAATCGATTCCGCGATCGTCTCGATAAGGTTTTCGAAACTTAATTTTACTCTCTGAATAATCAGTTCATTTAGCTTTTCCTTCCCTCCATCTTCGAAATTAGATTTTGATGAATAATTAATGAAGCCGCGCTAGATCCGCCAAAGGTACGTTGCACCTCATTCATTATTTATTACATCCACACGTTACATCTGCGTGCGTCGATCAATTAGGATATCGGCGGCGATCAGTTCTTCAGCGTCGCGAACGCGTCGAACCTCCTCGCGTTGCACAACCAGACCAGATTATTATTCTTGTAATTGCATGGAGATTACATTCTTTCTACGCGAGAGATTCTCGCGCCGTAATTTCGTGCGATATTATTACCGGCCACGTTACGTTCCAATGACTCACAAGACCGCAGTAGCGTGACGGTACCATAAGCTGCTGACGCTGTATTGCGAACCGTAGCTTAATCTCGGAAAATAAATTCCGGAAATTTTTCGAATAATCGCACGCTTCGGTTTCGGGAAATCACGCCAGGTCGCGACATTTCAAACGTACACTGGAAAAAATCGTCATCGGCCAAACCAACAAAATATTGTTTCCGAGGGTTAAGTTTTCCAATTAAATTTTCCGAATCATTAAATTATGGATACATGCGATGAAGTTTATCCGCTGAAATGCAGCTATACCGATGAAATTTGATTGAAAATTGGATTATCCAATTATATTTGATCGGGCAGTTTTCTTGTCAGTGTAGTATCTCTGGTAGGTTGCGGCCTGTTATCGCAACAGCTCTCTACGACAGACTTTCGAGTTCACGAGTTTAATCATACGAAATTACGAAGCCTTTCTATCATACAACTTTTAATCTACTTTTACGTGTGTAAGGATTCGTCTTGCTTCTGTTATGGTCCTTGCGTGCAGATTTCGAGAGAACGCGCCACCTCGATGTAGATAAGGGAAATATTTTAGCTCGAGAGGAGCGATATACTCTGTACACAAAAGTTGTAAATTACTTTAAATCTATCGCTTGGTACACAATCACGCAACGCGGGCGAGAAAACGGTGAATCAACATGTCTGTTAATGTATTTCATTACATCTTTCTTAATTTATTTCTTTAACGACCCGGCACATGCTATTTGAAACGATGTGCGAAATTTCATTGTTCCTAATCGCGATGTAGGGCAAAGGCACCTAATATCGCCTACCAAAATTCAAATCGTCCTCACTTAAAGAGTAATTGACATTATTGTCTGTATTTAGTCTCAAATGAAAGAGACATTTGGGTTTCACGTACAATAGGTCAGAACGGTTTAGATCTACAGAATTTTAATCCACATTGGGAAGAAACCAAAACGGCAAAATCAGGAGTTTGAGAAAGTTGCATCTAATATCGCCCACCTTACAAATTTTTAGTAAAATCATTAATCACATCTTAACTATCTGTAAAGAAATGTAGAGAATAATTCCTGGAATTGCAATATTTTAAGCGATATACCAAACGTAAGCAGCGTAACAAGTACAGACATACTTCATATATCTCTGACGTAGAGCTATCAGTAATCTTTTTTTCTTTGCGAGGAAGCATAATTTCGCCCGGAGGATTTCGATAAAAAAGGCCAGGGATGTAGGTACGAAAGTCCATCCTTGTATCTAACGATTGATCTCGCACGCGAGCCAGCTCGCCTACGATATCTCGTTGGCTTTTGTGGAACGCTAGAACTTCTTTTTGCCACAAAGATATGTCGCGCCGCGGAAAACGCAAGGTGCGATCGTTCACGGCAAAAATATGGTTCTACTTCGTTTATAAACGATTTCCTCCGAGACGCGAGAAAATGGAACGTCTTCCCCCCCTTCTACATCTTTTGAATTATCCATCATCGTCACGAAGCTCATTGAGATGCGTATATTTTAACAGCTATTTAATGCGTTTACGTAGTTTCGTTATTTATTATATTTCAAAATTACTTTTGAACTTACAACTTTTAGTACAACTTTTTTGGGGGGGAAAAATGTACCTAAGAAACGAATGCGTTTCCTTTCGCAAGTGACAATCGATTAGATTTCTTCTGCAAATACCTAAGTATCGATAATAGAATTTTTACTGGCAGCGGGACGAGTGTCTCTACATCGCGTTACATTGTATATAAGAAGAATTGCTTTCATGAAAGTCAGATTATACCTGAGGAAAAATGGAACTAATTTGAGGTGGTGGGAATTAAGGTGCAGAGGCAACTTATCGGAGAGTGATTCGTCTAATTGAGAATTGCGGGGTAAACCGCTGACCAAGAATTTGCACACTAATAGTCAGCCGGCGGATACTAAATCTCACTGGTAATTCATAGCAATATCTAGGCGATTAAATTACTATTCATGGCAATTTTTCCTCACTTTCTATATGTTCGCACACAGATTGTTTCAGAGAGTGTCTTCTTACATTCTTAAACCAACTTTAATAAATCTACTTTCAACAAAGACAAATGGCAAAGCGTTGATTAATGTTGTTTAAATAAAAATTAGCAGTAATCAAATGTTTCGATCAAATAGTACCCTCTAGTTCGTACGATCATCAAAATGGCAATATCTTTTCTAAACAACAATTAGGAAACGGCTAACGCGGTTCTAACACAAGATGTAGGTAGCCTATACCTGTAATTTATTAAAATGTGAATTCATATACCGTTTCTTTCCACCTTTGTCCTGCGCGCCGATTTCTTTTCGGACATAAACGCAGTTTTCTTACTGTCAGCTGTCTTGCCGTCAGCAAATTCACGTGTTCAAATCGATAAACGATTTGTAATTATATTGTAAATGCTTAGATGCTACATTTAGCACTCAATGCCCCCCTTTTCCGTATTGTAAATTATTCTTATTGCGAAAAATATTACCTCAGCCAGGACGCAAAGCGCTTTCGAGAAGAACGCATCTCGAGAGCCGCACAACTGAACCGGAGACGAGGTTCAGCCTCACGCGGGTTGTACAGTGATGGACAGAACGGTTGCGACACTTTTCTTTTAATGAGTTTAAGAACGCGCGTTTAGAGACTCAGGTTTACGTTCCAAAACATTTTCTCTGGAACATTTTACTCGCTGGCCATTCCGAAGCCATTTTGAGCGTTTTCGATCTTCTCGCATATGTGTTTCACGCGCGCCTAAATTCATACGGGAAGGCATCAGGGATTCCTAAACTCATTAAAAAGAAAACAGCGTTGCAACCACTCGGTCCATCACTGTACAATGTGCCCGGTATTCAGGCTGACGCGCGGATCTCTTTCTTTACCTCTGAGAGCGCGACGATCAGGGGCGAATTAGGGGAAGTGCCCTCGCGCGAGGTGGGCTTGGGGTGTCGTGCTATAAAGAGAAACGAGAGCACACAGGCGGAGCGAGTGAAATACGGGTGGTGGCGCGGGTCGACCTTGGCCGCACGCGACGCGACGCGACGCGACGCGACGCGCCGCGCCGCGACGCCTCGCCGGTCACTTGCCACGTTACGTCGATTTTCGGTCACGCCGCCCCTCCCCTTTCGGCACGTGCGATCTATCCGTCGACGCCGCGTGGTCCGGTTTGAATCTGCCGGCGGGGACCACCCATCCGGAAGTGACGGGCCTCGCGTTCTCGATCGATCGATCGATCGCCCGTTCGGTCGTCTTTTCCGTCTTACGACACGTGTAGCACGTATGCGGGATGACTTCTCGGTTTGAAAAGGCAGACTCGAGACTGACGATGTTAAACAACCATATAAGAGGATTAATGGATTCGAAAGAATGGGGAACACGTGCTCCCGCATCACGCGATAATCCGATTTAGTTGGCTGATCCGCATCCGTTGAGTCATACGCGGTGTTGGAGAATAATCAGGTACAAGTACCTTTTTATACGTGTCCAAATGGAGGATTTATGAAAATATGCAGCGGGTGATAACGGCAGATTGATTATTGCGCTAGAAATTCTCCATGTACGCCTACAGAAAAAGAACTTCCGGATCCAATGCTATTACACTTCAATGTATCATAAAATAGGATCGATACAGCGCCAATCGTATTTATTATAGAGAAAGGAACGTTTTGATCTTAAATGAAAAAATCGTAAAATCTAGAATAAAATGATAATAGTATGTGTCTTTTGTCAACTTTGTGCGTTGTAAGATGGAGGGAAAATTTACTCTAAACGCAAGACTATATAAACTTACATTTGTATAAGTTATTCTTGTCTCAATCTTTTTTAATTTGATAGAGAAGAATTATTGATTTTATTTTGATACTGTCTTATTTTTACACTAAATGACGTTGCGAGAAATATAAATGCGTCAAGAATATTTCCTGTCCCGGTAACAGAAATCCTTTCTGAGGATGTAAATACGCTTCGCGGGGGTCTGATTTGGAGAAAGAGAATCCGTTTCCAAATTCATTACAATTGAAAGACAAGGAATTCATTTTTTGTACAAATTTTTTCCAACGAATTGTAAGTCGCGTCGTAATTTTTGTACGGGAGACACAATGGGCCGCTCAATTTTAATTAAGGAACAAACCGAAAGATTTTTTGTAACAACTTCCGTTTCCCTCAGATTGTTAATAGATTTATTATACATTTCTTTGTGTAATCGTATGCGCGTCCGATTCTATTATACGTCGTTCTTAGGTAAACCACTTAATTCCAATACGATCCGCACGTGCCTCGCCTCTGCTTTATTAACGCACGCTTGCATTTTTTATGTAAACTAGCAGCCCATTTCCCACAATTCGACATAATTGAGCCGCTGATCCCCGATAACGCGCTCGGAAACGTTTCACGGTATACATCGTGCAGCGCGGAAATATGAGATGCGAGAATGCGTTATTAAAGATCGAGCGAAACAAATTTCAATGTAATTTGCATATTGCGTTATGCATTCACCCCCTACGAATCCTCCTCCCTCTCTTTCTCGTTACCTCTGCTCCTTTCCAGTCCGGCTTAATCGCTCCCGCAGATTAGGTTAATTGCATCCTCGTTATCCTCGCGACCAACAACGGATTGTATGTCAGGAAAGCGCATCGATTTGCAATGTTAATCGATATACGGCAGCGGTTCTTTTAATCTTCACGTGATATACGAAGCGAGCTGCATTATAAGCAGCACACAACGGCAAGCAGCCGTCGTGTATTTGCATGTTGCGTGGCTTTATTTGCGTTTAAAATTCGACAATTGCGTAAGGAGATTAATATACACGCTCGTGATAAGCCATTCCCCGAGCGCAGAATTGAATACGTCAATTTCATCCCTCGCGTGTTCCTCCCCGAGTCACATCGCTCCCCGGGCATCGATTACGTTAATATTAATCGATAGAAAAGAAAAACTATTTTTAATCCACAAACGGCAGCGTGCGGGCTATAAATAAACTACGAAACCTGCACGCATTTTTATTTGCATGCCGCGGCAGTTAGGAGCACGGAATTTGCAGGCGGTCTGCATTATTAATCCGTTTGAATTAATAATCCGGGAATTTCATCGGGGAAGAACGAGCAGATTATATTACTGATAAATATGTTTTTGCGTTACTAGATTGGGCATATCAATGTCCCGCGTACTGTTTCTCTTTCTTACGTTATTATTAATGGCAGAAATTCATATCTTTCCGTGGGATCGTTAAATGAAAACTTTCGCCTAATGACATGCCAAGAAACATTCCTTTCAGGCTCTTAATATACATATATTTGTTAACGCGAACGATTATGATACCGTGAAAGTCTCTCGCGTTGCTTGCAAAAGCGCAATGCGATATTGAAAAATATGCTCCAAATTTGAGAATTATTAATTTTGCCTGTCACGCTGCCGCGTAGCGATTCAAATGCAGACTTTTATCGCGGAATTTATACTGCACGTATTTTTATCACTGTCAATTTCGGCCAAATTACGCTTCGGATGATAAACCTGTATAATTCACTGAGTTGCCCAGTTCGCTACTTTTTACTCAAAAAGGGCCTTCTTAAGTTGTCGCGCAGGGTCATTAAAATAAATATTATTTCCAAACCGCCCGATTAAAGGGTTAAAAAAAGATGCCCTTTTTTCGCCAATTACGAAAAAACCTGACGCTGCGCATTCAACGTCCTCACAATTTTGAATTAACGACAGATTTCTGGATCCAATGCTATTCCACTTGAATGTACCATAAAATACGATCGATATAGCGCCAATCGTATTTATTATAGAGAAAGGAATATTTTAATCTTAAATGAAAAATTCTAAAATCTAAAATAAAATGACAGTATGTATCGTCTTTTGTCGAATATCGCGGTGCCAACTTCGTGCGTTGTAAGATGGAGGGAAAATTTATAAACGCAAGAATGTATAAACTTACTTTTATATATAAGTTACTCTTGTCTCAATATAGTACGTCAATCTTTTTTAATTCGATAAAGGAGAATAAGAATTATTGACTTAATTTTGGTATTATTATTTTTATACCAAGCGAGGTTGTGAGAAATATAAATGGGTCAAGAATATTATTTTGTCTCGGTAACAGAACATCCTTTCCGAGGGTGTATTGGCAAAAGTTCTTTTCTTAAAAGTTAAGGAAATTAAACTCATTTAATGCAAAGTAATTACAAAGAAGAAGTTGCGCCAGATATACCAGCGATAAAAAGTTGTAGATGCTACTTCATATTTTATTCTGCTTACTATTAATATACTTCATGTACTATCGAGATGCTAACGGGGTCAGTCATGCGTGCCGTAATCGCCAATCAATCACTCGCCCTTCGCGTCCTTTCGTGAACGCGGTTTACGTGCGTAGACAAGTTTCAGGGGGTGTTCCCGTTACATTTATGCGGCACGGCACGCAGCGCCGTTTCGCAAGGCAACGTGACGAGCTCGTTGCTTCATTATTACGACAGTTATTGAAATTTGTGCGAATGATAACGCCGCTCGCGCGACACGAAACAATCCCCGTCGCCGCAGATCTGAGCTGCCGACATTCATTTCGTTGCGTCCGAGTTTACATTTCGGTAAAAATCAGTTCGCACGCGAGCCAGCAGCAATTGCAGCGCTAGGCCTTTTTCACGATATCCTTCACATTTTTCCCAGATGTAGATTCTGAAATCTCTTGTTTGTGCGAACTATAGAGATGTGCGAATACGAATCAAAGCAAATCGAATCGGGCGAGATTCGGTGCGATTGGAATCTGAACTATTCGTTTATATCTTATAAAATTTTATGAAGTCAATCTTACGGGAGCACATTTTCGTTAATAAACAAAATAGTACGGTCCTATTAATAGGTGCACAGAGAAAAGGAATATTCTTCTTTTGAAAATATGTTTAGTTTCAACGTGAAAATCTTAATGCGCAAATGCATTCTTTTAAATATAAACTCACAAGGTTTTGTCTCTAACACTTATTCGAATCCTCGTTCGAATCATTTGAACAAGTCAAATAAAAATACAGAACAGATGTTTTATTTCGCACAAGTAGCAGATAACATAAAAATGTAAGACACTTACCTCACGTTTTCTCCGCTGTTGCTCGATGCCTTCTAGGCTTCCTCCTCGTCCTCTCAGATTTCCTTGTTGCACTCACACAACACTCACTCGCCAAAATCATCGATCGCGCGAAATTTCGGGCACTCCCGTACGCGATGTGAAATACCGCGAGACGCACGAAATATTATTAACAAATATCGCGTGACTTTCTCTCATACAAATTACTCAAACTAACAACTTGCACTTTTGATTCGGAAGAATGGATAAATCACTATTGGCGATATAAAACGCAACGCGAGCATCGGAAGCGTAATCTGCGGTAAAGAAGTAGTTATTAGTCCGCAACGAAACGATATTTTACAATCATTGTCATTCAATCTAACTCTCGAAATAAATTACGCGAGCGAAATTTTCAGCGATAAATAGTTGTTATTAATTGCAACAGTTAATTGAGATAATTTTCGATTACATTTACATAATGTAATGACGTGCGATAAGCGACTTTCTTTACTTTCTGCCCGTTCGAGTTTCGAAGAACGACAGAGCGAATTACAGCGCGAATGCCGAAGTCGTACAAATTTCTCCCTTTTCCCGAAAATGGAGCAGATTACACGAAATCGATAGACAATTAAAAGCCGCGGTGCGTAAACGGGATGTAACCGCGACAAAGTACCACGGTTTACATTCATATTTTAGATGAGTTAGTCTCGTGAAATATCTACGTTGATAAAGAGCCGTCGCCTCAACACGCAATTCGTTTCTCATTACAAGTTGTACAAACTTAATAATTAATCGAGGAAGTTACTTGTTACTAATAAAGGTGTGCGAATCAATGGTGTTTTATCCCTGCATTCATCGCGATCGAGTCTTGGAAACCGATAACGTAAAAGTAATAAGACGCACGGAGCGACTCTCGCCACTGCCTGCCGGCTCGACGTTCGGCGAGCGAGTGATACCGCGGTGACCTTCGCGTAAACAAAGGCCCGCGTAACGTCGCACGATACCGCGCGGCAAGAAAAACAATAAACGTAGAGAGCTCGTTGTCATGCCTGCGACATTGAAAATTCTATACCCAGTGAGAAATGATTTGTCGATCGATGTCGAAACGATGTCGAATCGACGTCAATTCGACGGTGTCGATGTCGATTCGACGTCGTTTCGACGTCGGTCGACGAATCATTTCTCCACTGGTTACCTAATACTTCAAATTACTCTGTTCAGTGACTGTTGTTACGTGTTGCGTATCATTCTGCGGACTTATTGGTATTGATTAAATTAACGATTAATTCTGTTGAATCGAGAAAATGTTTCGAAACAAATATCGTTGTTACTTGAATTCTAGTTATTAAGATTAGAGATTTTACCTCAATAGTTGGTGTATACAAATGTATATTTCTAAATTGCAAACCTTCATTTACCACTAATCTAAAAGAGAAGTGAAGCACACTTCCTTGTAGCTACAAAGTGTTACAAACTGTTACTTGAATTAAATGAAAAAAGGGCGACATTCACGGGAACACTTTTATCACTCGTCATGTCGCCGCGCCTGACCGCGCAAAATCTCAGGCCTGTCGAATTATAATCGCTTATTATTTAAAAACTATCACAGCCTCGACATTATTGTATTAGAATTTTCCTCTTGAAATTTTCTAAAGAATCTGTGATTAAAAGGATATCCGGTGGTTTTAGTACATCCTGTATAAGAGTTGATGTAACACTTTTTCCTGTGTATACATTCAGGGAGTACGTACATTCAGTATTACAGCCGTTCACTAGCGGCCACCACGTAATAATAGAATGTGATTGCAGTCTTAGGCCGGTATTCATAGTCAAATCTTATATTCAAGACCGCCTTAAGATTATCTTTAGATACTCCATAGCCAATGAAACGTTCCATACAGCATCTTTAGATAAATTCAAGACGGTCTTGAATATAAGATCTGACTATGAATACCGACCTTACCTTTGAATTCAAACTAAAGAGTACTGATAGTAAAATAAATCACCGTGTTATTTCAATTAGTACAATTATACTTTAATTACTATGTATAAAATTGGATAATGTTAATGTATGCAATTGGATAATTGGATACTACCGTAGGGCATTTCAATCGTTTATCTATGACTTTCCTCTTTATTATTTCAGTTACTGCGCCATTAAATAAAGTATATTTCATTAGTTTTATATAAAATATTGAAGCGTTGTTTTACCTTAAAACGAATTTATATCAATATTATTTTTCCATATTAACATATTCTCGCCATATCTGCGTGTGAAATTCAATCTATATAGTAATTATATTGTTAATTAAAAATTATATACTTTAACAATTAGTTCTTCGATTTAATCCGATTCCCTTCGATTCGAATCAAATTAAATGTTTTAACGCTGAATTCGAAGCTCGCGCGTTAGATCCGCGGGCTGGAGGTGGAGATCCCGAGGAGATTCAACGATGAAGAAAACGTGAAAACAAACGCGGCGGGAATTAGCACGCACTATTCCCGGACACAATGCGCGCGTTGTTGCGGCAACGCGCGCGAGATCGATCTGGACGATTAATGAACTTTCGGAGAACGCTCGTTGGGCAATGCCTCAGTTAGGCGAGTTTCATCCGCGCCGACGCGCGTCTCGGAGATCGGCGGAGATCGGCCGGAAGCCTCTGAAGGAGGAACGCTCTGATTCCCAAGATAATCCGCGTGTTTTTTTTCTAGCCTCCTCCGCTCTCGTTAGTGGCGCAATTACGGGGGGGGAAAGTGTTCGGCACGGCACAAAATTACCCACATCGAAGTAGATCGCGGTATTTGCGCTTTAATGACGCCGCATTTTGCGCGAACTTTCCGCCGCTTTTGCCGTCTACCCTCCACCGCCCCCGCCGCCCTGCCTCTTTAATCAGCGGCGCAAATGGTGGATACCAACTTTCAGACACGTGCAACTTTTAATGGTTTTGTCGAGCGTGTCGTGAATCGCGAATCCAGCTGTGTAATCACCCCGGCCGGCCTGCTTTTAGTGCGCCATCAGGATTAATCCTTTTTAGGACGGATAAATTTCGGAGCCGTCCCTTTGGAGGAGCGCGACAGTTTATTTTGACGCAACGATGTGGGCGAGGAGAGAACTTCCTGAACTTAGTTCCCTGAAGACGCAGAAATGTGAAATAGAAGTCTGGAAGAGACAAATGTGTCCATAAGTAATAAATAGGGGTGTATCTTCGGGGAGGTAGGCACCAAGACACTTTTTCATTTTCGGCGAGAAGAATAACAAGGACTGGACCAGGATTCGAACCTGGGACCTTCCGCTTGCCGGGCGAACGCTCTTCCAACTGGGCTATCCAGGTCCACACTCGAAACCCTTCTCGCTTACCTACTTTATTTTAAACAGAGTTTCGAGTATTGTATCGCCAGTGCTTGATTAACAGTTTGTATAATCCGACACAACTGGCTATAGGAGAGTTTATTTTATTATAAACGCAACGTTTCGGCCACGGGTTTTGGCCCTTTTCAAGTGTTGCAGCATCAAGTCGGCGTGCATGTGGTCAAATGCCATTAGGCTCACTGCGCAGAAACGAGAAAATCTGGATAATAACTTATGTGCTGACTATGTCAGTATGATTAAGAACGGACGCAGATTAAATAGTTTAAATGGAATAAATTACATAAGTTAAATTAAATACATTAGATAAAATTAAATAAATACGAAAAGAGTAAAAAAATGAATTCAGTTAAAAGACCTACGTTAGATATAAATAGAATAAATTTAATAAGTTAAATTAAAAGGAGCTGAAAAAAAGAGTAAAAAATGTACGTTAGGCTAGTCGCTACACAGACACAATGTCTCTTTTGCTCGCTTGCTGTACGAGTACAAAGTTGAGACTGAAAAGTGTGTAGGTCCGCCTAGTGTTAAGAACCGACAGTCAACAACTACTTTATTTTACTGAATAAAGTAGGAATAGTATACTAGCAGCGCGACTCCAGAGCGATGCGTCGTATCTCACTCAGCGGTTTGGTAGACCATCGTATGGTCCCTTTGGAGGAGCGCGACAATTTATTTTGACGCAACGATGTGGGTGAGCAGAACTTTCTCAACTTAATCCCCTGAAGACGCAGAAATGTGAAATAGAAGTCTGAAAGATAAATGTATAAAAAAGTTCCCGTGTCGCAATAATTTTCAATAATTAACAAATAAATTATTTGAGCAAATCAGATATTTATAATTATAGAAAATATAAGTTCAAGTTATTAAAACGGCTACAACTTATGTGTAAATTTATAGAAACGCATACCCTACAAAATTCACGCTTTTTCAAGCAAATTGCAACGTTGTTCTTCGCCCGCCGTTTGATTATTATGTGTACAATTGACAAACGGATTTTTTTCGAATAAATAATACAATATCTCCCAGTCCAGTTAAAGACGGAGCTTCTAAGCTTGCAAAAGTTTCCTCGTGAAAATGCACCGAACCAACGGGACGCAATTAGGCGCACGTGGAACATCGTCTCACAATTTTCTCAATAACGGTACAATGTTCTTTGTCGCGAGTCAGCGACAAAACCAGGTTGTTAATGCCTTTATTGCTTATCGATATTTCCTAGTTTATTATGCGGTTTACAAAGCTCGCGGTAGTCGACGAGAAATTTTGCTTTCTGCGAAATAATAAATTCTCTTTTCTCCGACATAAAAGCGTTAAAAATTGGACACTTAAGAGCATAACGTAAAATAAATAACTGGAACGAAAAACAAAAATAAACAAATTTATAACAATCGAGAGATCAAGTAAAAATTGAAGCAACGATATACGGATTTTATAAGCGATCAATTTTTCTCCCGGTGGAAATATACAAGTAAAATTTGGAATATTGAATCGCGAGTGATTAATTAACAATTAGGTTGAATATGTATTGTAACACACAAAGTGTCACAATAAAGACAATTTTCCTGTAGCCAGTTGTGTCGGATTATTCAATCTAATTGTAGAAATATACATTCGGAAAAATATTTCCCATTTTTCATCGCAGAAGACATATTGTAACACACAAAGTGTTACAATAAAGGAAATTTTTCGTGTAGCCAGTTGTGTCGGATTATTCAACCTAATTGTATGAAATATACATTCGGAAAAGTATTTCCCATATTTCGTCGCCACGTAGGAGGAGACCCCTCGCAACTTCGTACGCGGACGAGTGTGTGATCCTAATTCTAAAATAAGCCCACAATCAATCCAGCTGCGACCGCCCTCCTTTCGATCAGCGAAAGTGGTGGCTGCCGCTGAAGGGTTAAGGTGACGACGAATTACAAGCGCGGCTTTAATGCCGTGCAGCCACCGGCGCGGCCGCACGCGCGTCGCGACGCTACGCGCGCCGAGGTGAGAGAAAATCGGCCGCGGCCGCCTTGAAAACCGGCCGGTTAAGGTAAAGAACTTCGTGTCGCGCGTATCGATTTCGCGGTCAGCTCGTGGCCCGCGGGGTCGGGGAGCGGAAAGACGAAGAGGGCGAGCGGGCCGGAGGGGGTTGAAAATCTTTGCGTGACCGGTCGCGGCCGGCCTCGCGCCCTCGCCCTGCCGCCCGCGCGCGCGGCCACGTCCTGCCGCGACTGCGGCACCCGCAATCACTTGACCGAAGTCACCCGGAGACCGGCCGCCGGTGACGGCCGCTCGTTGACTCACGAACCGCCGTCGCGATCCCGCTTCCGCCCTCATCAATCCATCGCGACCGTCCTCGTGCTCGATCTCTCCCCGGCCACTCTCTCGGGCGGCTCGCTCTTCGCGCTCCTCGATGTTCCTGCTGGTCTCCGCGCGGGTCTGCCGTCGGCGTGCCTACCGCGAGTTCGACATCGGCGTCATCGACGTCCACCGATCGCCCCCCAAATTCCCGGAAGGCGGTTCACCATCCCGCGGAGGCGTTGCGTGCAGGTAAGGGGTTTCCCCGATTGCGATTGCGTGCGCGGACAGAGGGATGAGACCTGCGCGGCTCCGTGATGCCACGCCGCGGCTTTGGCGCGCGTGAGGATTTTCTGCCGTGATTAGCGGCCCCCGCGTGAGCGCGAGGGCTTGTCTTCCGCTCTTCGTCGATCGCGGCTTGGTCCGCGGCGGGCGGCCGATCCGAGTCACGAAACGCGTTTCGCTTGCACCTTCAAGTGCGCATTTACGCGCGGTGGCTTGCCATTTTCGTCGGCCCGACTCTGAGACACTTAGGAGTGTCGATATAAATCGACATTTCGTCACTGCTAATAGCGAGATCGCGAGATCTCGGTGTAAAATTGGCAGCTTTGAGTAAATATATAAATATTACGTCTCGCGGATAATCTCGCTCCTTCTCATCCAGTTAAGGTGATCAATACTCTCTGATATTACTATACATTTTACACATGACTCATATGTATATATACAGGTGCATATAGGTGCTAATAGTCTATGCAGCTAATGTAAAATCGATAATAATTTTTCAGGAATAAATTGCCAGACGCTGCATAAAGCGAATTAAATAACGCGCGAAATAATATACAAATTTCTCGCCACTTTCTCATTTTAAGACGAAGAATTAACCAACATAATTCTGAATATATAGTAATTGTACATTTCCATCAGGACTCACTTATGCACATTTGCTCCTGCCTGAATAGATTTCTTTTCTCTTATGGACAAGGATAAATGTACGCTAATAATTATGTAAACTAATGTGCACGATTAATTATTCAAATTAAACGCGGAAAGAAAAATGCAGCTACCGCAGCTAGAAACTACGAGTGGCAACTTAATTTCAGTTGTAAAATATGAACAGCTAATATTTAGTTGTGGCAGCAAAATATTTTCAGCAAACCACGGTTAGCTACGGTAGCGGAAATTTGTTTTTCGGTGAATGTACGCGTTTACCAACTTTCTCAAATAATAGAGGAAGATCGTCTATTATGGGACAGTAGGTTTTCAACGTCCAGATGCAACGACAAATCTTTTTCTCGCAACGATTACACGATCCAGCAATCAATTTTCCGCTAAACTGACTTCACACCGAGGGCAGTAAATTCATGGTGGAACCAACCGGCGATGCCTATCAATTTAGCAGAAACCCCGCTATATCGTATTAGGAGCCCATCTCATAATAGGGGACTTTCCTCTAATAATAAACAGCGACGTGGCGCGATTCTGTTGCAGTGTCCTGGCATCCAACAACGAGAAGCAACGCGATAGTGAAAAACTATTGGCACGCTGGGGGAGGTCCTTGAGTCAATACTGCAAGTGCTGCTCCGGTATGAGGTGCCTCGCTTGCCGCAGGGATCCCAAGGGTCTCTTGTGGACCAGGAATCAAGGGAGGACGACGGTGATCAACGATATCCCGCCGCCTGTTGCGACCCTCGATGCGCCGCCGCCCGCAACGAGCGCGTTGTCGTGCTGGTCGAAATTAAAGGCGCGGTGCAGGTACCGTTTAACGACTTGAATTTCACTCGCGTTTAACAGCTTGAATTTCAAGCGCCGCACATTTATTCCACCGAGCGTACAGCGACTACACGCTTGCGCTGCGTGCATGCGCACGAATACATGTACGTACACTCCGAGCACAATAAAAAGAGCCGCGCGTAATGTTTCGTTAAAATTCTACGGTGATGAATCGAAGGCAAAAAAAAAGCGATGTGTTTTGTTAGCGAGCTTTAATGCTAATGTCTGCAAAAGTTGGGCGCACTCAATGGAAATGTGTAAGGGGGAAGAAAGCACAATATAGTTTAATAACGGAGGTAGATATTGTTATCGCCAGTAAATAATTAACGATATTGAGTGATTTAGTCTAAATTTTAAAAGTGATTTAGACTAAATCACTCAATATAGTTTAATAATTAATTTCCCTTTTTTTGTGTTTCATCTTAAAGCCGCAGAGCTTAAAATTTCCTCCACGTGAAAATTAATACTTAGCTATTTAATACTAGGAAAATAAAAATATTTGAGGCAAATCGGTACGATGGGCTGCTTTACGCCTTAACAAAGTCTCAATATCGGTTTGTCGATATTGTCGATATTATATTGTATTTTTCATTATTTTAATGAAACTTGGATACAATACGCTGGCAAATATTGCGCTTCTTGTCTGCACACTATGATATTTCCACAAAAAAGTAGGTGCGGCTCTTTTTGCTGCGCGGGGTGTTACAGTTTATATATAACAGTGACTCATAAAACTGATTAAATCACTGTTACGAATTTCTTTTGAAAATCCATAAACGGAGATATCTGTAGCGCGATCATAGAGATTTGTTTATATGTTGCGTTGATATTGAAAGAGATCGTTTTCATTCAAATTAAAGCTCGTTTTATATTGCTGCACTGATGAACTAGCGCAGTAGCGCTGGAATGGGAAAAAATACACCCACAGAAAAAATTTTCCGGATCCAATGCTATTGCACTTCAATGTATCATAAAATAGGATCGATACAGCGCCAATTGTATTTATTATAGAGAAAGGAATATTTTAATCTTCCCTGAAAAATTCTCAAATCTAGAATAAAGTTAAATAGCAGCTTAGTGACGTCAGCCAAGAAATCAAGAATTTTAATAAGTATGCAAACGACCTTACTGACAATTCTTTATTAAAATTCTAGAATAAAATGACAGTATGTATCGTCTTTTGTAGAATATCGCGGTGCCAACTTCCTGCGTTGTAAGATGGAGGGAAAATTTATTCTAAACGCAAGAATATATAAACTTACATTTATATAAGTTACTCTTGTCTCAATATAGTAAGTCAATCTTTTTTAAGTCGACAGAGGAGAGTAAGAATTATTGATTTTATTTGATATTGTCTTATTTTTATACTAAATGAGGTTGCGAGAAATATAAATGCGCCAAGAACATTTTTCGTCTCGTTAACAAAAATCCTTTCTGAGGGTGCAGACTTGTCTTACTCTAATTTATTGCACCTGTTCAGCAGAGGGCAGCAACAGAAAACAAGTCTATTAATTACTTGTCGATAATTATTGCGTACATTCGATTAGTTTCGTGAGCCTGTGGATGGTATATCATATTGACGGGATAGAAAAGTTTGTAAAGACAATGACGTGATAAAACCAGGAAATTTATGTGAGAAAAGGTATTTTCCGTTAAAGTATTACGGCACGAAGATACGCCATCGTATGGATTCTTAGTTTTCACTTGGGTCGCTCTGCAACTTGTTACCTGTACTTAATCACGAACTTGTTTCCAGAACTTTTTACTCAGTTTCTTGTAATTTCCCTTTACTTCCTACCTTATCCTCTTTTCCTCTTCCATATTCCCTTTGCTCTTCTCTGCTATTATATATTTATATTTTTAGTTTCTGAACTCTTCACCGATGCAATTTGTTCGATCTTTGGAAATCTAGTTTCAGTTTTGTAACATTTTAACGCCTTTCGTCAAATATTCACGTAAATTAAAATTTAGATTCGCCGAAAGAGATACTTACACTTTCTAGGCGTATTTCAGAAAAACGACGGAATAATTTAAGAAGAGACGCGTATCGCTTCTCGAAATCTTCTTTGAACTTTTGTGGCTTATTGCTGTGTTATCGAGTTACTTAAAGTCTGCGGGGGTTTCAGAAACATTTCGCAGAAATTCGCAAAATTTTAATCGCGCCGCGAAACGTTTTTCTTCTGACAGATGCGTCCGTTTACGAGAGAGACTGCGAGAGATCAAGTGCTGCACCAGAAAATCGAGGATCGCTCCCTCCGAGCCTACCGCTTGCTGCCCGCCCGAGAGAAGATGCGGTGCGATCTGCCGTCGTGCGTTCGGCTGCTGCAAGTGCAGCTGCAAACGCGCGGACGCGCAGCAACGCGCAAGAAACACACGTGCCAAGCACAGTCTTACAAGCGTGGCGCCGCCGCCCCTGTCGGAGGTGCGTTGTACATTGTTTGCCGAAACGAAAATTATTATTATTACACCCTGTCGGAGCAAATCGCTTTACATCACTCAGTATCTTTTTACGAACGCAGTTTGTGCGAGCCTCGAAACTTTAGCTTCAGTTTTCACGTATCTCTTGGAACACTACTCTGGGGGAAAAAAAAGACAGTCAGCAACCCATTTTGGGGCCACAATCAGTAATCAAATTACTTTTCATTATGCTCAATTTTTCTAATATAAAATAAAGCATTGTTATTCTCTCTGTAAAAAGTTGTAGCTTGAACAAAAATTGCTATTATGATCTTAATAACACAAGAGCTACAGTTTCTTTTAGTGCGGCGGCTTGTATCCGCTTCATTATTTTTAAAAGCTTTGTGTCGGACCTACGTAAAGCGGGAAGGGTTTCAAGCCGGGGGTGAGTTGACGTTTGTGAAATAAGCGTCTTTTTTTTAGAGGATAGCAAGTAACACGGCAGAGATATAGAACGTTTTTAGAAACGATTTTTAGATGCCAGGCCATTTTTCTTACTTATAACACGTGTAATGTCGCAGGAACCGAAGGCTAAGATACCGGACGTCCTGGTGGAGCATAATTCCGTCATGCGCGGCGCCATCCCTTGCCTGCCGGTCCCTCTCGCCTGGTTTTGCCTAGTGTGGAACTTCCTACTGCCCGGCACTGGTACGATTAATTTAAATATTGATACAATCGCGCGAAAGCGAAGCCTTCCGTTGGGACTATCGGTTTCCCAAATTTTCAAGTGGTTCATCTCGGAGCGAAATCAGTATTCCCATCCGATAATTGAATTGAATTCGCCTAGGAACCGTTTGGAGCGGCCTGTTCAACCTGTGCACCGGACAGCCGAGGTTTTCCGCCGTAGCCGGAATGAGATCGCGGCTCGGTGCATTGATCGTCAATCTCATCGTGGGCGTGGGCCAACTGTTCACCGTTCTGTTCTGCTTCGTCGGATGGGGCTGGAGCATTTGGTGGGGCGTCACCATGGTCCGCTTAGCTAGTAAGCACACTTTGTCAAGTAACTTAAATAAAACTGTTAAACAGCAGCTTAGCGACGCCAGTCGAGAAGCGGAAAATTTGAGTAAGTGTGGAAACGACCTTACTGGCAATTCTTCATTGCAATCAATCACAACGTTTCGGCCAGTACTGGTCCTCTTCAGGTAACGCTTATTTGCCGCTTATTCTAGTTTCTAACGTTTCGATGACCAGACACATTGTACAACGAAATTTCGGACTTGTATCATCATTTTCTCATCTCTAATCCGACGAGTCTTCTAAGTTTTTATTATACAAAAAACATCTTAATTTCATTTTCTGTTACGCAAGGTCTTATCTTAATTTAGTTCATATGCTGTGTTACTGTACTTCAGACATTCGCAGGCACTTTTGTAAGTTCGTCACCTGAAGAGGACCAGTATTACTGGCCGAAACGTTGTGATTTGTCAGAATAAAGAATTGCCAGTAAGGTCGTTTCCACACTTATTCCAATTCTTAAATAGAACTGTTACCGAATTATTAGTGAAAATTATGCGAGCCTCTTCGCCACAAGCATCAGAGCATTTGACGTCATATCGGCTTATAAAAATAAAAATTGACATCCGCTGTGAGCTTTTAAGTGTAATATTCTTTTTGAAGTATCATACTTGTTCAAAATCATTTTGAAACTAATCGCGAATTATTTTTCAAGGGTTTGCTGTTGATACTTTCTGTGCTAAAGTTTTTAATTCTGCACTGGAATATAATAGAATTCCAGACTGTGCGCGACGCGACATATAAAGCGCATTAAATTACAGGAAAGTACAAGCGAGTCAAGGATTCAGAGGCCGCTAACAGCGATCCTGAGGCCAGAGGGGGCGAGCCAGCTCCCTTGCCTCCCGGCGTGCCGAGTCAGGCCTTGCGAGGGATGGAGAGGGCGCGATGATGCATTTTTAATGAAGAGGAGAGCGCGACCGTCCTCCGATTATCTAAAGATATTTTGTATCTCGTTCGACAAGTCTTCGTATATTTTTCGCTTCATATCGGTCGTTCCGAATTGAAGACTGTCGTTCGTACGAAAAAGGAAAAAAAAATGTATTGCCGCAAATATAAGTATCTTGTACAAACGATTATATATTTGTGAAAACAATTAGTCGATAAGAACTTTTCTCGGCTGCGATCGAGTCATGACGGAGAGTGGAGGATTAGTTGACAAAACACTTGCGACAGTAACATGTCAAGCCGTACGAAATAAGCTGGAGCTAAAAAAGCCTGTAAATTATTGAGACGACCTGGTACCTTTATCTCGTGCCTTCTTTCCTTCCATCATTCATTTCTCGCTATTCTTAAAAGGAAGGAAAACCGTTTTATCGCAGCTAAGTAATAGAATCTGTTAGTACAAGCCAGGAATCTTATAACGAAACTTTTTCTCTCGTGCGGCTTAGCATGTTATTGCATCAAAGTCTTCAATTCAATGAGAAATTTCTCGAAAGGAAGTATCGCCGAGATTCTCTTGCAGGATGCTAGCAAAGTCTTTACTCTATTTTTCCGAAGTCAGGATTGCGATGCTGATATTGCATCGTATACCTCGCATCTTTTTAAATTGTTACACCATATGTCGTATTCCATCTTGCGGAACATTCTCGACAAATAATTGGCATTATTTCCTAACGGTTATTATTAATTGGCGCAAATAAAGTTAGAGAGGCACGGAGTTTTCTTAAGAAGACTCGAGAGAATGTCTGGAATTTCGCAACAATTCTCCTGTGAGCGAAAATTTTGTTCGCGAGCTGAAATGAAGCTCGACGCTTCCCATAAAATGGACAGGGAGACGTGGCGAGCGTCCTGCACTTTTCTACGCAGCGAAAACTTTCGTTCTCGTCGACGAAAGGTTCGATTTTTTTGTAAAGCTAGCGCTCGCGCGCGCGCGCGCGAAAAGTTCGTGGCCTATCAGAATCCAAAGACGTCCTTGAAGATTAATCGCTTTCAGTGAAAGCATCTTTAACCGTGGCGTTCTTTCAAAATGTACTCGTTGCGTCGATGAGGATGATTTACGGGAAGCGGGATCGCATCCGGCGACGACGGTAAACGCCGCGACATTGAATTGGGAGTTCCGGTACGCGAGTAGACATTAGACTTATACAACGGGGTGGCTAAGCTCGGGGGATCTTCGGGGCGGGATTACCGCAATCTCCGGAGACACGGTCCTTGAAGCGATATCGATGGGATAATTACGTTTTGAAAAAACGCGCTTTATATTTTTACAAGCGCAACATACACATATGCAACGAGTACTCGAGACTTACCCGTTTAGACTTATACTTATAAAACTCTTGTAAATATGAAAATATACATTACTTACGTCAATTTTTAATGTAAACGCCTGCCTCTGGAAGTTCTTGCACTACCCCCACTTTCTCCCGTCCGCGGCTACTTTTCGCACATGCGCCTTTACGCACGTCTTATATTATCTTTTTTTCTTTCTGCTAAACTAGTACATTTTGCTCGTCAACCATACATTTTCGTCCGAATAAATGTATCTTCGGGAACATTGACTTACAAAATTGATCAAATGTATCACGCAACAATAATAGAATTGATTTTAAAAGAGCAATCGACGAAACCTTTCACCAACATGTAAAACCAGTGCTTATGATCGTGTTACATATCTTCCCCCGATAGGAAAAATATTTAGAACATTATGTGACGAAATCTGGATGGAACTTGGAATGCTGGAATTACGCGTACATATTTCGAGCAACATATGCAGAGATGGAGACCTTTCATCAAATATTGATAAACATTTGCACAATGTATTTCTAAATAATATGTCAGGGAAAACAGCTGCGATTTGGCGAATTACCTTGGCAGAATATTTGCGCAATTAAATGGCCGTCGTGTTACGACGAGCTGCGAGGCGTCTCATACTCGTAAGTAAAATCCACACGGGACGAGATAAAAGCAGACTAAATGTTTACAAATCTTTTTTAAACATTCGTTGCACGTAACTGTGTTGCCGGACAATTTTGCTTCTAAATGTCGAAATAATTGTGCACGATTTATCCCCTAAATTGAGATTATCAATTTTTGGGCGAATGCCCATTTAGAAATTTTATTCCCACAAAACCACTGTGTTTCGGCGAATCACCTTTCTGCAATTATTGTGACATTTCATCAGGAATTATTTGACGCCAGTACATGACTAACAATAATTAAGCTTTTAATCGACATTAACTGGCAACGTGTTTTTAACGAAGAAAATTTATTGCGAAAAATATTAGGTACCTCAGCCAGGATTTGAACCTGGACTTCCCTACTCTCTAGGCGGGCGTCTCACCAATTCGACGACTGAGGCATGTTCTGTGTTAAATTTTCTGTGTGAAAAACACGTTGCCAGTTATGGCCGATTAAAAGCCTAATTGTTGTGAAATTTCTTCCTTTCGGATGATGCAATTATTACACAATATTTGAGACATTTTCCTATCGGGGTCGTTTATAAATTTTCGAAAGAAATTCGTAACAACGATATAACTTGATCAATTTTATAGGGCACTGTGTTTGCATCAAATTGTCTTTTTTATCGAAGAGAGACGTTCTCTCTACTTGCCGATACGAGATATCACGTGACTGCATTTTCCAGCTGTCCTCCCGCGTGCAGGTCAAAGTAGAAGGAGGAGACATCGCGGCGGGACAAAGAACAATAAACGAGAGCTGGACTTGCGAGGGGAAAGCTCATTCGGCGGAATTCACGTCCGTTGTTCGTCGTCGCCTCGCGTATTACGAGATTGCAAGATGCTCAAGTTGAAGAGAAACGTGCGCATGCTCGTGAAATGCAAAGGATCTAGCGAAACTACCCTCTATAACCATGCAAATCGATCGCATGCCCAAGCAGCTCTATTTCAAGCGGCGGCTATCAAGATCGCGTTATTCTCTATTTTCTTTTTGTCGAAGGCCTCGCGAGCTCGCACCTCAATTTCAAGACGCGGTCTTGATTTATGCGTACGCGAAGATGTGGTCCATGTGGTCCGCGTGATCTGTGTGGTCGACCGAGTCTACCGTTTTTTATCAATCTGCGTCTACAGCACGAAAAGGAAACTGTAGCTGCCGTAGCTAAGACCTGCGTGCGGCAATTAAACTTCGGCTGTAAAATATGGACAACTAATATTCAGTTGTGACAGCTAAATATTTTATATCTATTGTATTAGGTGCGACAGCAGACCGTTTGCTGTGCTTTACAAATCTATAGTTACGGCAGCAAAACTATTTTTAGCAAACTATGATTAGTTACGGTAGCGAAGATTTTTTTTCAGTGTAACAACGGTGTGACTCGATCAGTTTTGCGAGTCTCTGCATGTCGATCTGGTAAGTATATTTTTATCCGAATCCCGCGACTGTCCAATTCTTGTATTGATCCATGATTGATCTCCGTTTGGCAAAACGGTAACGTTGATGTAAAAAAAAATCATCTTTCTCGCAAGCGACGAATTAGCATCACGGGGGACAGGGAGCACGGAAAAAAAATTAGCTGCTGTAGCTAAATAACTTAGCAAAAAATGGACAGCTAATATTTTTTTTCCGTGAGGGAGTCAAAACGCGGCGATCGAAAGGGAGGAAAATTGGAGCGGGCGAAGCGCATTCGATTATATTGCGTCATCAGACCGTTATTTCACGCCGGCTTCTCTTTTTCGGAAACGTCATTTTCACAGAGATTGAAAATAATCTCCCTTTCCGGCGCGCGCGCGCGCGCGGGGCTCTTTTCCCCCTGATGTTTCGCGTGCCGGGCGATCAATTTTCACAACGGTTTCGCACACACCACGGCACTCGTCGTGCGCGCATCGGTCGTTAAATATATATATACCTTTTTAGCGAAACGTGCCGCGGCTGCCGTCCCGTTATCATGCCCGGGCCGTTCAGTCCGCAAAATATCGTGCGAAATTCGAGGCGATCCGATTCGCGGCGCGCGTGTACGCCACGCGCGCGAGCGAGCGGGGATGCACAAGTGCATACACGATAACGTGCGCACGAATTCGCGGCAATTACGTCGGCGGTTCGCTCGTTCGTGAAAATCGCGAGGGCGGAGGAGCGTGTGTGCTCGCTCCGCTCCATGCGGTGATATATGCGCGCCTTATCGGCCGCAATTTATCGCGACCATGTTGCATAAACTTTCGCGCCGGTTTTATGCATCCTTGCGGGAGAGGCCGAGGGTACCTGGGGTACCCCGGGCTTTAATTGCGTGGCTCCTCCGCGTTATTTCGCGCGCCGCGCGATCAGACCGATTCGCCACGGTCGCCGGGAGCGCAAGAAAAGGGAGGGGGAAAAAAAGAAGAGAGAAAAATTGGTCACTCCAGCGGGTCGGGTGTGACGCGAAGTTTCGTATCTCGAGGGCATCGAGCGAGAATGTGCGCGCACGTGTAATCGATTTACGGTTCGTATTACGCGATTATTCGCGGAGCGTGTATTAACAAAACGCGAGAAGAGAGGGAAGAAAGAGAATCTTATATTGAGATAATTGACGGAGATAACGAGGAAGAAAGGGACATCGCGAGAGATAAAGTAAGACTGAAAAGGGGTCACTTTAGTATCAAATGTCGTTATAATTGCAGCGGGAAGATATAACGAGGAAGATAGCTTTATCTCAGCCACGTGGATCAATCGGAGAAGAAATTCCCGGAAGGCGGCCCCGACTCGAAGAAAGAAAAAGTGTGTGTACAGCAATTAGTCTGCGATTAAATCCAATTAAACTGGATTACGTTACGTATAAAATGCTTATAAGGCACGGGAAGTCTCGTATAATAGAGTTAAACGGTATACCAAACGATATACGGGGTGCTCCAGGAGGAAGGGTCGATACTCTGGGAGGTGATTAGAGATTTAAGCAAAAATTTTCATATAAATATATGCCCCATTCCCCACCGTTTCCGAGCTACTGGAATGTCTCGTGTGTTCACTTTTCTTCTGCACACTTCACTCTTCATCTAACAAACAAATCCCACAAACAAATCCATCCCCCCCCCCCCACGGAAAAATGTATATTTCATTATACAGGGTGAGTCTTTCTATATCCGACAAAATTTTTGAGAAGATAGAACGGATCGAGATGAACGGAAAAGTCCTGTACCATTTTGCAATTTTCGTAATAGTTAACGAGTAATTAATTATGAAAAATCGTTGTCTTAGGCCGGCCTACCGCCCAATTCGAGCGCGTGGCG
>NW_011967185.1:943332-973501 GCF_000949405.1 Vollenhovia emeryi
GAATTCTACGTCCAAAAACACGTAAATTTTGTCTAAACCTTTTTTTTCGATTCCTGATAGATGGCGCTGCATTCGGCGAAAATTGGTTAAATCGTTTTCTTCAAGGGAAATCCCCATGTTTTATTGCATAATGATGCTACGTTGAAAAAAAGTAACTTTTGTCTGAAACATGTTTGTCGAATTATCGTAGATGTCTACGATAATTTTTTATCCGTTCTTAGCTTTACCCAGGATTAACGACGTGGACGTGACGGAAATTATAATCCCTTTGGGGTGCTTGTTTATTGTGAGTCCCCTCGCCTCTCACCATCGGGGTGCTTGTTTTAGGTGAGTCTTTCGATCTGATGCGCGATTCTCGAAAATATCGAAAAATGTCATTTTTGCGTTTTCAGCGCCATCTATCAAGATTACAAAAAAATGTTTCAGACAAAACTTACGTACTTTTTAACGTGGAATGCGAATCTGTTATAAAAAGTGGGGGTTCCCATTTTAGATTTTAAAGTTGTCTCCCGCCCCACCCACAGGGGTGGGGGTGGGAGGTCAATTTTGGTATCATTCGATAGCTCTTTCAAAAATAGGAAATACGTATTTTTCCGTTTTCCGATCCACCCACAATTTCTCGGGATATTCAACCGTTCCGGGACTTTTAGACCACCCTGTATAATATTATATACGATTTTTTAAATAGAATTTTTGTATACCAAATGTATGAAATATATTACCATATATTTTCACCTACTTTTTGAAATATATATTTTTCCGTGGGGGGCATAAATGAAAATCCAATGGGGTTAGGTCTGGAATCTCGGTGGCCAATTAATGGCGCTGCCACGACCAATCCACCGATTAGGGAAAATGACGTTGAGGTGTTGCATCACAAATCGGGGTGTAATGAGGAGGCTCCGTCATGCTGAAAGTACGTAACGCGCCGTGTAGTCAAAGGAACGTCTTCTAGTTGTTCTGGTAATGCACTTAGCAGAATTCCACGTAATTTTGCCCTGTCATACGATCTTCTAAAATAATGGTGCTTGCAAAGTAATTTTGCAACTGTACATTCAAATAGCTCCATCTCGGAAACAGCGGGGAACGGGACGTATATTCATACGAACGTTTTTGCTTAAAATGACCAATACTCCCAGAATATTGACCTTTCCTCCTGGAACACCCTGTATAACGAGAAAAATAAAATGCACGGAGCATGCGTTCGTTCATCTGGGCGCCGAGTGATGTCACACACGTGAAGGCGTATAACTGTGAGGTATACAGTAAAGTATCAAAATTACTTTGTTAAATAATGCAAGGTGTAACTGTATAACCCGGAGAGTATTCTGTGCACTAGGAATCACCGATGCCTTCCCACATGCATTTCTGCGCACGTCGACATATTTATACATTTTGTATATACATGGAAAATGCATATGTGTTCTACCTGCGCCTAAATTCATATGAGACGGCATCAGTGATTCCTAGCGTACGGCCACGGCCAGAGAGGCGCTGTCCGACGTTTCACAATAAGTTTTCGGAACATTCGTATGTGTCATTCCTGTGCTCTAATAATACGTCACTGCACATATCCGTGGGCAAAAGTTAGAATCTCTCGCATGATAGACTGCATTTCCGAAATTTATCGCACAACGTCGGACAACCTTTCCGACCACGGCTGCACGTCCATTGCCGACTGCTCTGACGAACGATCGCAGTTACACAAAAATGTATTTCTGAGTAGGTAGTATACAGTATAATTGGGGTGAGTGAATGTGGTATCGGAGGATGAGTCGAATCAAGATTAAAGACTCACATAAAAAAAAAAATGTCTACATGTATCTAAAGTGGCAGCGCGGGAGAGTGAATTGCTTGGCAACCGGCGGAGTTAGTGGAATAAGTCAAGGTACGTGAAGCCAGTAAGAGTCCTTCAATTTTAATGCGATTCACCCGTCAAAAACCTATTCACCCACTCTACTAATATATCTCGGAATTAGCTCGACCAGCATTCAAACCAACTTTAAGCAGAGCTTGTTCTAGCAAATTATTGACGTCAGATTTAAAAAGAAAAAGAAAAGAAAACGTTCGACGCCGAGTCAACATTGAAAAATCGTAAGAAAAGGTTCTTGGTCGAGACGAAATGTTTGGTATCGCAAAACTGGAGCATAAAGGAGAGTTCGATTTCAAATTGATTAAATTGACTCTGTACACGGAAGAAAGTTCGATAGACCCTTGGACGCTCTGTACATGAGATGGTCCGTGAAATTATTTATTTACTTGAAAAAGTGTGGTGCATCTCCCATATTCGTCTACGTTCCACGTAAGCTGTTATTAAAAATGGATCGCATGAAAATTACCTTCTGCCGACGAGCTATTTATGTTGTGTATTTGCAAAATAATAATAAAATGAAAAATAAGGACGAGTCAGAGCTTTTAAAGATTGATTGTTCTGTTTCGGGGTTATCGATATTATGCCATGGTATATGGTGTGGGTGTCAATGAATCGAGTCGCTGACGCTGGATATATATATATTGAGTAGTATATGTTTTAATGATGTGACTCCATAATATGTCAATATGCACAGGTAAATATTCATGTCATTATAATCGACGTGTTACAGTGTGTAATGTGATACGATAGTAGTCGATTTATAGTAACCACTTGTTTCCTTTTCCTCTTGTATATAATTAAGAACTTAAAATAACTCTAAAGAATAAACTACATCACTATCGGCTAGCGACTATTATTTAGCGATAATAATAGCCTACCATGTCTTTTACTAGCGGCGCACGATGAGTGTGTATATCGGTCTTTCTGTCCACTACTCCTTCCACCCTCTTATACTTCTTTCCCCTAACCGTGACCTATCCCCTGTAAATCTGTCGCCTTCAATTCTAGAAGTACCAAGTTTGTACAAGACTTGCGAGAGTTTGTTGTAATAACTTGATCACGACATTACTTCGATATTAATTCTGATTTAATACGCGATGCAGATACACACGCGACAGCGAATCCCGATGTTATCCGAAAAGAGGAATTTCGCTTCGCGACGATCACTGCCGAAAGGAAAACCATACTGTCTTGTGTATACGTAACGTAGCGTGAGAAAAGAATGCTTGGTACTTCTGGGATTAATGTTACCGATTCACGCACGCTGCTTCGCCTCTGTCGATCGCTTTGAGAGTAAAACTCCTCCGCTGCGACTTCCGTGCGACGTCTCAAGAAACTATCTGACAGCTCGTCTCTTTCATCCTGCATTGCGCTTACTGTAAATCATGTCGGTCGAATAAAAATTTAATTAATAAAATCCTCGCGAATAAACTTGCTAAATACGGAAGTGCGCCGGTACAGCAAGTACCACTAGAGACTTCAACGCGTGTTTTTTTTCGTGCACGTTTAGCGCCGCTGTCAGCGTTTAGCGCAAAGTTAAAGGAATTAATTGTCCCGTTGAATTGTAACCGAAACAAACAGCTTTGTTGTCGGACAATTACGCCGTGGCTCGACAAGTACGCAAATTATTGTTCTGAAATTTGCACAAGTGCGCATTATCAAAGGATGAAAGCGCATCGGCCCGTCAATGGGACAAGCGGCGCGACACAATTACGCGGACGCGAATCCGCGATACGACGAGAAGCGGCGTGATCGTTAAGTGTGTTCCTCGCGAACAGAGAATTTGTGAAGCAGATGATAGTTCTAGACACACATACAGGCGTCCCACATAAAGTCCTACAAGTGTATACCGGTGTGATAGTTACATAAGAGTGGATGAGAAGAGTTTCCTCTCGTATTAATAGAGATGTAATATACGTTTATATAATATATAGATGTATATGTATAAATATATGTTATATATATGGATGTGCGTGGATTGTGGTGGTGGTGGTGGTTGTGGCTGTGCTGTTGTGTTCAGTGTGTGACGGTATAATATGTGTATATATCTATATCTATATAATTTCTGTTGCGAGCAAGAGTTCCGAGTCGTAAAGCTCGTGTACATGCGATTTTGAATGTCGTTCGATCGTGTTTTCTTTCCCTTTTTCTCACAGCTTTCTTCTACCTGTCGCCTCCGGTCGGCGACGTGCGGCGGCGGTAAGGAAGCGCGATGCTCGCCACGCGTTTTTCGCGTCGACGTACACCCCTTTGCCGCCTACACTTTTAATATTAATTCCGCTGAATCATTCGGCCATCTTTTTTTTCCGGTTCACTTTCTCGAGATGTGCATTCGCCACGTGAAGGTGAGAGCTGTGCTATCTCGTAGAACGGCGAGCAGAGGGTAAATCGGATTGAAATTTCAAGTAACCAAATTGAAGTTGACGCATGTAATTCTGTGGGGTGTGTTGATTCTTATTAAAAATGGATAAATAAGGGAATGGCAAGACAGCGTATTTCTAATTTTTATGACAAAACTTAAAGAGTAAGCTTGCATATTTTTTTCAAAATATCTACCTTAAATGTCGACGTTTATTTTAAAATAAATTTTAAGAATATCACATTAATTAAAAGTAACGAAAGTAGCACAACAACGCGCATATGGTGAATGTATGTTCATGGTTTCAAATAAACTTAGACCTTCAAGATGACGATTGATTTCAACCCGATTCGTTCCTCTGCCGGAATTCTAGCCAGGCGGTTTGTCACTCTCACGTGCGTATTTCACACATTTCCGCTTTCATTCTCTCCCTCTCTCTCACTCCCATAAAAGTAACAACCATTCTCTCTAATGGAGCTACGTCTATTTCTCGATGCACAAAACATGAGCAGAGATCGCACGTCCACGTTGTCCGATCGCGTGAAAGAACAAAATCTTCAATTAGGCTGCCTGGTTTAAAAGGGAATCGATTTCCCGGGGGTTGCGACAGCGCGTTTCGGCCCTCCCCGGAAAAGTCACGCTTGGTCGAAAGGGTTAACAATTCCAGAACTAGATTTCAATACTTTATATTTCATGTCCAGTTTTTTTTTTCTATATATATTCTCATATAGAATCTGTAGATATACATTCTTGGCAAATTCGAAAAAACTGATTCCAAAATAGGAACAGATCATTGTGCGAACTATGTATACAGGGTGCAATTTGTGAGAAACACACGTGTCGTGTCGTGTTCTGCTCGATACTATACATATCTCTTTCTTGTATTTTTTGTTCTCATTATCCTTCGTCTTTCCGTGTTGCCTGAATTCGTCTTTGCCTTTCATTCTCCCTCTTTCGTTCGCTTCCATTTTCTCTTCAGTGTTTCCGGCATTTTTTTTTCATCTGAACGGTGGTACATTTGATAGGGTGCACAGGGCTGCTAGGCACAGATAATTGACTCGCAAATAACTCTTCAAACAACATTAGAGCGTACGACATACAAGTATTAATATACACATTACATCGTTATTTTTTTGTTTTCGTTTTTAGTAGCAACCACATTTTTATTGGAGCGTGTCCATGTGTGTATGTGTATGAGTGTGTGTGAGAATGCACGTGTCTCTCGTCGAGCTGCGTACAAAGCTTGTGCCGAGATGTTGCCCGATGCGGGATGCTCTGCCATGTTTCGGACCTTCCCTCGATCTTTAGCACGCTCTTTCCCGCCGGTCGATACACGCCGGCTTAAATTTTACATCACCCGCAAATCGGTCCGGAGGAAATTCCGCTTTTTGAATGTTTCATTAAATTTTCTGTGGTGTATCAATGAACCGATATATCTATATGTACAAAGGACCCAAGGTACACTCTTTCACCGTAAAATTCCTGAACGCGTAAGTACTCAGCGACCGGTGAAAGAAGGGATTGAGGATGGGAATTCAAGTTCCGTTGTGCGTCACAATACTTTTGTATGGCAAGAACACCCTCCTGAGAAGTGAAAGAAATTGGAATAGGCGATAAGAACATGCCCATCAGGCACCATTATTGCACGTTATTGTACCTCACCGTCGAGTGCGCGCGTGTACGTGTCGCTTGGTGTGAATAGATCGTTTTCCACGACGTGGCTTACGGTATCTACGGCGCGCTGCGGCACGACGGGCTATTGTGGACGGTCAATGCTTGATTGACACGGCCAGGTTCGAAATTATGGCCCGCGCTATATGGGGCGCCGCGTGACGACCGGGACGTTCCTTGAATGAGCAACCAAATCGAATCTGTCTCGAGAAGCGACGCGTCGCGAATTTCCACCCAGCACGGCTCACCACCGTCGGTCCCCGCGATCGCCTTTCCGCGTCGGACTTAATTAATTAAATTAATCGAACGCAAGCTTTCCGGAACAGAAGCTCGCAAGCTTGTTTAATCTAAGTCCCGCATCCGCACTAATTTCTGTGGCTTCTCTGGATGCGCTAATACTGCGATCCGTACTGAGAGCCAATCGGCGAGGGCGAGTGAATAAAGGGGTTGGCTGCGAAATTTAAAATTCAATCGGTAATCGCATTGGCACGTCTTCTCTGTGCGAGCCGCTTGATTGTACAGTTCCGCCGAGCATTTTGTATTTATAAAAACACACACACAGGTGACACAATTGCTAAAATAATTCCAACTTCTAATGAAATATTTAATAAATAAATTCTAATTCCTAAATTGTCACGATTCCGTAAATTAAAATCTATTTTGCCTAGCGATCGCGCAGGGTCTCGCTCGATCGTCTCTCGTTCAAGTGAAATGCGTCGGAATTTCGAGAGCTCGTCGCGTTCGAGAAATTTGACGAAAAATGTAATCTATCGTTCGACGAAATATCGCCACGGGGTCATAACCGATTGCGGGAAGAGATGTACTCTCCCTCCCAAATAAAACGTCGATTGTCTTTCGCGATGTGATCCAACGACTAAGATCAATTAAAACGGCAGAAGCACGAAGGAAGTGGCTAGAGATTTTCACGCAATAAAAGGAGCGCTCCTCGCTAAACGACCGGACAAGCCGTGGAGTTACGCGCGACCGATCTAACGGATCATTTGCGATCTCGTCGGCATTGGCGATCCAGCGTGGACCATCCTGACGCAGCGGCAGTCGCCCCGTGCTCCCCGTCGTTTCGTGTGAACTGGGTGTCGTGTGCGAGTGGGTGGGTATGTATGCTGGTGATGCACATGATGATTGATGCGTTATAATAATGTGTATACGTGTACACAGTCAACAAATCTTATTACATCTAATTTGTCTTTTTTTCACGCAGCGATGGGAAGACAGAGCTTAGAGACCCTTCCGGCTCCGATGTACAATAACGCGGTGGGGAAGATTGGGCGGAAACAGGTAAAAAGGATACGCGAGGGCAAAGTGGGTGCGAGGGAGAGGGACGGAGTAGGGGGGGGGCGGGGGTAAGGGACAAGGTGATCGATAGTCGGCGTGCTTCTAATTTTTATTCGGGATGTCGAAAGGCAGGGGGGGGGAGGACGGGGAGGAGGGGACACACCGAGAGGGGACATTTAGAAACATTGATATGGCGCATGGTAGTGCTCGGGGTGTCTAGAACCTGATATGTAGGAGCAGGTATACGTCACCGGTAATACTTGGGTTCGTTGGGGGATCGCTAGAAAGGCTACACTGCGCTTTGGCTTGTTTTGTACGATCCGGTCGCGCGCGCGCGCCCGAAGATCCGATTCGAGAAACGGAAACTGTACAGTTTGTTAAATTTGTGTTAATTAAAATAAAATTTGTATAGCTTTTATTTAATTTAATGGACTTACATCAGTTAAAATAAAGTCACCGTGTTATAAGATTGTCGTAATACGTAACGATTTTGCATACTGCTTTTAGGAGATATTTTAAAATAGTCACGTGAATGTAACTAAAGGGTAAAACTTACAAAATCCTACCGTTCTGATTATCCGTAGACTAGATTAATTTAATTAGGCAAACTAAATAAATTAATGCGAATGTTCTTGCGTTTCTTCGTTCATTCCATCTATCGAACTCGTTGAAATGAACAATACGAAATCCTGATAACGAGAGGCAGGATCGTCGGATGAGCTCACGTAACTCTTTCTTCGTGTACAAAAGAAATCAAAGCGCACCGGTATTAATACCCTTTCGCAATACCATTAATTAATAACAATATTAACGATATGTACCTACGCTGCATTAACCACCTAAGTATCTAACTAACGAGCATTAAACCTAACGCCTTAAACGCAATGTTCATTTAACATATGTACTTATTTCGGGCCCGGCGTTCGCAACGCGGCCGCGGCCTATAAATAATCATAACACTAATAATAAGGATTAATGATAATTACATTATCGATAATTAACCAATAAAACCTCATGCGATTGCAAATATATACATATAGATGGGATATGTATTAGTAAGATCTAAAACCAGTTATTATCCATAGCTTGCTCTCAAAGTTACAATTAATTATCGACACAGATGGCTTCATCTTTACAACCTCGAGTTCGGTGTGGTATGTTATGCGTTACGCACGTGGTATTCTGCGTGAGATAACATGTAGTCGTGCTTACATACACAGTGCCTATGTATACCTCTCTACCTGGAATACTGTACCGTTTACAGGATCACTACGGGCTACCAAATTACAATTTGATTTTGTACACGTTTAGAACCTGTTCACCAGAAGATGTCCGCGAGATGTCCCCGGACTCATCGTATAATATAGTATATTTACGCAATGTACTTTTATTTATTTCCGCGATTAACGCGTGTCTGCTTACGTTTTCTCGTCCACCGATGCGTTTAATTTAATTAGTAGATCCACTAGATAAGCGTGACACTTAGCGCGAGAGAGAGAGTACGCGAACTTACTCGTAGGGGTTCCTCTTCGTACCAAAAAGAAAAGAGACAAGAAAAAGTAAGCTATGTACATCCATTCGTCCATTGGAAAGAGACGCGCGATTAATCTTAAATCGTATGTGTCTTTTCTATATCCACCCCTGCCCCCTTTCAACCCTTAACTGCAGCGCCAGGCTCCCGAGGACTTACTTTTGGAACGTTATCTCCTCAAGGGTAAATTTCTCATTATTTCTCCTTCGATCAATCAGACATGCTTTTATAACGCGACGGAGTAACGCTTCCTTGTTCTTTTTTTTTAACGTAAGCACGGGAAAGAAATTTAGTCCTGTTGAGAAGCGTTTGTCTCTATTGTCGTTTGCTCATTGCGCCGATCT
Source organism: Vollenhovia emeryi (assembly GCF_000949405.1). Classification (NCBI taxonomy): domain Eukaryota; kingdom Metazoa; phylum Arthropoda; class Insecta; order Hymenoptera; family Formicidae; genus Vollenhovia; species Vollenhovia emeryi. Next base: position 952,404 of record NW_011967185.1, read on the forward strand.
CGTTGAGCCTCTCGACCGCGGCCGCGCAGAAAGTGCGAGCCCGCCGTTACAAAACGAACCGCCGAATATTTTTACGCCATCGCCGGACGCATCCGCCGTCGTTTCCTCCCCCCGATTGTGTCTTTCGACGCGGCGCGTAATTACGCAATCGCGCAATTCTCCCCCCGGGAATTCTGCGGCGTCAGTCCCGGCGGGTGCCCCGGTCGAGGGTTGATATGCAAACCGTGAGCTTCTCACCCCCTCCCTCGGCGCGAGGCTCGTCATCTTCTGATGCACAGTACTCGAAATGATGTATATATATATATATATATATATATTTATTTATTCAATTAAAATGTATTGTACAGATTATATACACACGTATATATATATACCCATATATATAATCTGTATAATATATGTATATATATTATACAGATAACAAGTATTTGTACATGTTATGTCTCTCTTTAGATTTAACCCCCTTCCAACTGGCTAGTGCCACTCTATCGCGACGGGACAAGCGGCTGCCCTTAGGAATTTTTGCGGATTACGAAACTATCTGAGTTTCACCTCGCTCTCATCTTGTTCGTCATCGGGCTAATCTATCGGTCCTGGGTTTGACGTTTATCGGAGACCATCGGGCCTACATACATTAGATCTACAACCTGGTTCTCGGCTCTTCACTCTTTCCTCTTTTTTTTCATTTTGTTTTAATTACGCTCGCGGCGCACGCGGAAAAGGGTTAAATGTAAAAGGTCGATCGTCGAAAAGGAGGGTGAGAAGGGGGCGAGGGGTGGACGCGCCTGGGACTCCATCCCCGTTTGCGCGGTCTCGCGCCGGATCGAAAATGCGGCGACCGGGACGAGCGTGTTTGTATGTTAAGCGAGCGTTCGTTGTAATTACGTTCTACGTACGTTTCTTTACTTACTTTACCGGAGTCTTAGCGCGCGGGTAAAGTGTCAGAAAATAAGCGACAGTCTGGTTATGCGCGCTCGATTCCTCGATTTAAAAGCGCCCTTTTCACGACGCGCTGTGTTAAACTTGGAGCGGGATCCTCGTCGTTCGAAAGTATCGCTCCAGTCGAGATGCTGCGGAAAATGCTGCACCGCTGCTGTACAATTCCTCGAGAAACTGAGACGAGCGATCGATCTCGCGAGTCTCGTCTCCCTTTTTTTTTCCTTCCTCGATTTACTGCACTCACTTTCGAGAGAAACAAAGACACAAAAGTAAAAAAAAAAGAGCGAGTAAAAGTAAAGACAAAATTCTCATATTATCAAGAGCTGCAGGAAAAATTTCAATATTTAATTAAATAAGAGGCAAGGGGCTTACTCGCGCGAACAATCGTGGATAAAAGTAATTGCTTAATTTTTTCTGAGTAATATGAAGAATTAAGATAAATTCCTTTAAAACAATCCGAGAAAGATCGGTTTTTTTTTGTTCTAAAAGTGTCCGAGACTGAAGTCGAATGGATTTTACATTCGAAAGTGCGGCCTCGAGAAATTGCACGACCGGGTGACGTTACATCTCGAAGATTCGTCTATTCGATTAGATATCGAGTACGCATCGACATACACTCTTGATTTAAACGCCGTACTCCGCATCACATAAATATAAATATATATATATGTGTATATATATATTTATATTTATGTATATGTATTTTATATATATTTATCTACAAAACTGTATGATATGATTACACGTCCTAAACTGCTTAGAATCTAACTTGCCTTACGTCTTAGGTCCTGTTTTGCTAAAATCAAAACTTCGAAGGGCTCCTCGGGTGAAACGTGATGTGTGTACTTCCCTATAAGGGAACCGACCTAAATTTTACATATATTAGTAATTACAGAGTTATAATAATAATAATAATAATAAAAATATAAGAATGTGATGTAAAGCAATTCGTCACTATCTTCCCAGAGAGGAGCGGGTCTCCGGGGGGCCCCGATAAAATAATCTATGTATGTCTCGTTGGAACATGAATGCAACCGTGAATCAAAGTGCGATAACGAAACGACGCGCGGTGAATCGGCGCGCGTCGCTTTCTAGCTTAGTACCTTCTTGTTTCATTTACTTCTCTCCCTTGTTTCTCCGCCCTTTGCTCCCACGCGGTTTCTCCCCGCGTCGACACGTCGATCGTCCCTTACGATCGACAACGGCTTCAGCGTTCTCCTCGCCGTCGGCGATCGTCGCGGGGATCGTTCCCCGGCGCGCGGCCGAAGCCCCCATTTTAAAAACGGTACACACACAACTTATCCTCTAATCGTATTGTAACAAATATTGCCTCGAATATATAAACTTTGTATCCTTATTTAAATTATATCTCATTTGCGTTAGGTCTCTCTTTCTCTCTCTATCTCTCCCACTCTTTCGCTCCCTCTCTCTTTCTCTCGTTTTCTCTCTCTCTCTCTCTCTCTCTCTCTCTCTCTCTCTCTCTCTCTCTCTCTCTCTCACGGACAATGGACAAAACGGCGGGTTGATATTCACGCATCTTTCAAGGGCGCGCGCGTTTCGGCCCTTATTATCTTACGTTACGTATGGCCGAGAAGTCAAAGAGTCTATTTTATTTATTTTAGTTTAGTAGTAGTCGTTTGGTTCGCTTCGCAAAATTTGTTCGGAGATCTAAAACCATTCTTATAAAAACGCCCCTCGGCCCGACAAAATATTACCGAGGGACACTAATATATCGTGTGTTTTTTTTTGTGTGTCGTCGACTTCATCGTTCTTTATTATCGTGTTGGTGTACGTGTGTGTACTTTTTTTTTATTCATTTTCTCTTCGCTTCGATATATAAAATTCTCAATTCGCAGAATCCGCGATCTGATCAAAGGTGTACGGGGTGCCGCGCGGCGCTCGTCGGAGCGCGCGAGCACCGATACGTGTCGTCTCGTCGCAACCTGAACACTACAGCTTTAATTGGGGGAGGGAGGGGGAGGAGAAGGTGGGCCGGGGATTTCTTCGTTTATTCGATTGGAGAAGCGGAGGTACAAGTGAAGACAGAGTGGAAACGGTTTAGTCCTCTTAATTGATAGCAGTCTAGACGACTTTATTGTTAATATGTTTAGGACCCGCGAGAAGCCCCGCGCGACGTAGGGAAATCAAGAAGCAGTCGAGGCTTAATCTTTCACGTCCATCATAAAAACAGATCGGCAACGTGACGGGCGGTCACGTTCGATCGCGAGATTAATTGGGATGACACGTGGCTCCGCGTGAACGCGGTTGATCGTTACTGGTAGGGTCACAGGTTCGATCCCCCGACCCTCATCCCTGTATAAGCTAAACAACAAAAGCATTTACTTCCGTAAAAGAGAATAAAAAAAAACACTTTTGTTGAAAGTATCGAAATTTAGCAGCTGACTCTTAGGTTCTCCATTGTTTATTCGGTTGCACCTTGTCAACGGTGGATTCTATTCCTGGTTGACACAAATTGTGCCTCTCTTCTTTCCACCCAGCGTTTCCACCCTCGTCGTTATCAGTAATTGTATCTTGTACAAGGTGATCCGACTCTGATCCGGGTAACCGGAATCGGTACAACTTTATTCTCGCGACTAAAATGCCTTTTCCATAGGAAAAGCCACAAGAAAGAAAATTAGCAAGTATGTCGTTCGTAAAATAGCGACTTTATGTTTTCTTACTTGGAGATACAAAGATTTAAAACTAAAACGCAACAAAGTTTCAAATTCTACAGATTTATAGAATGCACAATTATAAGAATGCATATGAAACAATACGTTAAATATTATTTTATATGTCAGAATAATTGATAAATCTAAGTATTTAAAAATCTTTTTCCTTCCAATTGTTGTATAGTAAGTGCAAGTCGCCAGTGAAGCGTGACCGTAAGCGTTTGCACTTAGATTTGGTAATTTAAATAATAATTAAAAATCTTCGCGACTAGATTGAGGTCAAAGGCCATAGAGAAAAGCTGCATGCAAAAGTTACTCTATGTAGAATACAAACTTGTTGCCGCAAATCCTTAAAAACATCGTTACTCTAATTAAATATTCAGAATAGTCTTCGTTCAAGAGTTCCAATACGAAATCATTATCCATGTTAAAAAGAGATTTCGGATCAGATTGTCCGGATGAGTGTTAAAATATCGGCGCTAATGTAAAAAAAAAAAAACGGATGTTCGCGGTAAACGACGAGGAGAAAACATTGCCGCGCGACGCTCGCCGCGGGCCGAGCTTATCACGACGAGCAGCGCGTTATTAGACACTCAAAAGCGGGATTGGCTGCGTTCTCGCAGGTCGCGCAGTTTTATGGAGCACGATTGATTCAGATCATTCCTCTGAACACTCCCCTATAATTCTATTTCCCGTGCTTAATAAGTGGTCGGTGAGAAATCTCCGGTTCGTTTATTGGATCCCACAGAATATGGTCGTCGAGGGGCCGCGCTGGCGCGGCTTCAGAACAAATGTCGTGGCGTCGCGGACGTAGCGCCGCGGCGCCGTGAGTTTTCGGGGGGTGAATCAATCAAGGTGACGCGAGCGAACGAACGAGAGAGCGCCTCGTCGCGATCGTGAGAACGCCGAGACGCCATATATCCGGGCTTCGCGGAAGCAGCGCCCACCTGTCTGCTTCGCGAGCAACCACGTGGGATTCCGCACTTTTCGCACTCGACACGGCGTCCGGTTCCCTCCCGCGGAGCCGCGCTCTTCCGAGAGGATTTCCTCGATCTTCCCAGCCGTCCCCCTCTTCCGAGAGGTTCGATCCTCCTCCTCGAACGCGATTCCTCTTCCAAAGCAGTTGGACCGTCCCCGAGCCGTCCCATTACTATCAAGAGAGATCAGCAGCGGCAGATGACCTTCTCGACGGTGGTCGGAAAACAGATTCAGTCTCCTTTTCAGTCGTTCTACGAAGTCATCTCAGATTCTTCATCACCCTTCAACCATTCCCTTTCTGATAGATCGTATTTTCAACTGTTTTCCGAGAGATATCTTCAAACTTCTCCGAACGATTTCTCTCTCGGAGGGGCCAAACTTTCCGCGAGCTGCCTCTTCTCCGAGACAGCTTCGCTCTATCCCCGGGTCGTTTCATCTTCTTCGATCCATCTCTCTTAACTAATGGAGCGCCAGCATCTTCTCTGGCCCGGCAAGTTTCTATCCCTCTTCAGAGCGCTTTCTCGTGTGGCAATCTTGCTCGAGACGGTCCTTGGTTCTCTCAAAGAAATTCCTCGGCACCGGGCGCCGATCCGTCGAGCGACAGGTTTCCGCGAAAAAAATGGCCCGCGCGCGCGGTTCCTCGCGTAACGTACCGATTTACTTCCAAGCCCTTTGATATGTATGCGCGTCGGAGGCCGCGCTGGTCTCCGAGCTATTTACAGGAGGTCTCCAAAATTGGAACGCGGCGTGTCATTCGTCTCGCCCTTCCCCGCGAGACGCCGCGAAAATTCGTGACCAGCCGGCCGCGAAGGATTCCCCGCGGCTTCAGCAGCACCGACGACGCTGCTCCGCCGCGACGTTTTCCCTCCGACGTGTCTCCTCCGTTGCACTTATATACCCCACCTCTCGTCGGACGCCGAGTCCCCCGTGTCCGACCCACGTTGACAACGTGTCTCTAGCGGGACACGGTACTATTTAGGCGTCGAGTTACACACCGTACCATCGGAAACTTTCCCAAGCCTTCGACCGCGACGGGATGAAGACTCCGAGAGCGACGTGTCCAAGAATACACGCGACCCTTTTCCGAAGCCGGTAGACCTCGGCGGACAGGCCGGCGGAACACACGACCGGTCCGGTCTCCCTGTCGCGTTCGATCGAAAATAAACGCTGCCGCGACGTGCGTTTCCTTGTCGCCGCGGGGAAACGTGACCCCGATTATTCTTCTCGTCCTCGGAGAGTTCATCCTCGGCCGATCTCGCGTGCGTTCGTCTCACCCAGCCCGTCAGGGTACGGGCCCGCCGTATCAGTAGGGCCAGAAGGTAGGCAATGGGGGCGGAGGTGGTGGCGGTACGGTCGGATAAAGGGTCGGGGTGGCTATCAGGAGACAGGTGGGTGGCGGCAGGGGCGGCGGTACTGGCGGCGGCGGCGGTAGGACTGGAGACAGCGTTATCGCTGTGGCTGCGGGGTGCAGGGCCGTGCCCGCCGTCGCGGGGGCACACAACGGATGCAGGGCGGCGAGTGAGGGGCGCTGGCGGTGACGCTGACGCTGCTGGCCCTGGACCTCGCCGTTCTATTCCGAGTCCTGCTGCATTTTGACGTGGCCATTACCAGCGGAATTGCTCGACGCGCTGCCGCTGCTGGGCGGGAAGCTCGTGGGTATGGTGCGCGACGACGAGAAACAGAGCTTCATGATGTAGGGGAACTTGCCGTCTGCAACAGACAAGCGCGGCGAGGGGACCGCCTTGTAATATTTCCGCCGCCAAGCGAAGGGACTGCCGAGTCGACGGGGATCGCCCGGGTCGCAAACGTTCCGGGCGTTTCGAGTTTCCTCGAGTTCGACAGCTCTCGCTGTCTAGCGGGATCATCGGGGAGAGCTAGGACTTTGCACGAGTTCCCTGTGCATTGCGATTCTAATCGTTAGTTACGACGTCGCTGTCGACCCCGGCCCTCGTCCCGTGGACACCTCGGTTTAGAAAAGGTCGATTGGAGAAACTTGATTGCGAGTAAGGGGGGGGGGGGGACGAGGTGTAATCCGTTTTAGGAACAATGAACTGATACATACATACGTGGGCCATTTGAAAAGTTCTCGGAATTAATTATACATGCCATCGCACGCGGACGTCACACGTTAAATGACAGGTTCCACCTTTTTATCGGAACGCGTAGAAAGTCCCAATTCATTCCATCGAATAGATTCATCTTTGATAGGTCTGTAAGTAACTTTAGCGTAATTTTGGAAAAATGAATTACTCGAAGTGCCGCTACGATTAACAGAGTTTCGTATCTTTGGCTTTTTCGTCGAAGATACAGATACATTTCCTGAATTCCTTCGATTTCGATATAGGTAACAAGATGCACTGAATTGTTTTTCTGGAGAAAGATACAGCTACTATCTGTATCCGTATACTGGCTTTTAAAAAGATACCAAGCCCTGATTGCCACTTGCTGGTACTGGCAGTCAGAGCTTGGTATGTTAACTTTCTTTCGTCAAGGATACACACACAGGGTAGGCCATTTTAATGTGTATCCACTGAAATATCTCAAAATCTGTAAGTGTAAGACAAAAATGTTTCCGACACAAGTTGTTTGGCTTCGAGGGGGACATAAGAAAGTGACGTTTACCTGACCTTCAAGCAATTATTCAAGGTCAAATTAATGACGCCATCTTATGTCCCCCCTCGAAACCAAACAACTTCTGTCTGAAACATTTTTGTCTTAAACTTATATAGTAGATTTTGAGATATTTCAGTGGACACATTAAAAGGCCTACCTTATATAAGATAAATTTTCAGTGAAGAGATACAATATATAGTATCTGTACCTGTATCTTTTAAAGAAAAAAGATACCAAAAGCTCTGGTGATTAAGTATCCGCGAGTTAAGGTACGATTTGTTGTCGCATCCTTCGTTTTCGTCGGATGAAGACGTGAAAGAGGAGAATGATGGATATTTTGTATTACTTGATAAAGTTTCGTAATGAGTTAATGGTCTCGGAGCGTAGATGGCTCAGGTGCATTAATATAAGAAGAGATGACGTCAAAGGATAAAAATTGTAAAAGGACACGGAGCGGTTTTCCCCATTTTATTCCGAGCACTTTTCAAATGGCCCTCGTATAAAAAAAAATGTTCTCAAAAATCAAATACTTCGATTCGTTCCCAACGTTGATAACTTTTACAGTTGAGACGATGGTCCGTTTTCTCGGCTTTACCTTCCGATATGAAAACGATCGCGTCGAGAGTCTTGGAATGGAAGCATAAACGGGAACTAAGTGGACTTGACTACGTGGCACGAAGAGAATCGTAAAAAGCCGAACGAGAGAAGTGAAATCCGAGTCCAAGTCGTACGGATAAGCGATAAAGTCGCGTCGACCAACCGCGGGGTATCATAATCGCGTAAAATGCGCGCGAGCCGCTATCTCGCGAGAGAAATCCGAGAGAGTTTTACGATCCGCGCACGATCGTACGTACGATACTCACTGCTGTTCTCGAGCGCCGTGTGATTGCATTCCATGATAGCGGCCACCGCGATACCGACGCTGCTGAACTCGATCAGGCCGGAGGACGATCGTTCCGATTTCAGGGGGAACAGCTTGATCGTCGTCGGTGCCTCGATGCCGCGCTCCACGAACACGCGATTCACTGTTTCCTCGGTTAGATCCGGCGGGGTGTTGAAGAAGTGGACTATCTTCGACGGTGGTTGTATCCTGTTCTTGTTGGCCATCGCGGGATTCAGGAATCTGCAACAGTACGTCAAACATCGGGGATTGTAGACTCGGATGAAAATCGCGGCCCCCGCCGACCAGCTATGCGCTATACGCACGTGACATATTCATCGCGCGTATTCATCTGGTCTTGATTAGGTTTCGCGCCTCGTACAGTCGGGGAAAGTATACGAACGCCCTCGGCTGGATATTTTCGGACCGAGCCAGAATCGCGTCAGCTTGAGATATTATTGATAAAAACGCGGAACACGCCGATATGTCAATCGTCGGTTTTTGAAAAAAAGAGAATAGGAAATGCATTTGATATTTTTCGTCCAACGTTCACGACGATTGGACAGATGTATCGTCGTTCAACGAATTTCGTACAAAATATCATACTCTCTAAAAATCAATCGGAGAATTCTGAAAATAGTGAATAGTCACTGATTCACGTACGGTTGTAAGTATAATTTAAAAAAAAACTTTTTTAAAAAGGTAACAAAGGACGCCAAGTATAAGCGTACGATTCGAATAAGAACTGTATGATTTAATTAGTTGTATATATTTTATGTTACCACGAAACGTTTTTTAGATTTTTACAGAGTATTACATTTAGAGAAATTTACATAATTTAATCGGAAAAGCTAATCGGAAAAATTAATCATCGGAAACACTGTTTAATTGGTTTATCCGATGGAAATTTTTCTCAGTTTAACCAATTAAACAGTGTACACTGAGAAAAATTTCCATCGGATAAACCAATTAAACAGTGTATGTACATTGAGAAAAATTTTCATCGGCTAAACCAATTAAACAGCGTTTCCGATGGTTAACTTTTCCGATTACGTTTTCCGATTAAATTATGAATACATCCGAAGAAATGCAGTTACCGATGGAACTTGATTGAAAAACCGATCACATTTTTCATCAGATATATCCGTTTGTTATTATGTAATTGGACTATCCGATTGTATTTAATCGGACATTTTTCTCAGTGTACAGGACGACGAACATATCTCGAGATTCGGAGTGGACAGTTTCATCATCTCGAGACGCAAAGAAGCGATATCGGGGGAAAATTAAAGAACCTCGTAACATTACTATTCTTTATTTCTTCCTTTCCCGCGGACAGCTTTGATGAAGCCTCGAGGGGAATATGCCCGGCACAGAATTGCTCCCTTTCACGTTTCGCGCAATGCCGGGCGTCTTATTTCCAACAAAGATGTCAGCTTACATCCTAGTCCCTCAATTACGAGCGAACGAAAGCGGATTTCCGCCCGGAGAAGGAAAAACGTCCTCGGAGAACGTCTCCGCGCAGTTTGTCTTTCGCGAGCTTCGGGGAACTTCTTGCGATTGACTTCTCGCAATCAGAGCTCGCGCGCCCAGAACGGGAGGGGGACCCGCTTCCCTGCGGGCGATTAAGTTTTTCGACGAGGCAAAACGCCCATTTCGCCCGGCGGAGGCACTTTTTACCCTCGCCCCTCGAAAAAGCACGCATCACGCGGCGGTGTGTTTCTTCGCTTTGTTAAATTATTCGTTTTAATGAATTGCCCTGCCGCGGGACGTGCCTGAGCGAAGAAATTTAAATTGGCTCTTTCAGAATCGCCGTTAAATGAACGAGGGAGTTAGCGATAAGTCGAAAGGGGGGGGATTTTAGAAAGGAACGAGGAGAAGGGGTTGCCCACCCGGGAACTTTGAAAATTTTAATTTAAATAAATTGCCCGCGCTAACTGCAACGCCCCATTGTCGGGCAATAATTATACTCCTGGACAATGAATATCAGGTAAGGCGGGAGGGGCGGTCTTTTACATGAACCAGCCGTTAATTAAGCCAGTTTTGCTCCACATGCATCTCTAGTTCTATCCACGGCGCTCTTGTGTCGTGCGTACGAGAAACCAAATTTCTCCTTCCCGGACACGCAATTTTCACGCACGGGCGAAAACCTCGTTCGGAGACGGCGTCCGCGCACGCTCGCCGGTAATCCGCGCCGGCGGACAATCGGAAGAGAGCTGCAACTTAATCGGCGAGCCGGATATCATCAGGCACGCCCTTTCGAGCGAGCGAAGGGCGGCCAGCCGGCGAGCGCGCCGGACCAGACGCGAAATCGCGGCGGTGTCGTTAGCTCCTATTCAACCTTTAGATTTGATTCTTCCGCTCGAGCGCGTCCGCGCGTCCCGGAGCGTGACCGGGGACACAGAGCCGCGTGACTCGAACTGGGAGGGAGAAAGAGAGAGAGTGTGTGTGAGAGAGAGAGAGAGAGGGGGAGAGGGAGAGAGAGATTTAAATCGCACTCGTTTACGTGTCCTCATTTAATTAGTCTCCCGAGTTTAATCTCGCGGAGTACCATCGTAACTTGCCGGATCGCACCCCGTACGAGCTCCGCGCTCTGCGTTTTATCGCCCTACCCCTGTGAGATTCCGCGCGAGGGATGACGATGGGAGTAGGTCGATAGCGGAGGACCGCGTTATCGGGACCGTGTTTGCCAAGATCGATGACTTCGGCGCGAAGGGTGTGGGCAGGTCGATTTATTACGAGCCTAATCGATGTGTCCGGCAGGAATCTAATCTTGCGAGGGGCCGAAAAAGGTATTCCGATACATTTCATTATTATTGTAATATGTAACAAGGGGTCTTTAAAGCTTAATTAGACACGTTTGCCGGTCAAACGGAAGCCGTTAGAAATTTAGTATACTATACCTAGTATACTACACTATATTTAGTATACAATTGAAACGAGTAGCGTAATAATTTATACCGTTCATTTATCTTTGCACGGCATTGCTCATAAATGCCTTCGTTCTCGGGTACACGTGACAAGTAAGTTTAGTGAAAATTGTATCATTTACCGTTCGCGTTCGCGGTAAAATTATTCCTCCCGATCCATCGCGGGATCTAATGGCGAGGCGTTAAACGCGAAGCCGCGACGGATCGTTTCGCGCGGCACGAATTTGTCACGCGTGAGTTCGCGGATAAAACGCGCGATCAAATGGCGAGGAAAGAAACAGTCGCCGGGAAAACTCGAAGGCGCACCTTTCGCGACGAAAATTTATATATACATATATATACTCCCGTCATATATACAGGGCGAGAAAATGTCGCGGCGGAGAATGGGAGGAAGATCAAGCGGAGACAAATGGTCTTCAACGTGAAGGGGGCGAGGGGAGCGGAGGGAAAAATGAGGGGTAAAACGCGGCGAGTTGCCACTCACCTGTTATTCTTACTTCCCGTGAAGTCCTTGAAGCTCGCCGTCTTGTCGGGTAGTATGTAGGGGTTGGTTACATCTGAGAGAAAGGCCTGCTTCGAGAAGCCGAGCTGCAGCCTGCCGTCCGTTCCGATCGTGACGTTGTTCAGGTTCTGTAGACACCGTTCCACGGCTATGCTGTCTCCCATCTGTATCATCGCGCAACCCTCCTTCGTTTTCAGGAATTTAACCTGCGACGAAGAGACAGAGAGCAACTTGAGATTTGTCGTCCGGACGGGGGGGGGGGAGGGGGTCGCGAACCGACCAACGCGATCGGTCCCTCGTCGTCGGTAATTTACATAGAGAATCAGGGCAATGGACTGTACGCACTCTAGAAGTCAATCAGTGGATTATCACTGAAAACAGCGAATAGTTACCGATTTGCAGTTATAAGTATCATTGAAAATCGCAGTGGTATACTTATAACAGTAAATTGGAGACCCTCTAATCAGAGTCTGGCCGTAAGGAAGCACGCTGTGACTTGTCCGCCATTTTTCGTCAATTTGCGCCAGCTTTATAAAGTGGTGATTATTCAGTTTAGCTCCCTCATTCATAAATCGAATAAAATTAGGCCCATATTGGGCGCGTTTTCGCTCAAAACAAGAGAGTCTAGCAGATAAAAGTATCGCCCCGCGAAGCGAGATATAAATTGTTAAAGTTGACCACTTTTACGGGGATTAAGAAACCTGTCATATACCGACGAAATGCAAAGTACGAGGTCTGTCCCAAAAGGATCCGACCTCGTAGGTCTCTATGCTGTCTCCCATCTGCAGGCCACAAAGTAGATACCAGACGAAAGGTTTCGTCAAACTGATCGCAGATATGCCAGTCTGAGAGTGTACCTATTTAACGTTCCAGCGATATCGGGCTCCGAAGGTTCCATTCCATTCCAAACAAATGGTTGGTGTCTGTCCGGACGGCTCCATCGCTTACGTCCTGGGAATTTTTGGAGCCCGATATCTCTGGAACGTTAAATAGGTGCACTCTGAGACTGACATATCTGCGGTCATCTTGACCGAGACCTTTCGTTCGGCACCTACTCTGCGACCAAAATCGAATGCGAAAGAAATGGGGCCGATCTTGTTTCCACTCTTGCCAAAAACTTGGCAGTCTTTTAAGCGGCTCGGGATCGACACAACTGCGTTCTGTTGCCGACTGAACAGCTGTTGGGTCGTGCCGCTTGGTGGGGACACTTCTAAAGATCCACCCTGAATACTGAATACCTGTTTTTCATAATGGGACACAGATATACGCAGGAGGTCGGATACTTTTGGGACAGACCTCGTATTTTCTGCTTTACTAACTGCAGAGTGAGACAGCACGATGGCGCACATATAGTTTTCTCTCGCAGGAATTTGACGAAAAATGGCGGATACCAACCTTACCAAGTGATACGGCGAGACTCCGATTAGAGGGTCTCTGCTGTAAATCAATGACCGTTCGCTGCTTTCAGTGATGATCCATTGATCGATTGTTAGAGAATGGAGTGTGGGTTTAAAAGTATTCGATGCCCGCCACTTTAAACTTCCGTGCAGCCTTCTCGATAATTCGGCGAGAGTACGTTGTTCAGCGTTCAAGTCACTCCTCCGGTGTTTGATTGGAAAGCGCGTGTTTAATGAAGGGACCGTTTATGAGTCCATATAGCAGCGGGATTTGGCTCTTGTTAAATATAAACACATGAGCTCCCGCTAATCCTTGTTAAATGTATAAACGCACGCCGGAAACCGGAGGCTGCCGGTCGGTCCTCGTTAAACGCAGGTACGTGTGTCGTGTGTAGGACGTCAATGGCCTCCGTCGTGTTAACGCGAGGTACCATGACGATAATTAAGTCATGCGACCCTTTTGTTCGGTCCCACCAGCTCGTTCCATTTAACACTCTAAACACGTGCTATGGGCGCCACACAAAGGTGCAGGAGGGGGCGGGGTAACACGGACGAGAGGGCTGAAGATTCGGGCCACCTACCTTCGTCACGTTGCCGTACAAGCAGAACAGGTTGAAGAGCTTGTCAGTATTGACTTTGTCCGGCTGCAGTCCGTACACCATCATGACCGAGCCCTGCGTGCTGGAGGGCGGCGTTTGGCCCAGGGTGGGCACGTAACCCGGCCGAGGTGGCGTGGGATGTAACGGCTCGCGGCCGCTGAAATCGCTCTTGATGCCGTAACGCTCGACGTACGGCTCCGCGTACGTCGCCGGCCCGTTGAAGTTCTCCTCGTAACGATCGTGGCCGGCGCCCGGCGGGAAGGTGACCTGCGGCGTGGAGCCTGGAACCGCAGATGCACAACGAGCTGCAGATACGGACGTGGGAGATAAATGGCGCGCCGCGTAACACCGCTGTCGGCGGCTGTGCATCGTCAACCGTGACGGACACGCGAGTTCGGCCAAGTCGGCACGTCGCAAAGGAATCTCGCGAGTTTCGTTTCCGGAAGTGTGTACAACCTCGCGAGAGAACGCGCTTGCCTGACTCATGCTAACTGCGCGGCCACTCGGTGTTGTATGAATTTGAAGAAACGGAGTAATCTTCCTTTGTTACGTCCGAGGGGGAAACCGCTGACCGAAATCTTGTACGCCAATGCCCACTAATGCCCAGTGGGCATTACTTTATCTTATTTTATCTTTATAATGTCCCAGCAAGACCTAATCCCAAACTAATGCCCAAAAAAATGCCCAGCAATGCCGCCAGTCTGTACACCACAATGTCCTCAGCGGTTTCCCCCTCGGTTACGTCGGTACGGCCACCCCTCGATTTACGCCGAGTATTCGTTGCGCGTGTTTTCTTTGCGGTGGTTGAGAAAACTGGCGGTACAAAAGAAAGTACGTGAAAGAAGAGCCCGGTGTATGTTGCAAAAATATTTATTCCGCATATTTGCGCGCAAGTAATAATAATAATGAAAGGAGAAGAGTAAATGTTTTTTATCACTTGCGCATAAGCTTAATGTGTCCATCATCAGCCAAAAGAGACCAGAATGACAAACTAGATGCGACCAAGTACAAACCGTGGACTTATTAATTGTATAACAATTTTAATGAGCACTGCAGAAAGATATGTTTTTGGATTGCGTAAAACTGAGACTGATATAAAAAGTGCCGCGTAAATGGACGGACTGTTTACCACGTAAAAAGGGAAACCGCGTGTAGAAAACCGCGCAGCGGTGCCTTTGATGAATACTAATTTATTTAATTTATCATTGACCACTAGAGAGAACGAATTCCCGTAGAGAAGCAACCGAGCGCTACTTTTCAAAAGGGGGAAAAAACGTTATCGGCGAGCGGACGCGCCCTCCGTGCCGTTCGCAAATTCGCGGAGTCTGAAAATCCACGCAGAGAGCGAGGGAGCGAAATACAAAAATATAATAGATACGGCGAGGAGAAAATCAAAGCGAACAATTCAAACTCTCGGGCGGCGGTAATTCGAGCCGATGCGGCGATGGTTCTATTGGAATAGTAATGCAACGCTTTATGTAGCACGGCTGCGTGCAGCCGGGTATTAAATGTTGCGACAAATGGTGTCGATTCAGAACGTCGGAGGGCTATTGGGAAAAGTGTGTTGCCACGCGGCGGTGAGTTACGATAATGTTTTCCACTATCGGATTACAACTATCGCGCGCAACGAGAGGCCCGGAGTGGTTTCGATTGCAAGCCGCGCTGCGTTACGTATGGTTCATCGATTTCCCGTCAAAATCCGCAACGGGATCGCGGTCACCGGCGTTGACTTACGACGATAGTATTAGAGCTGTATCGGGGAGAAATTGTTTTCCCGGGGGTCAATATTAGGTGCTCAACAGTTTAGACGCCGCGCGCGGAAGATTGCGGCCTGCAACAGTTCGGCTGCAGGTCGACGCAGCAACAGCGCGTCACGTGTCGCTTACATATGTGACAATTTCACTTTTGCATTATTAAATCTGTCTCACGTGTTTGAGACAAGAGCCCTTTTTTTTTACGGTATTATAAGGGTCGAGAGAGATCTCGAAAGCTTATGCAGCTGCTAAAGTGGCGAGGATTCGAAACTGTTTCTGTAGATTCTGAGTCTTACATTTTTTAATATCCAAGAGCTCCAACGTTTAAATTGGCAATTTTGCGAATGCACGCGATTCTATTTGACTTATTGTATTGTGTATTTCTGAAAAAAAAAAAAAAATTTTTCCACGTTTCTCCGCGCATAAAAATCTAGGGTGCATTTTTCAAGAAACGTTTTCTAAACGTAGCGCTGTCCAGTCGACATTTGCGCATTTTGTAAGAACGGCGGCTCTTCCAATTTTCCGGTCAGTCTGTTCGTCATCGTAATTAAAGCCACCGAATTTGCATTGCATACGCTGCCGCGTTATGAATGCCATTTGGATCGTCGGCGAGGAGTCGCAATATTCCTCTGAGAAAACGTGGTAGGCGCGTTTTGCACTTGGTCCCTTATTAACATTTAAATGCCCGCTGAACAAGCTCCGCGTGCATTTGGCTGTTCTACAAAGGAAAGTTCGTCATAACGAGATCTCT
Source organism: Vollenhovia emeryi (assembly GCF_000949405.1). Lineage (NCBI taxonomy): Eukaryota > Metazoa > Arthropoda > Insecta > Hymenoptera > Formicidae > Vollenhovia > Vollenhovia emeryi. The sequence goes on from NW_011967185.1 coordinate 968,419, forward strand.
TCAATTTGAGAAATTAAAATCTTTCCTCGCGCACATGGAAGCTCCGTTGAATAATTCTCGCGATAACTTGGGACGATCCGGCACGAAAGTTAACTTCTCCTTCCCTTCCCGCGAGCAAATGTGCCCGGCACACTTTTTCCTTCCCCGCAACAATGTTCGGGGCGTCGCCGGCACGCACTTGGCCGGCTCCTCCATTAGTTCCCTCTCATTCTTTACACGTGTTCGCGAAAAACCGGCGATCGTCCCGGCCATCTATTTTCCGAACCGGTGAGCTTAATTTGGCCATTAGGTACCCGGGAATAGGCGGGACGTTTGGATGGGACAGACGGCAAATAGACAGGCAGGTACTCACCGTACGGCTGGGGGGCGGCGCCGTATCTTGGCTCGGCCAAAAGGGGAGCCGGCCTTCCATTTCCTGTCGCGTCGTTTTTGTGTGTGCTCGAGCCTGCAACAGAATGACAGTTCGTCGATGAGACTATAATCACCTCCGACGGATACGTCGCGTAGTCCCACGTAGTCCCACGTGGGCAGCCGAGGAGACAAACGATGGCGAGCCAAATGTCGCCATTTATCCCGGCGTTCCTGGCAGTTTCGACAAATTTCCGCTGGGAATCGCCGAGCACGGGAAGCACAGGGAAAATACGAGGAAAATGTGGAGCTTCATGTTAATATATATATTTACGATTATAACTCACGTGTTTGCGTTGCTACGTACCCCGTTTCGTAATAGATACGTTCGCGCGGCGATACGCGCAGCGAGATGCGCGCCGCTCTAAGAGCCGAGGATCCGAGTTCAAATCTGATAAAAAAAAAAGTGCTTGCTTTTTACACGATCGCTACCTCTCGGTGAGGAGAGACGATCCACCGGAAGTATCTCGCTATGAACGTCCTTTCTTTATAGAAAGCTTGTACGGAATCGGCTTCTCGGAGCTTCTCGGAAAGGGCTTGCGTCGGGCGAACTTACGTAATACAATACCAGTTTATAATTAGGTCAACATCTGTAGTGTCTGCTAGAGATTCTGGTTTAACGGACTTGGGTTAACCAAACGTTGTAAATATCCCGTGTTTCATAACACTTCGCGGCAGATAATTGGTGTTGCAGAGAACCAAGTGTCTGAAAGTCTAGATCCAACAACGACATTGGTTATCAGTGGCCGTGAATGTACAGCCATAGACAAAATTATTAGGCACCCTTCTGCTCTCTGAAAGTCAATCGGTGGATTATCACTGAAAACAGCGAATACTCACAGATTCACAGTTACAATGCACCGATTGACTTTTAGAGAGTGGTCATTATGCTGTAAATCTGAGTGCGTGCTGCTTTTATACACACATATAGGCTGAAGTTTATTTCGTGAACCAGTCCCTTACCATGAGAAATGGATTACCGACCGAAATTGTAGCCAGCTCTGGAAAAATCTCGTTATATATGTTTCAATCGTGTAATATCGTAATTCTCAAAATACAATTAGATATTGCATGATTGAAACATATGTAACTACATGCCTCAGTGGTCGAATTGCTGAGACGTCCGCCTAGAAAGAAGGAAAGTCCAGGTTCCAGCCCTGGCTGAGGTAATATTTTTCGCAATAAATTTTCTGTATTATTAAAAATGTCAGATATGGTCAAGAAAACACTGAAGTTCTTAATTACTGCTGGCGACATTGAAGAATATTCTTGTTAATTGATATATAACTAGATCGTTCCATTTTTCCAAGGTTGGCCACAGTTTCGGCCGGTAATCCATATCTCGCGGTAAAAGACTGGAACACGAAATAAAACTCACCCTGTACGTGTAATCTGGTGAAGAACCTTTTGCACACTCTCTTCTGTTTAAAGTCGCGACGCGTGACTCGAAAAACGTCACTTACACATTTCTTGCCGTTTACAAATAATCCTTTTTGAATGGCAAGAAATGTGCAAAATAACGTATGTCAAGTCGTACGTTGTGATTTTACACGGAAAGAAGCGTATGAAAAGTGCTTCGCCAAATTACACGTATACGTGCACTGAAAAAAATTTCTGATTGAATATGGACGAATCAGATAATTCCTTTAGGATTTACCAGAATTCCTTTAGGATTGACCAGAATTTCTGTAGGATTACAGGAATTCTGGTAAATCCTAAAGGAATTCTGGTAAATCCTAAAGGAATTATCTGATTCGTCCATATTCAACCAGAAATTTTTTTCAGTGTGTATAAAGGTGACACACTTAGATTTGCAGTGTATTATTGATCAGGAGGCTGTCTAATAATTTTGTCTATGACTGTAAACTTTTACAGAGCAGTCATTCGAAAGTTTTTCATCAATTTGACGCCAGCGCCGTACTTCGACATTTCTCACAGCGAATTCGGTTGCTTGCACTAGCGCGAACCGAGTGCACGCTATGAAAACTTGTTAAATAATCTTTTTAAACGGCAAGAAATATGCGAAATAACGTTTGTCAAGTCGTACGTTGTGATTTTAAACGGAAAGAAGCGTATGAAAAGTGCTTCGCCCGATTACACGTATACGTGTATAAAAATAGCACACCTAGATTCCCAATACTGTACTGAATCTAATGATAGAAAGATTTTTATTGTTTAAAAGACGTTTGCTGCATAGAAGCGCGACGAACGCTTTACCAAACAATTTTTTAAAAACATAAATTTTCCAGCTGTTAGATTAAGTACAGTGAAATGATTAGCTGCCTAATAGTTTCGTCAATGGTTGTACGCACAAAAATTCTAATATTAAAATAAAGTGCGACGAATCACGAACGCCCCGGTCGCACCAGCCGCTTACGGCTGTTATTCCATTACAACTCAGAACTCGCCCGTTCTGGGGCGACGTTTCCCAAGCGAAAGTTACGTCTCGAACAATGCAATGTGTCTCGATCAAGTTCGTAACAAGAGATTGATCTGCGATGCGCCACGGCCCCCCGGATTGTTTAGGCAAGCCGGATGGTGACGGGACAGATTTCGCGTGATCCTCCTCATTTGGTTCTTCGTACACACCGCGCCGTGCGATACGTCTATTAAACCGCGTTACACCTACGTGTGCATAGTGACACGCGCGGGTGTCTCGCCGAGATGAGCGCGAGTTTCGGCGTTTTGGTACACCCGCGCGCGCACATAATACACCACACACGCCAAATGGTGCTCGCGCACCGTGTGCGAGTGATATCGAGCTTGTTGCTGCAGCAGTGGAGCGGCAACCTATATCGGCCACGTCCCTCTCTCGCCCGCCCCCCCGCAGAATATTCGATATCGCCACGTCTGCTCTCGACGCGGTTGTAACCACCAAACGGGAGATGCTCGCCTTCTCGTTTGAAATAGAACGTCCCTCTATCGCCCGAGCCGCATCAGGCCGCTTGATTGGCCCTCGCCGAGGAGGAAGCAATCGCCTTTAACCCCTGCTTGATCCCCCTGGATCGCGTTCGATACCACTCCATTGTGAACGTACAGAATCCCGGCAGATTAATTGCTAATTAAGATCAGTATGCTAATGCCGCCGTATAACTACGTAGGACGTGGCGCGTCGCGTTGGATTTAATTGCGAGATTGAATCACGAGATTCGAAGAGCAAAGATGTATACGTTCCAATCTTTGAAGATGGATACCGGCGGCACATATCCCTTTTAACAACGCCGCTTGAAGCGCGAAATTACATTTCGCGAGGGATACATTTTTTAACAATTCGATTGAACAATCCGACGCAACTGGCTGCAGGAAAATTTCCTTTATTGCAACACGACTTGTCCCTTTTCAAGAGTATTCTACGGCATCTAGTCGGCGTATGGCATGTGGTCAAATGCCATTAGGCCCACTGGACAGAAATGGGAACGTCAGGCTAATTACTTGTATGCTAAATATATCAGTACGATTTAGAAAGGAAATGCATTAAATAAGTTGAATACGTACGCCAGGCGTGTCGCTACAAAGACATAACGTCTCTCTACATAGATACGCATAATTGCTGTATGGGTACAGAAATGAGATTAAACGTGTGTAGGTCAGCCTAGTGTCAAGAATTAATATAAAGATAAATTATTTCTTCGAGATGCGGAGACAAGCGTGAACACATCTTGGAACTGGGGGGGGGGGGGAGGCATTACGATCTTTCTTGCAAACTCGATAACTATTACAGGCGAATTACAAGTGATTAGAAACAACTGTTTGTCTTCCCGGCTGTTGGACATACCGTATAAAAAATGTACAATCGAATCACTAATGGCGTAAAACGATTCAGCAATTCGCAAGTTTCAGACGAACAATAATAATTACGAACCGCTCTGAGTGATCGTCGGACTTCAGCGGCGCCGTGATAAAAGTCGTTCGTTAATTTTTCTGACGCGTCGCTGGGAGGCGTATCTCGCCCGCTATAGTGTACACACTTTCGATAATTACGCGACGCGCGAATTATTCAGACGCCGAGGACGGCGGGCAGCTGGGGCGAGTTTTTCAATGACGCCGGGCAAAGAGAACGACGGACCGTGTCCCGCTTGAGAAACAGCGCACCTGGGCTCGCGCGTCCCTCGAGAGCCCTTCGAGAGCCGCGCGCGAGTCCATGAAACTCGACGCCGGTGCACCCGCAGAAGTCTCGCGCAGGCTCGCGGAAATTGCGATTTCGGGTTACGCGGACGTCGCGCGGAATTTCCCGTCGTGTCCGCCCCCTGGTCCGGGGGTTCCCCGAGACAGCGAGACACGGCTAACGAATTTAGTTTCGTCCAGCGAGAACACCTTATCGACAACTTGGAATCGGAGCGGACAAGACGGCTCGAGTCATTTATGATCCTGTCCGACTAATCCGGATGAAGAAAGTTTCCCCATTCGCGCGGAAAAGGGATTCCTTACGTTTCCACCGGGTAAATCTCCTGTAAAATTTCTTTCTCTCCGTGCCTCCCGGGCGTCAGGCTCGAGCGATGGACCTTCGCGCGTAAATTAATAATGTCACCGTAAAGATACCCGCCGTCAGGCTAAATCAGTACGGACCCGACGTCGGGAATTTCAATCTCCAAAACAATTTCGTCACTAAATCGCTGCTGCCCATTACCAATCCGGGACAGGGGAATGGCTCGGTGTCAACTGTTAAGGGGATGCT
>NW_011967185.1:975318-983730 GCF_000949405.1 Vollenhovia emeryi
TTCAGCATCCCCTTAAGGGGATCCTAAAGCCGCTGGCGAACTCGATCGGTATAAGACAGGAGACGGAATTAAAAATGTCAATTATCGACATTTTTAATTCCAAGTTCTACTGTAGACATCACCTCAGGACCGGTGTTACATAGAGAGACCCTGTAATCAGAGACTGGCCATAAGAGTTGGTCAAATTCCCGCGAGTGAGAGAGAGACATAGGCTATCTCACTCTTCTACGATCGTAGAATCGCAGGGGGAATTTGACGAGCTCTCATGGCCGGTCTCTGATTACAGGGTCTCTAGTGTTACATGACTTCGTGTTCACGATGCTAGAATTCGGCCCGAGAAATTTATAGCCAATCAATTTGCAACTTTTACGAAAGAGTAGCAATTTTATTAGCTACACATTGCTCAGACCGAGAGTGTGGATCGAATTCTAGCATCCTTGGTGTGCACTCAGTGCGCACTAGTGCAAGCAACCGAATTCGCTATAACAAATATTGTCGTCAAGCGTACCAAAAATTAGTGAAATTTATAATTTGGTTCGTTTTGATATAAAGTCGACCAGCATAGTCTAGATTTTGCTGCGCGCACTTTCATTCCGTGACAGAGTTTTGCATTTCTATAAAGCCAATTAAAAACATTACTTCTAACGAAGAACGTCGATAAAACAGGCGGCTTTAGGATCCCCTTAGCGTTAAATAAACCATCGTGTAATCGCGCTTCTTCCCCAGTCAAAGTTTTATCATCGAGAAAAAGAGGTACGGAAGGGCCGAGAAACCTCGCCTCCGAATCCTATCGTCTGAAAAGTGTATTAAAAGACGAAAACGGAACCCGGATCCGTCCCTCATGAATACAATTCGCGCTAGGCGTCTCTTTTGTATGCAGGGACCATCCCCGTAAATCTCAAGATCAAATGAACGTCAAGCGATCTATCATAGCCGTTGAATTAATAACGCCGCTGCGGACGCTCGACGTCGGATTAAACCGGCGCGGTCCAGCGGCGCGCGGGATTTCAATCTCCAAAACAATTTCACCGCGAGCGCCGCATCGTAAAGGTAAATGCCATTGCCGGTGTAACGGTAGTCTCGTCGCTCGTGGGAGGATATCCTCGTGCGATCATTACAGGCGGATATTAGAACTCGTAGGTCATCGGGCTGTTGGCCGGGGCGAGATTGCAATTTTATGCCCGACGAGACGCGTGATAGGGAAATTACGACTCTCCCTCTCGATCGTTTCGCGAGGGTCCTCCGCGAGGAGAGGCCATCGAAGATCCTCTTCTTTCCTACTCCTTTTTCGACGGCCGCTCCGGGGAAGAGTCCCTCTCCCGTGCCCCTCCACGAAGGAGGGGGGGGGGGGGAACACGGCCGGGAACGACCGACGACGGTGGACGAGGACTCGCGCGCGATATCGACCTTCGACGTCGCCGTCCACCCCGTGAAATGTACAGGGTGAACGGCGAAATTTCCACGTGGCTGCGATCTGTGCGAGATAAAAATTAAGAGCGAGGAATGTACCGCGTCTACCGCGTGACGTAAAATGTGTATCGTAATTTTGTCGAAATTTAAATCGATTCCTGGACAAACCGATTTAGGCTCGGTCTCTTCATGACGCGATCGTCTGGGTACCGGCGGTCCTTTAAAAGTTGATTTTGATTGACCGAGCAGGACTCTCGTGAGTTTCTTTCTTTTGTGATAAAAATGAGGAAACAACATTTCTACTTCATCCAATTTCACGAGTTCCTCCGAGTAACTGGAGATACAAGATATCCGATGTAAACTATTTCAAATGTGCGACAAGAGAACGTATCCATAAAATTTTTGCGAGGAGGAACATTGTCCTGAAATTCGCGAATCTAAGATGAAATGAGTAAAACACGAAGCTCGATATCACCGTGTACGTAGCTATGTAAATTCCGACGCAGGTGGTGCATCGAAGGACACGGCAGGAAGAAATAGGGTATAGATTATTTGAACAAGGACGGGATTATTTGACGATGAACAAACGCCCCTGTGAGACGATATATACGTTAGGGATTCGGGATTAAAACGCAATCTCTTTGGAATCAGCGCGGACGAAACGAGATGCGGATCCGAATATTAAATGCCACGCGCCATTCCTCTTCTTTGAGGAAAGGGAGAAAAAAAAGTCTCTCTTTCTAGCCCCCCCCCCCCACGTTTCGGATATACAGGTACTTTGCAAGGAGAAAACGGAATGAAAGAAACGCGACGGAATCTGTGGTCTTTGTAAGCATGGAAAACGCAGAACGAGCGCCCTTTAAATTAGGTACGTCGTAACAGACTCGCTACCGTAAAACGTAACGGCTCCGTAACAGTTCCCTCCTGTTACGCGAATTATCAATTTTCAGCTTAATAACGCGGAAGAGAAATAGCGTGAGCGGGGGAACCACTGGGAAACCTCTCGGAGTTTTATTTAAGCGGTACGATTGCACTGAAAAAGTAAAGACGGCCGACTCGAGCAATAAACGCACTCGGCACGTGCGTGCCAAGTTGCGATCAATAGAGCGATTTTATGAATGTATACTGGTAATAAAAATTGCTTTTAGCAAAAGTGCGCTTTTCTCCGCTTCAGTTTGATTTGAAAAGCTCTTTGCAAAGGGACAAGTCCAAGAGAGAAGTGTCAACGCAACGCGAAAGTACGTCGAGCCTTTCGTACTCTCAAATAATATAATACAATAAACCGCAATATAATTAATATAATAACGGGACAAAATTATTGACAAAGATCCTTCCGATTAAAATTATACTTTCCTTTCTTTAATATTAAAAGACCTGCGGTTAACGAAAGAAAATTTCAGCGTTTCAATATTGTCACGGAAGTAACCCACAATATTTGTCGAGTGCGCTAGACTACAGTTTTCTTAACAATAACGTATCGAAGATATTATTGCGAGATCGAGTTACCTCTTCAAAGTAAATATTTGACGGCTCCCTTAGAAAGTCAGCGTTTATAGTGCAACAGGTATAGCTACGGTCAACAGTGCAATCGACAAAAAAAAAAGAAACCAGAGAACTCTCTTGTTATCTTTCGAGATTAATATTTTCCTCGAAATAGAGAGACGAAATAATAAGATCTCGCGCCTGTGCACTTTACGGCGCAGCGATTACCGTCAAGGCAATGCGTATGCAAATCGACCTGCGTTGATCAGAAACTGCGAATGCATTAATAATTGTACTAATTGCCACGACTGCATTCTCGTCTCGGGCCATTTGCCTGATACGAAAATCGATTTACAGCCCGCCCGCGCACGTGCATCCCGCGATTATTATTATTGTTGTGTCATTAGGCGCGCACGAGTGTCTGATATCGTTTGGGCATGTTCTTGCACGAGATAAACCCGTTAATCATTCGATAATGAGACCGTTCTTGATCCTAGAACGTTCTTGGAACCGTGATCTAAGCAGATACACGAATGACATTGTATCAGGTTCATTTTCGATTTGATAATTTGAACGCGTTGAGGCTGTGCATCTCTTGTCCATGGATATACTGTCCCATTATTTTTAACATGACAATTAACATAGGGAATTTAATATCATAATCTACATAATAAAATATTTTTATTGACCGTATTCTGTATTATTAAAATTGCCAGATACGGTCAATGAAAATCACTAATGTTGTTAATCGCTGCTGGCGACTTTTAAAAATATTCTCATTAGTTGATTTTATATATTGTTTGAGCAAAATTGCGATACCGAGCGATCATTTTCAGTAGATAAATCTGGAAAATGGATAACAAAATATTTCATTTTCTCCTCACGACAAATGTACATTTCACGTTTCGCGGGTACAAAAATATATTTCGTAGATTATGAGAATATAATTTTGAATATATGTATAATATGTCAGTCTTTTACATTTCGCGTAAGTGGAATAAAAGTTCAGTGCTTTCTCACGAAATATTTAGTCCGTCTTTTATATTATTTATAAGCTTTTTATGTGACAAAGTTGTACTGGAGCTCGACTTTGCTCGGATATAGAATTTACATTTGGAACTAACCGGGTCGATTAATTCAGACTGAAATTCTTCGCTGCTGCTAAAACTGTCCTGAATCTTCCGTCTAAAAATTTTTTGTAATTTTTAATAAATTCACAAGATAAAATTAAGGTCGAAGTTTGTAATGCTGACGCAAGGAATTGCAATAAAAGAATACGATATTCGGGAAAAATATGTTTCGCGTAAAACTTGCGCGTGACTTTTTATATCTAATTTTTGACGGAAAACTAATGCATGAAAAATGTACAAATGCATTGTACAAACTTTATTTCGCTACAGAGAATAATAAGAATAGTACGCACACAATGATGAAAAACCCGATGTGCAACTCCTCCGACGCGACACTCTACACGTAATTCTAATATAAACTTGTATAACTTTCTCGAGCAACTTTCGCGAACTTCATTTCGGCCGTGCTATATTCATTTCCCTTCGCAGACAAATAGAGATTCTTTCGTAGTGAGATTTGCGATGAACCGTACAGCGATCGCCCATCCGTAGGGCAACGCGCGTGCAGTTGAAGCTTTACTAATTGCGTAACCAAAGTGATCATCCAACAACATAAACAGCCAGAAGCTTCTGCGATTAATTAGTATTACAGTATTAGTATGTCGACTTCGTTGGCCGTGAATGGCCATTTCCGCGTGTCCCGGAGTTCCCGTCTAATGACAATCATTATGAAGGCGTCTCCAGGTGGAGCATAAATTTAGTCCCTTTGTGGTCAACAGTCGTCAGATGCTGTTTACTGTCGGTACACAGGACTGTCGTGCTATAGTCCCAGTAGCCCTAACGTAGCGACCCAACGTTTGAATTGGACTGTGATGCCCTCAAATCACGATCCGCGATCAGAGGCGGATGTGGAAACGTTTAAAAATCGCCGTGCTCTCGGTGCAATTAAATTCGTGTTAAATTCGAGGCCTTTCAGTTCTTTATTTTTCCGAGCGATCGTGTTGAACTATATATACAGTATAAGAATCCAAATGACACGTTTAAATATAGTAAATGTCACTTTTAAACAACATATCGGCAAATGATAAGATAATGAAAAAAATGAAAGTGTACTATTATGGAGTAATAAGGTGCGTGAATGTATGCCTTGCGTAAAAGAGGGTAAATACACAAATTATATTACACAAAACTAGAAAAAAAAGTCTGAAATTATTTAACCTATTACTTAACTTAATATATAGACAATCATACTTACAGTCGCTAACAAGCTAAACAAAAACGAAACATGGATATTTATTTTCTTCGGCAATGCAATGTACTGAACACCTTTTATATAAATAAGAGTGCACATGCCGAACCTCGTTTCCGCTCTTACTTTATTCGATAACTTCGTCCTTATTATTTATAACGTTAAACGATGAACATACGTGCGTCACAAACAGCAGCGGATTTATCGACAAGCGATTTACGAGTTCCGAAAAGAAGGGGAAAAAAAAATACTCGTTTCTCGATGCACGGAACGTGGTTTCCATAATCGAGAAGGCTATTTCAATTGGAACCCATAAATATTCTGCTTAGGATCCCCGGGATCCTCGCGAAGCCGCCGGGGATCTCCACGCTCATCCTTACTTCCGAGATGCGGTTTGCGACGCCTCGCGGCCTCCGGCGAGACAATGTTACGGATGTTAGCGGTCTGGCGCAGGAACGTCCACGTGGTCTGAGGTGTCTTGAGGTCAGCTGCTGGCGGCAGTTCGGTCGCTCGACGAGGCCGCGTTTAGGGGGGACGTACAATATACTCGAGCTCAACTTACCGTGCGGTCTCGCGGCGACACGTGGCGTGTGTCTCGGCGGAGTCTGCGAGCCGTCTCTTGTCTTGCCGCTCTCGAGAGACAATTACGGACGTACGGATCCGTTCGTCCGTGTTCCGAACATCCATCCGCGTATTCACTCTCACTCTCCGTAGATAGTAGTAGTAGGAGTAGTAGTAGGGAGGGGGGAAAATGAGCCGTAGATCTGCCTAAGCCCCCTCTCATTCACCGGGCCCTGAACTCCACGTTCCACGTGAGAATCCATCATCACCATCAAGTCAACAACGAGTAGGCTGCATCTGCACACAGACAAACATTCCAACATAACAATCCCCCCTTTCCATTCTCTCTCTTTCTCTCTCTCGCTCGCTCTCGCTCTCTCGCTCTCTCTCTCTCTCTCCCTCTCTCGATTTTCTTCCCGTAATCACCGATTCCCCACCGCTCGGGGTGGAGGGACGGGGGCGAGGGGCTCCGGGGCCGTTTTGTGTGCGTTTTGCGAATCCGTACATGTACTTGTCGTTTTATAATATAGAGACTTTTTTTTTTACTTAGATACTCCGTCGAAGGGGCTCCGCCGAGAGGGTTTGAACCGCCGGCCGATCTCGATGCCGACCCCCTTCCTCTTCGGTCGTGTGCGTGACAAGCGAGAGGAGAGATTGAATAGTCGTGTGAGTAGATATACATACACGTACGGACGCATATGTATATATGTATATACGTATATATGTATATGTACGGCTGGCATAGTGACGCTCGCCGGCGACCGGAAACGCTTCCCATCAAGTGAAAGATATGCTCAAGTGCTTCCCGATGAAACTTCGATGATGTCGTCAAACAGCGAGCGAGCTAATCGAGCCGGGCTCTTCCCATCGTTCGACCCCAACATTTCCTTGGGCTTTTTCATAATTTCGCGCGAAGCGATCGTTATCTTTATTAGAAACCGGAAGAGAGACTTGTCGGAAATTTGAGAATCGAAAATTGAATTGGTTATATAATCAAAATTGGCACACTGCTAGTGATCTTCTTAAGGACGAAGGAATGAATGAGTGTAGATATTAATACAACAGTTGTCGAGAGAAAGAGAGAGAGAGAGAGAGAGAGAGAGAGAGAGAGAGAGAGAGAGAGAGAGAGAGAGAGAGAGAGAGAGAGGTAGAGAGAGATAAAAAAAATTCAATTAAAATCGAATTCGAAAAGTTTGATTTTAAGAGAGAGCTATTAAATTGGCAATCTAATGATTGAAAGTAATCTATGCACCGGAGTGCAAAGTATAAGTCAAAAATTCAATTTTCACAAGACAGTGACATAGTACTTTCATCTATTTTCCCCCCTTCGATCATCAATTATGAGGATGAGTTCTCTCTAAGAAAATTATTTTTAGCCGATAGTTAAACTTTGTCTTAGACAACACGACCAGTTAACAGCGTGCCAATTTATTTATATCGCTATTGCGAGCAACTAGATCTATTTTCTCGTCGTGCTTCGCGTTTCGCAAGCACTTGGGGTTATGGCGAGCCCGACCAACCCGTTCTTTCGAACGCCATTCGAAGCCATCAGGAGCACTCGAGACTGGCTGCGCCGATTCAAGCCAAGGCCCTGCTTATTTTGCTAACTCTCCTCCCTCCGCCTACGTTATAGTCAGGACTATAAACCAGAGCAGACGGGAACAACGAGTCGTTAAGCAGAGTTAGCGAGCCCGTGCGGTCGACGCAGCTCAGCCTCGGTCCGCATCTCGTTCACATTATTAACTGGGAGCAACGTTTCCGGTGGCGGCTATTGCCGCGCGCCACACGGCCCGCGTACATATATATCGATATACGTGCATGTCAGGGATCCCTTTTCGTATCTCGACCTTCCTCGATCCGATCGCTTATACATATATACATGTGGAGCCTCTCTGAGGGCCGTTTCTATGTATCCGACTTTATGACGTACACATACACGTATAGGTACTTTTTTTTTTCTTTTTCGAGCGGTAGGCAGTGGTCGATTTGAATGTTTGTCTGTGAGTGCGCTGGTAGCCCTTGCACGTTGTGGTGGTGAGCATATTATTCTGAGAAACGTATATATATCTATATATATATATTTTTTTTATTATATATTTTTTTTCCTAGCGATTCTAGCTTGTGCGTATATGTATGCGTGTACATTTGTGTGCGTATACGTATACATATACGTGCGCCCATGGCTCGCATTTAATATTCAGTGTAATATCCCCGCGACGTTGTTGTCCGAGGGGGTTGGAAGATTTTTCGTGGTTTTCCCGATGGTTGGTTGGTTGGTTGGTTGGTTGGTTGGTTGGTTGGTTGATTGGTTGGTTGGTTGGTTGGTTGGTTCGTGGGTGGAGGGTCCGGCAGATCTACGGCGTGATGTGTGACGTATTATGTGGTCGCTATCTGTCTCTATGTATATGTATATATGGCACCACATGTGCATCCTATATATTTATCGTTGTAGAACACGGTGTGTCCGATATCTCGAAATCGCTGTTGTTATTACTGTTGATGTCGATGTTGTTGTTGTTGTTGTTGTTATTGTGCTTGTTCATGTTGTTGATGTTTTGTTATTTGGTTACTTCTTTGTGTTTTAAACACACACATTCTTTCTCTTTCTCTCTCTTTCGCTCTGTGTTTCTCTCTCTCTCT
>NW_011967185.1:984224-1008485 GCF_000949405.1 Vollenhovia emeryi
CTCTCTCTCTCTCTCTCTCTCTCTCTCTCTCTCTCTCTCTCTCTTTCGCTTTCTCTCAGGTTACTGTCCTCATCAAGTATATTTTCCTTTATCGAGTATAGGAATGCGTGAGTCTTCCTTTCGCTCGCTCAAAGAAAATGTCTTTTCCTTATTCACTCAGGTTTACTTTGTATCCCGGTTTTATTCCGTCGTCAAGAAGCGGCGCACTGTCGGCGTCGGGAGCGCAGCTCGAAGGCGTAGCACGGGGAAAAGCTTCTTGAGAAAAAAAATTGAATAAACGCTTTGTGTCACGTAAGAAAGTTACCCCGCTGGCGAATAACGTTGGCGAAATTAATTGGATCTAAGCTCCAGGAGGGGAGTCGACCATAAGACGAATAAAACCGTATTTCAGTTCTACGTTTCGTGACATTGGACACAATAAGTGGCGGCCGTAATTATTCCAAAATATTACGTAAAACTGATGCGCAACTGCAGAACCGCTATTCTTGGTAAAGTGACATTCGTTAATTTCAAGGAGACAGTAAAACCTACACCTTTCTTGGGGCGACGTTACGATCGGCAACGAGTCAATTAATTCGATTTATACGATTAAAGAAAGAAAATTATATGTTGCCTGATCGGAGAGAAGCTAAAGTGAGTGTAACATTATTTTTTACCATGAGAACATTTCACGTGCAGCTTTCTTGAACCGCGTCTAACGCGCATGGCTTTACGGGGAAAAATTGTGGAGGTCTGTATAATAATCGATACTTTTCTAACATAAACCTATTCAAATAAATGTACTCTGGGAAAAAAAAGACAGCAACCTATCTTGGGGCCCAATTAGCAATCGAATTATTTGGATTGTTCGTAACTCTGATCTTTTACGAATTTTACCCCGCGTAACTAAAGATTGCAATTAGCTATTCTATCTATATCTAAGATTTTAAAGTAATGCCAATCATATAATTTCTTGTCTATCGATTTAGTTTGAATTTTTATTTTTAATTTTCTTTGTATCTATGATAGGCGTGTAACTCCGATTATTGGTTTGTTCTCTTTAAAATTTGTGCTCGATAAGGATCCAAATCCTTGGTCGAAACGTCGCACTGTGTATTTTTTATTTTTAATCTATTAAACACGTGCCAGTTAAGGTCGACTAAACTTATCCATTAATACTAATCAATTCTCTCAATTAGTTGTATCGATATTCAGTAACGCAAAGATAATTTTCACTTAAGAGGCACTGACCGAAATGTTAAGTTGCTTAACTACAAAAAGAAACGGTCAAAATTTTTCCCAGAGTGGAGTCACGAACAATCCAAATAATTCGATTACTACACTGAAAAAAATTTCTGGTTGAATATGGACGAATCAGATAATTCCTTTAGGAATTATCAGAATTCCTTTAGGATTTACCAGAATTTCTGTAGGATTACAGAATTACATTCCTTTAGGATTTACCAGAATTCCTGTAATCCTACAGAAATTCTGGTAAATCCTAAAGGAATTCTGGTAAATCCTAAAGGAATTCTGGTAAATCCTAAAGGAATTATCTGATTCGTCCATATTCAACCAGAAATTTTTTTTAGTGTAATTGTGGGCCCCAAAATGGGCCGCTGTCTTCTTTTTTCCCAGAGTAATACATGACGGGACGGGCGTATCAACGATATTGCTAATGCTTGTAAGATTTTGCGCGTGATATCTCCGTGGGCTACGTTCGCGGTACCTTTTCCGAGGGAAAATGGTAATCGTTGTAAATCCTATGAGCGATTTCGTGAGCGTGCATCCTCGATGTGACGGGCTTGTCCAAACGTTTATTCAGCTTCGGACCTGCTTGTTTGATCGTATTGATTCAACAATGACATATCGGGAACGGAAATGGCACGATCGCGCGTTCATTAAGCAGAGCAATGCCGAGTGAAAAATCGTGCCACGAATCACCGCGGATTTCTGACAATAATGCGCACATGTTCGCCGAAATTGCCCATTTGATTTGTTCCATTCAATTTGCACAAGAAAAACGAAATCATTTTGTACAGCTGTGCTGGAAGACCCTCCGGATTAACGGGACCGATTCGACATGTAAATGTAAATTTTTTTTATTTATAGAACGAAATCTATTTTCTGCGTAGCTTCCGGCTCTAACGTTGAAAAAGGAGGAAAGAGAGAGAAAAATTAATCCAGCGTGTATCGCAATTTCGTTCTTTGCATAATTTTGTATGCCTGCTGAATGCTTTTTCCCGATAGATTCTTTGTTGAATCCGCAAATAATCTTTTATAGCAAACAATTCTTTTACGAAAGGTCTAATTACAAATGATCAACGATTTCAAGGCGTTCGATACAACGTACGGGTCTTATTTTACTGTAGTAAAAATTCAATTTAGAATTTTGATTACAAAGACAGCCAATATTTGAGATTATGATGTTGAGGTAAACAACGGTGTCTCATCAAATCTTCGCGTAGGAGAAAAAACTGGGGAGGGGGCGGGGGTGGGTGGACTAGCGAGAATGGCACATTGCGATTTCTCTAGTACGCTAGATTTGTCGTGCTTTCGAGTGCACGCACGCACACAATATTCGTTAAACTCGAACGCTAATCTCAATCACATTAAACTGGGCCACCCGAACAAGAACCGCCCGCCGCGAGAGCGGAAAGGCACGCACGAGTTCCCGATAACTTTTAAAGGGAGAAGAAAACCAGACGAACTTTCACGAGGGGCATCGGAGAGGCGACGACGTCTCGGCGAGAAATTTTTTAAGCGCCCGCCGACCGTCTCTAAGCGAGATATTACCAGATGAAGAATAACCATTCTCGCAACTTTTCCCGACGCCAAGTTCCGCGTGCTGCAGTGAAATAATGATAGGTGTTACGGAGTATGTACGTTTGAAAAGAGTTGGAGGAAAAGTATCATCGGAAGAACGAAGGAAAAAAAAAAGAATCTCCGCGAATCCAACTTTTATCGCTTTGAAGTATTTCCTTGAACCATACATAGAATAGACTCAACTTGGCTTTTGATACTCGCTCGAAAGGAAACGCGCGACTTCTCAAGTACTTCCTTGGGAACGTCTTTCGAGGTAAGGACGTACCGAGTAAGGTATGTATCGGTGTAAAACTATAGTGTTCCATTAGTAATCGAATTACTCGTTGCGTATGAAAAATTGGCATTGTGTCGGATGGAGCGTACAGGTGCGGTGAAGAAATTCAAGGCGATAATAACAAGATATCGCTAGAGAAAATACTCTATCGGGGAAGTCGTTCTCTATCTTGATTAGCAGTGGAAGATTGGCCTGGTGCGTCGTGTGACACGTCGTGCGCTGAGAGGCATTAAAGAGTAAAGGAAAAGAATCTGAATTATTGCAAGAGAAGAAGAAGAAGAAGGGACGAGGCTGTCGGGACACACGCCTTCGCTACTCTTTACGGTGGAAAATTGGCACCGTGCCTACATCGTGGTACATTGTACAAATCTAGAGGACAGGCCAAGTGCGAAGTATTGCTGCGAATGGCACAAAAAAAACGCACTCGTGAACGTTCCCCGCGAGCACTAAGGACGATAACATCGCTATAAAATTCTTTTCTAATTGCGCTACTTGCCGCTACGAGCTCCAGGCGAAATTCTTTGCTTTCTCTAAGATCTGCACACTGCGCGAAGCCGAAGAGAACGCGCTCGTCTCGTTGAATATTGCATAAGCGCAAGCGAGGCAACACGTGCGCAGGTAGCCACGATGAAAGCGAGCGTTAGAAAGAAGCGATAATTAACATTAGACGCTAATTCGCATCATAACCGACTTTCCAGCACGGAAACGCTTGGAGTAAAAATTATCGGAATAATAATTAACAGTTGCGAATTTTGTTGATTTCTTTTTTTTTCCATGAAACGGCGAAAGATGCGGGCGATATCTACATCGGGGGGGGGAATTAATTCCCAATGAGAAATTGATGATAATAATTTACGACGATTTAAACGACGACGTCGCAAATATAATTCATTTGGAAATGTTTAAGGAATTTATCGACGTCCTGAGGGCGACCTAGCTTTTAAATATATTACGTGCCATTAGTGTCGTAAGGGTGTAAATTACGTTTTCTTGCTCATCCCATTTTGCTGCTAACTTCATTATACGTTCACTCTCAATTGAGCGATAAAATTAATAAAATCGGCCAGTGTGGATTGAATTTTATACGAAAAGTAACTCGACTTTCAATTTTTAACGAAACAAATTTCGAAATAAGATAACTGGATTTAAAAATGAAAAAAATGGACGCAGTTGCGTCTGCGGTCCCCGAATTATCTTTCTAAAATTATACTTCAACGATAAAAGTCCTAACTACCTAAAAAAAACATTTAAAGGATGTGATTTTATTATGTACAGCTGTTTCTTCGATAGTCTAATTACTAAGATCGTCCCCCAATGTTTCCCGAATGAAACGCGTCACTCTTTTCAATCCCGTTCAATCGAGAAACCGACATGTCGCCACGTCTTCCCTAAGTTTCTCCGATCATCGCATCAGTGACTTCTCACAAAATCGTAGATATCATTGACTTTACACAATCGCGACTTTGCAAGTATCGCGGAAAGTAAAAAAAAAAAACAAATGATCGACTCCTGAATTCCGCTGCATCGAGATAAATTCTTACTTTCGCTGAATCGCGGGTAGACTCACGCATCGTGTAACTCACAAAGGAACAAGAGAGAACAATTCTCGATCTCACTGGACCGATCTGTCGTGTTCTGCCTCGATGGTTAGTCGGCTAGACTGCATCTCGGCGCATGGGGATGTTAATGCGGTGGAGATCTTAGCGTGAATCTTCTCTGTCTGATGACTGTTGTTTCGATGTGGTTGTAGTAGTAAGATAGTAGTAGTAGTAGTAGTAGTAAGTAGTAGTGTCGATGTAGACTGATTCACGATCCGGGCCGGATGCGTAATGCTTGTTATTTAATTGCGGCGTGCGTACTTTCGGCCGGGCCAGGTGTGTAGTCGATTAGAACCGTTTTCGTGCTCGGCCGTTACTAGTACAGATGTATATATACATTTGACTTTTTTCCGGCGTATGTGTGCCCCGATCTCTCGGTGTATGTTGTTGTCTTATTTGCTCGGTGTCTTTGCATGTCGATGTGGAGAAGATATATTGTATCTCGTTGTCTCGCGCTTGTCTGCCTGCGGTGACTACGGGAGTTCTAAGCGCTCGGAGGGATCGAGATCGATTATGCGGCTCGTGCTGTGGCGCTCGGTGTTGCGGCGTAAACGGCAAAAGGCACTGGCTTGTGTGTAACGTTTCGCACGAGTCTCGATGCCGGTGATACGCAGCTCAGCACCGGCGAACCACTGTTACGTAACGACGTGCGGAGAACTTGACGCGCGCGCGAACGATGCGCGCGTGCAACGCGACGCGTTTGCGGCACGCCGCAATCGAATTACGCTCGTGGATCGAAGAGTTGATGGAAGCTCTAGCTCCCGATGATGCAAAATCATAATTCTGCCTCGGGACGATAAAGTCGCCGGTACAAAGGCGCTCTCTCTCTCTCGTCGAGTCTGTCGAGGAGGGAAGAACCAATGTGAAAGAACGCCGAGAGGCGCGATCCCCTTCGGCTCAATGTTAGAGAAAGCTAAAGCAGAATTACGATTTGCACTTTGGGCCTGGTCTCACGGTATGTTAGACACTTCCGATAAATCTGGCCTAAGTGGTCAACGCTGAGAAATCAAGATAACAGAAACGCGTGAAGTAACGTAATAAATTTTGAAAAGTTTCCGTGGTCAAAATGTACTTGCGGAAGCTAAATTATTGACCGCGAATTATTATCCAATCCCAACCGTTACTTTTGGGCAAAGCGACTTTTTCTTACAATTTATCGACAATCTACGTGTTCGCTAGTTCGATCGTCATCGTTTCGTTACCTCAATTCTGTCGTTTGACACGTAGACCAGTTTCCGATCAACCCTTTAAACACACGCGTGTGATCCTGCACTGCGCGTCACAGCGAGAAAAACTAGCGTGTTACATCGCGGAAAATGTCGACGGTCCGGCAAGCGGTACGTCGTTAGGGAAGTGCACGGTGTAAATTCGATGAAAAACCACCGACTGTCGTCGAAAGTCGATTGCGATTGGCTCGAACGCACTCGTGGCTTTTTATCGACGGACGTCTACTTAACAAGCGTCCCCGGCCGTAAAAAGACTCGCCGGCGCGGAGAGCTCACAAGTCGGATCCCGAGTCGAAATCTTCACCCTACGTTGAACCTTTAATTCTATCGCATAGCAGGACCTAAGACAGTAAAAGAGGTCGAACTGCAAGTACAAAATTGACTCCTACTTCAAAACCGATGGCGTCGGAAAGTTCCACTTTTGCCAGTTCAGCATTAAAGCAGGTCCTTTTAAGTAGGAGCTGAAGTAAATTTTTTAGAATTAAAGATTCAAGGGAGGAGTAAAAAAAAATATTATGCTGGTCTACGTAGGTGTATAGATCAGCTAGGTAGGTGTAAATTATCCCTAGAAGTGTCAAAATAGTACCAGAATTTCGACTCGGGACGACGTTAAAGTAAACGTCCGCCGAGAGGGATAAACGGGCGTTGCGGGAAACACGCAGCTGTCGCAGGATTTCGTGCGCCCGTTAATCCGCGTGTGCGTACAGAGGCGGCCGCAATGTAACAAATTAATCGCGCACGCATGGTATTTCCCGAGATCGCGCTCATTATTATTCGGACCACCCGATCGAAGCGCTTCGCGAGGAATTCGGTGCGTCGCGACGCCGCAATAATGCCAAGTAATATCGTTGCATTATGAATGAATGGGCGCGGAAAGGAAGCGGGAGGGGGGGGGGGGGAGGGACGTACGGATCGAATATGAATTAGAGTGTCAGTCAACCCGAACGGGGAAATCACCGTGAGTTTCCATTCGCGCTCCATTTGCGAGTCGATATCGAGTTAGAATATTATTCGACACGCACGGCGGCAACACGTTTCTCTCCCGCGTTTTACAATCGCAGACTCCAGCCGCGGGGTGAATTCCTCGATTTCCGCGGAAAACGCCTCGACTTAATTAGGGGATTTAAAGGGAGATTTCCGTTCAACTCGAAACAGGTATTGTTGTCCGTCGCCGGCAAGGGGGCGGAGCGAGATGGCGAGTGCCAGACAGAAATACAGCAGATTAAGAAACATTCGTGAGCTATTCAACTTCTCACGGACGCAAACAGTTCTCTTATCCAGCCTTTTATCCAGCCGATAATCCATTCCGCTTTATGTAGGCGGCAATGTCTCTTTGATTCAGACAAATGCTCCTATTTGCCGGCAACAAAAATTTCCATTTCACTCCGCTATTGATCGGTGACGGAACACGATTGATGATTCGTACCGCACACGGTTCCGTCGCGCTGTTTGCTTTAGGGCAGGCTGCGGATTTTTCAACGCGCGACACCAATTTTTGACAGAGAAACTGTCTATAATGGTTTAATTTTGTGGAAGCCGTATTTACTTGGTTCATAACTTTGGTCACTCAATATTTGGAGACGGGAGCTCAACCAGAGTGTTTAAATACGCCTCGCGGTAAGTAAATATGTTTTAAACGGCAACGGTAAAAATCGGTCTTTTTACATTAGTTTGTTTGACGCTGTAATTCAAAATTTAAATCCAATGAAATTTTAGAAAATCAGACGGCAATTTGAGTCAAACAAATGAGAAAAGAAGAACAGAAATCACCTCGCGAACGTTAGGTCGCGTAGTTTGAATGAGATCTTACGCGGTAAATCAGTATGAAAGGAATAATATACCGTGTAAATACTCCTAAATTGGCTTCCGAAAGGGAATGCGAAGGACGAGAAATTTGGGAGCCCCTGCGCGCAGGTTTATTTATCGGAATTCGGGCGGCAACGTTATCCGGAAACGCAACGAGAAATATCACTTTCGGGCCATGTATTTTTTTCAGCGGTGCTTCGGTTCCGCGCGTTTATTATTCGTTACGCGCGTTCGTATGCATTCGGGGTGGCGACGGTAAAGCCCGCACACAGGCGTCATAAAACATCGAGTTTCGATGACCGGCTCGCTCGTATAATTGGAATCGAACGGTACCATAAAGATGTGCGAAACGCGTAATTTACCGCGACGCACCAACGACGTATCCACGTCGCGTTAGAAAACCGACAATAAACGCGTGTAGATAGAAATGCGACGTTAAAGGCGATGTAGCGGAGACAATGTAAATGCGAACATATTCGTGGATATGTAAAAATCCAAAAGAAACAAATGACATTAAAAAAAGAAACGAGTAAAGGCCTGTGTCCACGATGCTTGGTCCAAGTCCCAGTTTCGAGAGATGTGTACCCAATCAACTTGCAGCTATTCCATAAAAACTGCAAGTTGATTGGCTACACGTGCCTCGAAACTAGAACTTGGACCAAGCTCTAGCATCGTCGACACAGGCCTTAATAGGCAATATCAAAATATAACAATCAAATATAATAAAAATACAGCCAAAGATCTTCAAACGCGTGGGCTATTGCTCCGTTCGCAATATTTTTTAACGACTTTCTAACGACAGCTCTACGAGTTGGATTTTCTTGGCGCGACAAAAAGATTGATAACGGTAGTCTAGTTTCGAGAAATGTGTAGCCAATCAACTTGCAGCTATTCCATTAAAAAATTCAAGCTGATTGGCCACACGTGTCTCGAAACTAGAACTTGGGCCAAGCTCTAGCATCGCGGACACAGGTCTTCGAGGCAATATGACAAATATAACAAAAATACAACAACAAAAGATCTTTAAACACGTGGACTATTGCTTCGTTCGCTATATTTTTTAACGATTTTCTAACGACAGCTCTACGAGTTGGATTTTCTTATAAAAATGTTGATACCGATAATCTTTGCGGGCGAATGAAACGGTACCAGAAGAGCGCTCGCGAATAAAGCTTCGAGGCAATAAATTAATATTGTGCATTAATAACGCGTACGCGGATACCCTGACGGTATTCTGGATCGTTACCCCTATCGAGATAATTATCTACTGCTGTAGAGATAACGGGCGATAATTGCGGATTACGGCGATCGTATAAACGCGACTAAATAGTAGTAATCAGAGTGTGCGGCGAACGTAGAAATATCGATTTAATTACGAAAAATAAGGAAAGTGTTAATTTTTATTTCATTTTATCGGCGGCGATTTCCCAATGCAAATATTTTCCCATTAATGCCGGAATATGAACGATTCATTACGCGTTCACGTAATCGTAGCTTCATCCTCTTTGGTTTTCATTCGCCGTCACTAAAGCGCGAGGAAACCTCCATCAACTTAATTAGTATCGATATTTATTATTAACTCAATTTAATGAAAAATCCCTCTTGTCATTCAGAATGTAAAGCCAACTCGATAAAGATATAAATGCTTTGTTGCGACGCGAAATTTGCGGTAGTCGCATGTAGCGACGCTAATTTATTTGCCAAACGAAACTCTTTGTATCGTTAAAAAAAATAATACCGAGAAGTGAGAACGCTAATTGCTAGAGTAATCAAATATTCATTTGCAAACTCGCAAAGTGAGAGGATGGGGAGGCTATAATTAATTCTTTCCGGTCCAGCGATTTCAACGGGAATCACATCTATTACGTTCTCTGTATACGAATAAGTTCAGTTTGAACTCTTTATCAATCTTCTTTTTATTGTGAGTTGAGGTGAGATGAATCATTAGCCGAGGAAAGTGACCCAGTTACTTTTAGCAGCGACGAATTAACTGATGGCACAATGTCAAATGTAGTCACTGAATTTCCATTGTTTCATATATTTTATAAGCGCGAAATAAATTATTTCCGCGGATCGTCAAGAAAGTGTCGCTATCGTTCTATTTTCGAGTAAGAGATAACATTTTTGTCCCAAATAAAAGGCAATATTTCACTCGAGCTAACGCGAAGTATTATAAATATTTTATAAAATTTTGCAGAACGAGAGTATAACAAAAACATAAAAAAAAAGTTTTTCTCTCTTTATCCTCTCAATGAGAGCTGCCTTTGAGCATGCGTTGCACGGCGCAACAGTTTCATTTTTCGCGCAAAACATTACTCAGCAATCGGTATCTGACAAACGAAACTATAATCAAATGCTCATTTGTAACTTCACGTCTGATCGCGGGGCAGAAACTAAATTGTCCCCTTTGCCGCGCCACAGGAAGTAAAACTGCATTTCTGCGTGCAACCCCGAAATTGCGTTTTCGCCCGCGATCTAATATCTCGGCGAATATTTGATTCGGCGTAGTCGCATTTCTCTGGGCAACTATAAACGATACCGTTTCCCGTCGCAAAATTACACGGACATTTCAAAACGCAATTTCTCCAGACGGCCGGAATTAATGCAGTAAATCTTAAAGCGGGTGGATTCCCCAATGGACAGATTTTAGATTTAAAGTCCGCGAGTAGTCACTTCAATCTGCTTCGAGCCTTCGTCCGCATGTAGAACCAAGATGCAATTATCGTCTGATAACATTCGAGTTTCCAAAGGCCGTTTAAATTGGCTTTCAAATAGAGTTTCGCGTCAAAAATGGAATAACAAGTATCTGTTGCGGCTGGTGTTTCTGCAAATTTTTCATCACGAAGATGCAACTCGATCGAAAACGAGCGGTTTATTAGGAAAAAAAAATTATAGAAGGTCAATACAAGCGACCGACCGTACCCCCGCAAATACTTCATTTAATATTCAATTAATCACCGTGCCATTCTTTAGCTCATTAGTCGCGACATTCGCCTCAATAATTCCACGTCGAAATCGCATTGAAGATAATCCCGTATTCTCTCCCGACGCGGCGTGCCTAATCGCGAGCTTATTTTAATAATTATTCGTTGGGACCGAGTTTAATTAAAATCATGAGTCCTAAAGGGGCCAAAGAGAGGGGGGGAGGGGGAGAGTTTTATTTTCCGGCAATTTATCTCTCCCCCGTGGGTAATGCATGAGAATGGCGGACGTGATGTACGGCCGACCTGCAGGTGGTTTTCCACCGAAACTATGAATTTATGAATGCCTTTCGCAACTGTGACTAAGAACGGCGTTTGACGACACCCGGCCAGACGTCACAGTCGCGTCCACCCTTCCCCGTTCGCGCCGCGTTTTAATTAGAAAATTGCCGGATCGCTTGATATCGCCCAATTTATTTTCCCTCAGCGAACGATACGAGAGGGTAACGCGCGTGATGCATGGCGAAACGAAATGTCCGACTCGAGTGGATGGTATTTCGCGGAAATGGCGAATGTCTGCGTAGGTGCGATGCTGACCCCGTTTTATTGTTCGAATAAAACGAAAGGAAGTGGAGAAGTGAACCTCTCCGTCTCTCTTGCCTCATGACATTTATTGTATCATTCCGATTCGAGTTGGAGCGCGCGTCTCACCGCGCGAGAATATTTCCTGAATAAATTATTAACGTTGATATAATTTTATCATAATATAGTATTTATTCGACCGTGCAACTATCCCAGAAGACAGAGACGGGAGTCAAATAAGCGAATTTCTGTTACCTTCAGCGTTAAATGCCGCAATGGAAAAGTAGGTTCTCATTTCTCAAATGGGAATCCTTCGATAATATCATTAGATTAAAATAATAAATGGATTTGAAATTCATATTTGTAATACTCTCGGCCCTGCCACGATAATTAAGGATCAAATCTGTTTATACTGTACGATAAAATTCTCTCATTTTTTTTGCACACCTCGGTAATTTAATGCTCAGGTCGAAAGAAGCGCCGTCTATCCCGGACTATCGTCGTCGGATCCTCTTCGTCGTCTCTTATCGCGAGACGACGAAATTCCGTTCTCGCCGGCGGATGACGTCGACGACGCTCTGCCCTGGAAATGAGCTATGCGAGAACAGAGGGAACGCGTTGGCTCGCGTACAGGTACGACACGGAAATTGCGATACGGTGGAACGAAATGGCATCTGCTGCCAGGCACTTTCGTCGAACGACAAGCCGCGAGCAAAAGTGCGCGAGCGTTTCACGCCATGGAGGCCGGTAATTGGAAGCGTCTGGCCGCCAGGCCGTACTGGAAGAACTTCCGGCACGTCACGCAACTCTTGGCGATACGATTGACACGATTCGGGTTCACCCCATACGGATTAGTAGGGCTCGGGGGTATATCCGTATCTCAAGGGCCAGGATTATCAGAATTGGTACCCGACATAAAAATTATAAAAGCGCCTGCAATAATGTTCGTTATACGCGGTGAGAATTTTCTTGTAAAATTTACCCCGAAAATCAAGCAATCGCGAGATAACATGACATTGTGAAGAATTTTTTGAGTTTTTTGAAATTTTACCAATAAAATGTATACACTGATAAAAAATTTGTTGAGACTAACAATAAGTAAATAGATTTACTTAAAATTAATTTTTTTACTAAAGTCATTATGTATTCTATTTAAATAAAAATATCAAACTTCAAGTATAAATCTGTGTATTATATTAAATAAATTAATTTAAATCGTTACATTTTCTACATTCAAATAAAGATTTTGAGATAGAGAATATTATTTATTAAATGAAATCATTGCTTTTGTCATATAAGAAATCCAATTTTCCTCGCTGTAAAATTTATACCTAAACATTTTATAAAATTAAAGTAAAATTTGTTTAATTTAAAATCGTCTACTGTTTTATATTTAATAAATACTTAAATTAAAGAAATGCATAGTTTAATTTGTTTATTATTTTTTAAATTTAAGTTAATAGGCACACAGTTCAAATATAAAATTTAAAAAATTTTATAAAAATGAAACAGATAATAGACTCAAATTTACTGTCTTTTCCAGTGACGTAATTTGAGATTTCCGTCCAACGTCTCTTTCAATTTTTATGCTTTTCTTTGCGGTCCTGAAGTTAAAATTAAAGAAATTATTCAGTTTTATCCAGAGATTCGCGATCGAGCCGCGAAATCTCGAATTGCTGTCACAGAAGGAAAAGTATTTCGTAAGAGACCCAATCTACTTGTCACTTAGTCTCTTTGACTATGTAGCAATCAATCATATTATTTTTTTTTACCGGATATTACCTCTCTTGCTACAGTTCTTGCTGAGCCCCACGCAATTACCACGAAAACTGCGTACGTATGATTTGACGAGCTCGCCTGGCGAGCGCCGATATCAGCTTCATGAAGATGACCACGCGGTAATTGAGTATTATAGTTGACGTAGATGATGGCCTGGGAGCGTAAACGCAAGTTGCTAAAGCAGGTGCTAAACGATCCAATTATGGAAAAATACCGAGTGTTTTCCTTTATCTTCTTTGTTGCAGCAAGGATATTTTCTCACGACTCAGGAGTTTATTCTTTCGGTGCGAAATTTGAGCGACAAATAGGAGAAAAAGAAGTACCGTCTGGATGCGTGATTTTTTAGAATTTAAATATAAGTAACGCTTAATTAAAAAGTTGACTCGAGGAAAAAACGATATGGATTAAAATTGAAAAACTCTTGATAACATTTTCAGATTATCGACTTAAAATAACTTCGATAATATAATTTAATGTTGATAAAAGCTCTTCGTTTAACTTAATTGTTGCGGTAATATATTAACCTGGGGCAGCAGGTGTTGCAAACTTTTCATGCTTTCCTCGGGAAAACAGCGATAAATGGATAAAGGTAAAAATCCCGCGGAGAGAGAAATATATTTTTTACCGGACGAGAGATTTTTCGCGAGACGCAAAAAAAAGTGCAATCTCTGCCGGCAAGTAACTCCTCTTGTATGACATTGCGGTATGTGTCCTTTACCCATTTGCGTTTATAATATTGCATTTTACAGCCGTTTATCGCAAAAGCGAGCCGCGTAGTTACATTATGTAATGGCAAACTGCAGCAGTAATCACAAATCTGACATCTTTCACGATTGCGGCGCTGCTCCAACAGCGAAATTGCAATTATGTGCACTGCCATTGTGGTAAAGCTGATAACTGCTCGTTGCGCGGCGAGATTAGTGAGAAATGTTGCGATTTCGTTCTTGATCTGTCAGTTGTTCCCGGAGGAAGCTAACTGTCAGCAAGAACTACGTTGCATCGCGTAACATTAAATTCCACGTACACGGTTTCTAATATGGCTGGAAAACGTTTCGCTTAAAAATGCGACAATTATTAAATTTTCATTTTATATTTTTTTCGTAGCAAACTGTACCTTCCCTTAGCATTACGTATATTGTATATACATATATATTTTTTTTCCACGGGAAAACTCGAATGTAGATTTTATGATGTGCGGCGACGAGACGAGCGGAATAAAAAAATCGCGTTTTCTGACTCGTATTTCAGCCGCGATATGACCAGCCGCGATAAACTTGTCGAGTTACATCCCCCCCCCCCCCTCCTTCCAGCAGTAAATCGAAAAGTTTCGGTACGCGTTTAAAGAATCCCGTGACGATAATGGGAGTTGGACGAGAGATCGAAACTTCTCCCAACATCCTTGATCTCCGTGATCAGAGTTTCAGCCAACCGCGCACGGGTCTGTATAACAACGCGTACATAACAGCATCCGTGAGTTACCAAAGGGGAGTGATTGCTTAGAGACACTTTGTGTACATAATGTGATGTACACGAGACGATGAACAGAGGCGGTCCGTAATTCTCGACCGCGAGGTGGCCAATCGGCGCACCGGGCCCAGGGTGGAGTCTGGTTGCTGGCAAATTGCTAATTTGCCCCGAAAGTTCGGCGGGCTGGCGCGAGAAACGCGTGGGCATCGCGGTTGTTGACGCAGGGAAGACACCGAACTCCCCTCCTCTCTTTCTCCCCCCCCCCCCCCGATAGGTTGGCCGAAGATCGGCTCCGCAATTGCCAAGTTGAAATGGCGGCGGTGCTGACAAAGTGACACATGGGCACAAACTACTGGAATGTGGTCACCTCGCGTCGTAATGCCATCCTCCAGTTTGGGGCTTCTTGCGCCCGGGATACGGACCAGATTTTGACGGCGAACAGCTACGGATGACGGCAAGAACTTGCGCCGGTGGTCGCGCGGAATGCAGCCGTTATGTGCTTGATCGAGGGTGCAGCGGTACGAATATATTGAAAAAGTTAGAGGGCACTCTTCGCCAAGTAGATGTGCCATTGAAATTTATGGGAAGGTGAAGATCTTCCTGACGAGATCTTGATGCAAATGAGACTCAGACGATATAAATTTTATAAATTATGAAATCTAACAGTTGATTTACAATAGCTTTTACATATTTTAATCAATATGTATTGTTAACGGGGAAAAAAAATATCACAAAGCAGTCATTGCTTTTGGATAAATATAAATACTGATCTGAGGATCGAGGATTTATATCGTTAGAGAAAAGTCCCCTATCAGAAGACAGGCTCCCAATATGACATAGCGAAGTTTCTGCTAAATTAATAGGCATCGTCTCCTGGTTCGAACTTATTGCCATCGGAGTGAAATCTGTTTAGTGGAAAATTCATTATTAGATCGTGTAGTCGTTGCGATAAAAGATTTGTGATTGAATTTGGACGTGGAAAATCTATTATCTCACAACGAAGAACTTTCCTCTACTAATAATCGCGGAAAGAGAATCGTGTATACCTTGCGTTCGGTATCGACCATTTTTACCGCATAAAACGCGAATATTCCTCTTGGCTCTATTTCAAGAACGAAAACAAATACAATCCTAGCGGTTGAAGGCAGGATGTAAGGATTTAATGGTGGAAACGCGAGTGACGGAAACGCTTCGAGGGCGACAAGCTCAGAATAGGATTTGCACTGTCACTGTGAACTATGCCATTCAGGGCCACCCCTTTATTTCGTCACCGCGTTCGAATCTTGTCCTTTTCATCTTCCCTCTGGGAGAAGGCGAGTAAAGAATCTGACTGACTGGACGGTCTGACGGAGATGTACCGTGACGTCGGACAAGCTACAAATTCAAGCGCGGATGGGAGGTGTTAGTCCGCGTCTAAACTTTCGGCCGGGCTCGTTAGTCACTCTCTCGTTCGGTCGCCGATCTTGATCGGAATCAGGAACTCCGCGGTGATTTGTCTTGCCATAACACGCCCGTGTCTTCCTCATTCCACGCCGAATAGAGTGGAGCGGTATATTTGGTTTATTCTAATCTACAGCATTGTTGACAGGTCGCTGGCAGTTAACTTTCCGGTGCGGAGATACCAAAAATCATTGTCGTGTGTGCTACAATAGCAGCTTCTCTGCCTCGTCTTTTGCAGATCTATGCTTAGTTTAGTCGTTTAATTGGAAAAGTGTTTTACGCGAAATTAAGTGAAATCATAGGAAATTGGTTAAAGTGCATCACTGCATATGATAAAAAGTTAGAGTGAAAGTGAAAGCGATCTGATTCATCTATTACAGAAGGACAATTGTGCCAGACATGAGACGAAGCAGCTTATTGTCAGTTTGATAACTTTCTATTGATATTCCGTTTGATATTTCTATTACGCTCTTATTTTGTCTCAAACGATTGTATTCCGATGCATATAATTTCGCGGAATAACGGCAATAAAAGGAGCAAAGGGAACAAACGAACGATTGGCTCGTTCGTCTAAAACTTCGATAAGATCAAGGCCAACGCGAGTTCAACATTAAAATGGAAAGTGACATCAACGGAGAAAAATGTGGAATGCGCGAGAAGTTCAACCGGCGAACGTTAGAAACGCGTGAAAAATAGAACTGTATTACACTTTCGCGGTGCGCGGACAAGTTAGCAAATTCATTGGCCTTTATTTAATTTTCGGTAGATAAAAAAAGGGCTTGCACGGCACGAGCCGCAGAGACAAGAAGCGACCGACTTGGGCAGGCTGCCGCAAATCTGCCGTGAATTCGCAGCGCGCTACCCTGGGAATTCTAATTCGAAATGACGGCGTCTTTTATTGGAAGGCCGACGCTCGTACGGAAATACCGGTCTCATTGTGCGCACGCGACGCCACGACCCGCTCCATCTCGGACAAATGGATCCGTCTGCGTTCGCGATGCGCTCAGGATCGAAGCGCCGGGAATGAGATCAGATCCGAGGTCGACAACCCGTCGATCGTTGGCACGACGCGTCTCCGGTCGATCTCTCGCGAGAGATCGACTAGATCGAGAAAGAGCGAACTACAAAGTACGACTTGCCGTCATAAATGACTAGACACGAAATAGAATCGACCGACAAGAATGGCAATTGCCAGACAGCCGGAAGAGATTACTCTTGCTACAAAAATATCGGGTATTCGATTCTTTCCTCAGTTGCGCGTATGCAGTTGAGGTGACTTTCATTTGGCTATTAGATCTTTTGTGCCTAAGCCGCGCGGAAATAATCGCGACCAAATATTTTCTGGCGGCGCAATAAGTGATGTAATTGAATCCATCGAGATAGATTTGTCAGAAGATAATTAAGGGCGATCTGCTCAGAAACGTAATACAGTTTTTGATCGGGTAGGCATGACCGGCTGTGAGCTTTGGACACCGATTATTTTCGATGTGATAGCTACCGACGTTTGTTTTCAGAGCAAACAAGCTCCTGTCGTCTTACACACCGTTCGGTAAAACGGTAATGTCACGGCTAGCCGAAGGGTTTATTTTCCTTAAGCGTTCGTAGTAATCATAGAGCATAATGACTTTCGCCCAGCCACCGTGACGATGATTTATTTCAGCTGTCGCGAGGCAGGTTGGTACTCACGGCAATTATAGCACGGCGTTACGAAGATATTAATTCCGTCGTGTTTAATTTCAAGCCGGTCATTTAATTAACACGATGGAATTCGTTGCAAAGTACGCGAACTATAAAGGAGAGGTGCCTAAATTTATCCGATACGAACAATTTGTCAAAACCCGCGTTATTTGTCCGGTACGCGTCTCGTTCAAGTATAATAAATGATTTCAAATTGTAACGATTAACATTCAAGAGAGCGATTTTACATGTGCGCACGAGTGTTGCATAAAATCTTCAATGAGCGTTTAATCTCTGTACACAAGGCTTGTTGCATAACGAGTTATTCGTAGAATGACAAACGACTCGTAGAAATGATTCAATTGATATCGTTATCTTCATAGAGGTATATATAATTTTTCTAAGGACGCTATAAAAATATTTGCGAGAGAGAACTCGGGAATTGATAAGTCATATTGCCTGCCCGAGTCGGTGAGCAATTAAATTAATTATCTTAGCAAATCCAAACTAGTTTTCTAGCTTTGAAACTGTTGACGGCCTCGAACTAACGAGTTCCCTAGTTTATTCAGCGCTTACAGTCGCAGCATCCGATCTATCGCGAGTGAAATTAATTAGACTTCTTGCGCGAATGAATAAGGTTCTTTGCGTAACAAATTATTCGTATGGCTCGTAGAATCATTAAGTCAATATCGTTATCTTCATAAATGTACATTACTTTCTCTAAAGACAATACCGAGGTATTTCAAACAAACCTTACGAATTGATAAATTATATTACTTGCGTAAACGGCGGGCTATTAAATTAATTAAATTATTATCTCGGCGAACTCGTTTCCTAGCTACGGAGCTGACGTTCAAATTAACCAATTCGGCAGTTTATTCAGCATTTCGCAGGCGCAATATTCTATCGATAATAAGCGAAATTAATTAGATCCCGTGCTCGAACGGGCACGCCATAACTTCGCCTGATACGAAATCGCTTGTGCAACTCGAGAAATGATAAGCGCGATCTCTTGAGCAACCGCTTAATGTCGCGTCGTGCTTAAACGATCCCCGAAGCGAATGTCGGCCGGTAGCGCTCAAAGCCGCTTCGCGGAGAGATATTCTACAACCTCGACGACACTTTGCTCGTTAACGGGTATGTTCGTCTCTCATGAGCATCAGCGAACTCATAAATCTCCAGCGGAGTGCATACTGATGTGTTCCGCGCTTGTGACTCGTGCCGCCTCGCGATACAGGTATTTCGTACTCGAGTTGCGTTTCGAGAGGCGTGGACAGTCGACTCGCAACGTCGGCTATCTCGTTGCACTCCGATGCGTCGCGGTTCAGATGAGATCAACGCACCGTTTCGTCAGCCCGAGCGGCGATTGACCCTCTTGCTCTCCGCATTCCTAATCGCCAATGCTTCTGCCTCGCGCGCAATAAGGAACCGTACGGCAGCGGTACTCGCGTCGTTTCCGCTTGGCCGAATCTTCCAGGGCATTGGCGACGTTTTGACAGAGTGCTTCTGATAATTAGAGAAGAAATATTGGCCGCGTGGGACCAAGATTTTTACTGAATTGTAGGCAGATCCGCTTGTCCTGAATTGATAAGGAACTGAAACGACAACTGGCGATGGAGTTTTATCGGAAACTCGTGAAAATACAGAATTCCATAGGAGATAATTTGAGAACCGTCGCCGTATCGTCATTGCAATGTCTAGACGTGTTTTGACTTAAGCCTTCGAGCGTTATTTGCGATCTTTAAACGGAATAGCAATAAAAGTGTATTGTAACGTTACTATTCGGAATTGATTCGTCTAATTTTTTAACCGTCTTTTCGTCGACAATACTTAATTAAAGTGTTAGAAATTCATTTAGCATTTCGTTGGTTTTGAATTTTGAATAAAAAAAATGTTATAAATTCTTCCTGGCAAAGCATTTCGGAACGTGATATTATATATGACGCTCTGATAATGTACATTTTATAGTCCCATTTTTACTCCTCTCGAAATATAACTCGAAAATATCACCATCTATTTCAGTATCATGCTTCGTGCGCCAATCGATAACCATTGAGATCAATATTTCACTTTAGCCATTTGATGTTATAGAATATCTCTCCTCGGAGGTATCGAAAAGATCCTGAAATGGCATTAAACTCGCGATAGCGCCTTTCCGATTTTTCGCGCCATTTGTCGCGGACACTTGCTCCGCTCCGCTAGTGAGAAATCGCTGAATTGGAGTTTAAAGTTTTATGCAAAGGATCAATCCATTCCGCCTTGTCTCTATTTCACCACGCTTCGCGAAGCCGAGTTTATTCCGGTTCCGTTCTCCGATCGGGGGCATCTCGCATTCGCGCAGCCTCGCGGGGCGTCGCAAACTTAAATCTCTCCACCGACAAAAGATTTATACTTGGACGCGATGGATGCGACTACACCGGCTTTCTTGTCTCGAACACGGGATATATTTCGGTTCTCCTTTTACTGACAAGGTTAACCCCAGTTTGCAAGATCCGATCTCTAATTTATCTTTTTTTCTCCTTGTGGATTACGCAAGAAAATAGTTTAATCCTTGTACAGCCACTTCCGACTAATCGCAAAAGTTGCGAAAGCTGAATAATTGTATCGAAAAAGTGTTTAATAAAATTAATTAATAACATCAGTGATTTTTGTTGACCGTATCTGGCAATTAAAATTCTTATTGCGAAAAATATTACCCCAGCCAGTTGTTTAATAAAATGTTAAAATTGTAATTTAAAGTATTTAATATCGTGTACACAGGGTGTCCCGCGACGACCGCGAATCCGCCAGAAAATTTAGAATAGAGCAGTGGCAA
Source organism: Vollenhovia emeryi (assembly GCF_000949405.1). Lineage (NCBI taxonomy): Eukaryota > Metazoa > Arthropoda > Insecta > Hymenoptera > Formicidae > Vollenhovia > Vollenhovia emeryi. The sequence continues at coordinate 1,004,615 of NW_011967185.1, forward strand.
ACTGAATCGAAGAGTCCCATATCATTTTGTGAAATTCAGATAGTTTTCGAATTAATATAAACGTCTGGGCAAATGAGCGCACGGGAGGCACACTCAGAAAAACATTTATTTAGGTTAAACAAATGAGATACGTTGAAATCATGTTTCTTCGAATCTATTAAATTTTTATCTACTTCTACTAAAACATTTGCTAGATTTGAAGAAATAGATATGAATTTTCTTAGAAACTGCAGTCTTAATCAAATAAACTTTTGGTTAAGCTAAAGAAATCGTTTCAAAGAAATTAAATAAAAAGTCTGGTAAGGTCAAAATTCCAAGAAAATTTGTTTTGTTTCAAAGAAACTTTTCTGGGTGCAGTAGGCCGGACTCGGCAGGCATATTCAATCATTTAACCGGCCTACTGCTTCTTGCGCGCTCATTCGCCCAGACGTGTTTGTTTATTACTCGAAAACTATGGAGAATTTTGGAAAATGATAAGGGACCTTTCGATTCAGTCTGCCTCGTTTTATTTAAATTTTTCGGCGAATTCGGTCATCGCGGGACACCCAGTATATTCGCAATCTTTGGCAACAAAGTTAAAAAGCGATCATATGAGACGTTTAGTACAGTACTGCAAATCGCAATAATTCAGCTCTCCAGTAATTCCAAAATTTTACTTATCTTGAAGATATATATTTAGATTTACCGACTACTGCCAAAATTTGTCCAACGATACGGGATGATATATATGTCGCAATACCGTTGCATCAGAAACAATTAGCGTGAAAGTTTGTTAATTTGGAGGCTGTAATGTGCGAGAAAGTTATTAGTACAGAAATGTCTGCTAACGTCATCCTGTGTGCAAAGTAATTACTCTGGAAATTTATAGAGTTGGCACAATTTCACAATATAAACTTCATCACGTGTAACGCGCGCCCGAAATAATAAATACATAGAAATTTATCCTAGTTGTAATAAGCAAACCCGCGGGCACTGTGGATATCGGTGCCAGATATGCTGAGATTAATCACGCGAAGGTGACGATGATAACCTCGCGTATTGTGTTTCATGACGAATATTTTATCATCACGTTTAAGGCAGATACGAGACGTAATAATTGCAGGCACGTGCATATTAATACTTAAATTATTCCCGCATAATATTGTTAAGAGACAGAAACTAATTTAATACAGCGCGTTTGTTGCACGTGTTTCGCGCATTCCGTTCGACATAGTCGATACGGCACGTATTCAACTTATTACACGGAGAGAATTTACCCTGAAAATCATGTAATCGTGAGACAACACGGCATTTTGAAGAATCGTATGGGAGTTTTTATTTAATTTTACCATTCTACTAGTAAAATGTATACTAAGTATACTTGCTAAAATATACGGTAACATTTCAAGAAACTCCTATACAATTCTTCAAAATGCCATGTTGTCCCACGATTACATAATTTTCCGAATAAATTTTAAGAAAAAATTCCCCCATGTACTGACGCATATTTCGAAAGACATTTATACATATTCTATTAACAATTGCGCGACAGGAAGGACTCGGTGGTCGTGAGAACGCTGAAAAGTAATATAATTCGATGTTTCTTCTCTTCAGCAACTATGGGGAAAGAAAAGAACTTCCATTCGAAGAAAGTCGCACGGAGGGGGGTGAAAAAAAAGAGAGAACACGGACCGCTTTAGAGATACGGTAAACGAGATGCATTAAAAAGTTGATAAATTTCTTATGAATGAATGCATCAGGATGACAAAGCAAGACGTTCCCCATCAAGCGCAGCTTCTCAGCGCGTAGTATATACCCTTCATTTCCGTGCTTGTAACTTTCTGAGAAAAGGGGAGGAACGCGACGAACACGTGACTCACGCGGATCTGTCACGCCGGCCCCCGGTGGTTCGAGTTAAGGGACACGGTTTATTTAACGAGCGAGGATTTCGAACAACAGGTATAAAACGTGTCCATTAAAATAAATCTATTAGACCGGCTCGCTCAGGACTCACCGCTCTTTCGTCTCGCCTCTCTATTAAGCGCTCAAGTTCCAATCCCCGTGACAAAGGCGAACGGGGGTCTTACCGGCGCTCGTGGCAACGTTACTCCGTTTATTTAGTCGCGCTGCCTCGGATAGGTATCTCGCGCGCGCGATGTAATAAAATCGCATCGACCTGCCCGCTTTCTCGAAACACAAACTTGGCTTTGTCCGCCGACGTCGACGACATCCTTTGTGCGCGACACATTTATACACGCGGAGAACGAAGAAACGCACGCCGGAGCCAATGGCGGGTCGTCCACCGAGGGTCGTCGTCATTACCGTTGCCAAAATCGGAATACCGGATCAACGGTAACAGACAATTGGGAGTAACGCGATCGGGGCGGGAAGAAAAGGGGGGATTGATCGCGTCCGGCCTAATACTATTTCTGCGGGCATAATTGAACGGACGGCAGAGGCAGCAGATTAATCGCGGATCTTAATCGCCCGGAGAATCGGCGAGGATGGAGGCGCGCCGGATTGTCGCACAATGCAGCTCTCACGTACGGCTGATTAAAATACAAAGGTGAGGCGAGCCAGTTTATTTCGGGGCTTGTCGGTCGACGTTCACGGCAGCGCGATCGCTCCGTTCGTTTGTTTTTTTTAAATCGCGAGTCAGCGATTTAATCGGCAGCCACGTCGGGCCGGGAGCATGGCATTGCTCCTTCGCCCGCTTCCCTAGATCGTTGATGTCGAAGTTGAAGTTCAAGTTCCGAACCGCCCGAGTCGCCTATTTTAAAATGCGAGTGACTTACGCTCGTGCCGATCTCCGATTTAAACTGATTACCCGTCAGAATTTGATTTACGCCACTTTCACGGTGCGGCGGCTCGACCGGCGGCGGCACTTGGATCGATAGTGCATCCGATGCCCACCGTCTCGAATGTGCAAAAACGACCGCGGCCCGCGCTTCTCCTTCGCGGAAATGCAGGTTGCGGTTGTAACCGCGCGATATCGCCTCTAGACCTAATGAAACTTTCATCCGCGGGATGCGGATGCGAGGCTGGAAAGGTTAGAAGTACTGCAATCGACCTGACCCATCTCCGATGCAATTAGTTCGGCAGACGGGTTCGTCGACGCGGATCCCGGAGGGGATTTCGTAATCGAGTTCCTTCCAGCGATAACAAGGCAGTCTCCATCCCGGAATTGATACGATCTATCAATAGTTCCGGTTTTATCTTGTCGCGCAGGATGGAATATATTGAAAGTGCTTACGTTCGACGAGGCTTCATCTGAATTTTAACAGTTCTTTCGAATTTAATCGCGAGAACGCGACACGAGACGCGTCAGCAGCGCGACACGAGCAAACGTGTCATCTTTTTGTAGTAGATATTAAAAAAAAGTATTTAATTTAATTCGTCTTAGATCGTTAAAGGGAACGTATTCCGCAAACAATTTCACCCAAGGCACGCAAAGAGACAGTGGCTACTTGGATCACGAACGATCCTAAGTTGGAATTTTGCATCGTCAAATCTGAAAACTGATGTTCGCTCGAAGAAGTACAAATTAGCGATATTTCAGCATCACTGAGTAACTCCTCCGATACTTGAAGCAATTATCCGACCCGAGCAGAAATTTTAATAGGGTCCTAGTAGGCGCCTAATAAGGATGCTTTGATGCCTGATCAGGCACTCGTCAGGCAGCCCTGATAGGGCCCTGACCGTAAATGTAACGTCGAGAATTAAAATTGCCTGATCAGGTTTTCCTTATCAACACCTCATGGCTTGCCCCTTGTTACGCCTTAGGGCCTGAGCAGAATGGCTGTCTTATACTGTTAAGACAATGTTTACGTTTTAAGGGGATGCTGGAGTGATTCTGCACTTTTGCACCTTTCTAACCTAAAAACTGTCAGTT
>NW_011967185.1:1008686-1010535 GCF_000949405.1 Vollenhovia emeryi
ATACAAATTAAATGGCTTACGTGTACAGATCGAAAGCAGCTTGCTATTCCGGCCAAATGAAAGAACAATACGGCATCACTGAAACTAAGTTTGTAAGTCTAATAAAAAATAATAGTGAGCAACACACATGTACTGTATGTATGTGTTGCTCACTATTATTTTTTATTAGACTTATAAACTTAGTTTCAGTGATGTCATATTGTTCTTTAATTTAGCCGGAATAGCAAGCTGCTTTCGATCATCTGTACACGTGCAATTTAATTTGTGTATTACACAAATCTTTCCACGAAACAGACAGTTTTAAGTGCAAAAGGTGCGAAAGTGCAGAATCACTCCAGCATCCCCTTAAGCCTTTGTCTTGAGGAAACGCACAACAACTGTCGTATGTCTTAAGAGTACAAGACAGCTATTCCGCTCAGGCCCTTACAATTTCTAATAGGGGGGTAGTAGGGCAGCAGTAGGCTTTCTATTTAAACAATTTAATTTTTAAACTAATTTTTAAATTGTGTAAAATTATATAGTCCTCGAAAGCATATTCAGGCCATTGAAGTTTATCCATGATCCCGACAACTCGCGGTTGAATCATATCGGCTCGCCTCTTATACTGATACGGGACGATTTTTACTTACGAGAAAGACTAACGCGCGGTCGCGGCAGTGAGTGGTACTAGTGCTATATATTCAGGTTAACGTTTATCAAATCCTATGAGAGGGAATCAGGCGCACCGGACCAGGCACGTGTCAGGAATTGCTTGTTAGGGCATTCCTTACTTCCTCCCTATCAGGCCCTGACCATACGTAAGGCATGCCTGACTTTCATTTCTATTCGAGAAGATGTACTCGCGATTGGTCCCTAACGCTTAATTCAGTTCCAGAAGTTCCAAGTGGAAACGACAACCCGGAAGATTAATCCCACGAGCGGGAACGACCGCGACGGGCGTGGTCAGTGTAATGAAGACACTCGTAGGGCCGAGCTCTTAGCGAGCGCATTCCGTCGTTGCGCCGTGAAAACGGCGCCAATTAGCGCGGAAACCCATCTCTAAGGACTCGGAGATTTCGTGCAGAGTCGAAAGGGGGTGCCTGCTGCCGTCGATGGGCGCCTGTCGGTGACGGAACGTCAGGCCGTGTAGTAATTGCAGCGAATTCCTCGAGTGCCCCGCTCGCTTGTCGCCGTGACTGAAATCCTGTTCGTAAGGTTTGTACCTGGCACGCGATACTCCGGCAATTGCTTTCCGTTAATTGCCGCTCGCAGCGATACGGAAGTCTCACGCGCGTTCACGCGTTAGCTAACTGTCAAACTCGCCGCGCGAGTAACTCTCTTCGTGCTGAAGGGTATTATTGCAACTTCAAGTTATGATTGCGTTGCCTCGCGATCTTAGCACCGAGCCTGAAGTGCGCAAGCTGGCAAATGATATCGGGCGCGACTCGAGTCTTTCCGCCTTTCCAAAAAAAAAAAAGAAGAAACGTGACAGGAGATTCCTCGTTAGCCGAAGCAAGCCTTATCCTTCATTACGAAGCTTAATTTCGTTAGGGAGATTATTAAATAAATAATTCCTCGAAATGCCGCGTTGTCCCACGACTACGACGATTTTCAAGGTAAGTTCCAGCGATAAGAGAAAATTCTCTCCCCGTGCATGAAGCACGAAAAACATAATAGAGTAACAAAACAAAAACATGCGCGTGTCCTCGTAAGAAGACGGGCAAAAATCTGGGCTACGTATACAGGGTGAGTCTTTCCATATCCGACAAAATTTTTGAGAAGGTAGAACGGATCGAGATGAACTGAAAAGTCCTGTACCATTTTGCAATTTTCGTAATAGTTAACGAGTAATTAATTATTAAAAATCGTT
>NW_011967185.1:1010652-1016643 GCF_000949405.1 Vollenhovia emeryi
AGGCCGGCCTACCGTCCAATTCGAGCGCGTGGCAAGATGTGACCGCCCGGCGATCGATATTGCTATGCGCACATCTCGCCACGCGCTCGAATTGGGCGGTAGGCCGGCCTAAGACAACGATTTTTCATAATTAATTACTCGTTAACTATTACGAAAATTGCAAAATGGTACAGGACTTTTCTATTCATCTCGATCCGTTCTACCTTTTCAAAAATTTTGTCGGATATGGAAAGACTCACCCTGTATATTACTGTAATACCGGAAATTAATACGGGGCCGTTTTTCTCTGCTAATCCTGTTTCCCGCAGCTACGAGTCAATTTCAACGGTGAATTTTTCATTTCTCTGGCGTCTACCCGCGGAAATAAACTCGCGTCGCTAGATTGTCTTGGCGTAATTGCCATTTGACGCTCCAATTCGCGCGACGGGACCGCAGCCGCCTCGGCGTGGCGGCGGGCGATTATCTCGGAAACGGCGCTAATGCCGCGCAACGAGGAGCCCCGCGCGTGGGCGTTGGTAATCTTCATTAACCGCGGCAGAAAGAAACGCGGTAATTAATGTCGCGAGATAACTCGAAATAATTTACGCGTCGCGGCCAAGCGGGCGTCGAGCCGCTAAACGGCCACTCTTTCGCGGCGGCGAAGGGCGCTCTCTGCGCCCTCGCGCGTCCGCGCCACCCCCGGGCGAGCGATTTAATCGTTGGTCGGTGAACCGCGATTCGCGAGAGAAATTCGCAAGCGTGCATTCCCGAAAGCTCCGCTTCCCGCCTTTTGTTTCCGCGCACTCTTTCGCGTTATCGGGACGGGGTGGGGTAGGATTAGTTTTACGGGCGTACACCCGCGAGGGTGAAAGGCACGGGGCAACGAAATGAGCTGAAATATCGCGTTACCCGCGGAAGGCGCCGGGTATCAAAGTAAGGTATAATTACTTGGCCACAAATGCATTTCGCGTTTCATTCAGCGCCACGTATGACGGTGGCCCGCGCGCGGGGCCTGCAATTCGCGGTACGTGTTGCCAGCCAGGGGTTTTGGTGTTCGCGATGGTGCGTCGCGACGCGACTCTGCCGCGTGAAATTCATTTAATACCCTTGTAACCCGCGACGTACTTCGAACGTGTGTTTATCGCGATGCGTTCGCGCGCAATTCGCCGCCTCGGGACATCCATACGTTTCGTCGGGTGGTCCAAATTATCGCACATTTTCATATCCCTACGCTCTCGCGTCGTCTCGTATTCCAGAGTGAATAGGGTCTATTCGGATTCTGTGGGCGAGTGAAATGTCGCGGCGAATTCATGCGTATGACGGTCGAGCGATTTTTCAAGCCCGAGGATCGTCCCCCGACGCGTTGTCGCGGTTCCGGCCTCTCATTTACGAAAATTGTCCGGATCTCCGACGGATTTCCGATCCGATGAGCGGACCCTCCCCTCTTTGCGGACCTCTTTCGCCGTCGCTCTGCCACGCTCACACGTGGGGGAAGCTGTTTAATATTTACGAAGGATTTGAAATTTACAAAAGATTTAAAATTTACAAAAGGAGCGACAAGTTGTCCACGAGAACGCTCATACGAACGGCAGAAGCGCCCGACCGTTTCACGTTAATATTCTCGTCAAATAGGAAAGTTAAATATCAGGGGGGGAAAAAAAAATTTCTCCTCCAAGCTCGCGAGGCAAGCCTGGGCAGCGCCGGCGAAACCTTTTTGCGTCTGAACACCGTTTGATCCAATTAAGCTTTCCCCATCGTGCGCAACGAGGTACAGAAGCGGCAAAAATGACGGACTGAAAAAAGGGGAGAGAAATCGCGACACGTTCGGCGTCGGCGAACGATCCTCCGTGCGTCTCGCACGTACGTAATGGACGTCGCTAATTGACTCGGATTCTACAGGGAGAAGTCAGCCGGATACCATTGTCTCCTCTCTGTAGAATGCGATCCAATTGACGATTCGGGTGCGAGAATCAAGCAAGCCCGTCTCCCTCGCGGCGAATAAATTTTAACAAACGCAGTTTATTGCTTGCTGCGCAAATCCGAACGAGTCTCGTTCGCGCTAGCTTCTACCCAAAACTGTGAACAATCTATGGCTAGATGTAGAGCATTTTTATCAATTAAAAAATATCGCGAAAATGGCAGAGTTAAATTTCAGTTAGAATTATACTCCGAATATGTTAACGATGTATATAGGTACAATACGAAAGCCATTCAATGGCTGAAGATTAAGACCCGGTTTCACGTTGTTTAACTTTAATCTTACAATTAGCTTAATTCATTCTGTCTCTTTCTGCACCTAGAAAAAAGTTTCTTTAAAGTCAAACAAATTTTCTTTGAATTTTAACCTTACCGGACTTTTCTTTAATTTCAAGGAAATGCTTTCTTTACCTTAACCAAAACTTTGTTTGATTAGGACTGAAAGTTTTCAGAAAATTCATACCCATTTCTTCAAATCTAGCAAATGTTTTAGCAGAAGTGAGTAAAAATGTAGTAGATTCGAAGAAACGCGATTTCAGCATATCTCCTATGTTTAACCTAAATAAATCTTTTTTTCTGGGTGCAACTGTTACTTCAGAAAGAGAACAAACGTGAGCTGAACTAAGATTGAAGTTAAGCGGCGTTTGGCGAAACCGGACCCTAAGAGAAACGTGCTGAACGTTGCTAAAAACTATCCTGGCGACGGTCGAAAGAGAGCGGGCTTGTCCGATTCTGCACTTTCATGCTGTCGACTGCTAAAACGCATGTCCGAGCGACGCGAGGGGGGTGTGGCGTATGTTATGAAGTTACACGTACATAACACCGATAGAAGGAAGTAAAAAAAAAGAACTGAGGGAGATGAAAGAGAGAAGAATAGGCAGACTCACCCAGCGCCGGCGTCGTGTAGTCCCAGCTCTCGGCGTCGTTCTTGTAGACGTTGAGCTTTGTCGGCTGGAAAAGATAACAGACAACGGGATTTAAATACGGCTTCGAATATCACAGAGATTCGACGCGCGATTTGTTTTTGTTTTGCACGTCGGAGAGAAATGTGCCTCGATTGGAAAGCTGCGAACGTAAAAAAAAAGAAGGAAGACAGGGATGAAAAAATAAATTAAATGCTGTTGCTAACTCGATTTCGCTGCATGGAGCTGGTATTTCCTTTCGGAAGTTTTCGATCATAGTAATCAGTCCGCGAGAATTTTACTTGCAAACAGTGTCCCGCTGGAAAAAGCTACATGCAGGACGGTGTTGTTATTGAAAGTTTCATATCGAGTTTCCATTGAATGAGCAAGTTATCCATAACTCAATATCGCAATTTTCGAAGGTACTGTGTAGCGTATCACGTCCCCTTCGATTACAGCAACGAATAATCCGCGCTTGTTCTCAGTCGCCTAATGAATACTTCGGCGAATCTCTCGGGCATGCAAGACTAATTCGATTAGCTTAAGCGACGCGAATCCCCAGGTGTTAAATAGAGCTGCTGTCTCTCTCTCTCTCTCTCTCTCTCTCTCTCTCTCTCTCTCTCTCTCTCTCTCTCTCTCTCTCTCTCTCTCTCTCTCTCTCCGCAGAGTGTCCGATGATTCGCCGTTAAATTCGCACAACTTCCCGAACCTGTACGAGCGTAAACGATCGATCGTTTCGCCCTCTCTCTCTCTCTTTTTCGTTGTCAAAAAAAAAATTCGCAATACGCTCGAGTGTATCGTAATACCGATATGTGCATACGCGCGACTACGAGGAGCGCTTCTGGGGCGCTTTCCACGGCCGTAAAAACGTCACGCTTCAGGCTGAATAACCGCCACGGTATATCTCGCCGTCGTCTACCGTGATAATTCCGCGGGTAAAACCCAGGCAGGGAAAGTAAAGCGGCGCGGACAGGAGAGATACGGCGCGGATCCAGCTTAGCTGCGTTTACCAACCGCGCCGAGCGGAAAAAGTTAACGCCCGGCCTGCAATAAGTCGTCGCATTCCACCTCATTCGCAGCCGGGCGCGGCGAACTTGGGACTCCGCGCACTTGGGGGACAGGGCTTTGCAATTACATTTCTTGCCATTATGACCATATAAAGTTACACACGGTGACTTCGAACGATAACTTCGGAGCGTTACCTCGAGGATGGCTTTATAGGTCACGTCAAGGAAATATATCCTCGTCCCTCCGCGCTCTCTCAGTAAATTTGTTTTCTTATTTCTAACCGCGTTCTGCGGCTTGCGTCGATTTTTCTCGCGGGTATCCGGAACGCGAGATGAAACGCGCGGAGCGAATGAAGGGGGACATAATTTCTAAGGGCGTCTGATTTGGCGCGATAAAAAGATCGAAGGGGCGAGATTGGTTCTAATGAAAGCACTTGCTCCGACGATGTTTTTTTTTTTAGAAAAACGAAAATACACCGCTTCACCGCGCGAAAATCGTTACCTGGATTTCACTCGGGTGTCGCCTTTCCCATGCAAAAATACCAAGTGTAATGTAATTATGCGCCTCGCTTTATCTCAATACTTTTCAACACGACTTTCTTCTTATGAAAATTTAGGACAGTCGGGAGGAATCAGTGCCAAGACACACGGAGCGGAAAACCGAGAGAAGAGACGGTCGAGCGCGCGGTCGAAAGTCCGCTCGCTCGCGGTGACCGAGAAGCTAGACCTTTGTTACAAGAATTTACTCCGTAAAAGATCAAGGAAAGAGAGAACCAAACGACGTCGTCCTCGTGCAATTGCACTGGGTCGAGAACGATGCGCGATTCTGCTCGAGTTAATCACGTTTAAGCGAGCTAAATGTGCGAACACATTCGTCGCGGGGAACGCACGCTAACAATAGCCGGGCCTGTTGTCCGAGGGACGTTAAGTAACTACTCCATTTTTGTCATGGCTCGCTTTTATCAAGAGAGATGGAGGCTGCGAGGGCAAGACCTCGGGTTTCTAAGAGCGCAAATCGCTCTTTCTCCAACGTCACCGACGGAATTACGCGGATAGTTTTATATCTCGCAAAATATTTTCCCGCAGCGAACTCTCGGGCATCGGGACTTCTCGAATATTAAACCTACCGGTTCTCCTGTCACATAATCGAGACCAATTCTCGCGCGTATTTTTACATTTTTAACGACAGCAATTCGCGGCCTGGAAACCGTACCAATTATTTCAATACAATTACGGCTAAATATATAATTCTACTTATGAAAAAAAAATTTAGGTACCTCTCCTCTCCGTTCTCACTCTTATTATTCTGTAAAATTCTCTCCCCAGAATAAATACTACTTTGAATAATTTCATTGTACGCCGCGGAAGATATCCCTGTTTCTCGTATTACAGCGAGTTCTATTTCCGTGCAATCGATCGGCTCATTGCACGTGTAATTTCTGGGCAATCTTGGCGCAATTTACAGGGAGTTACACGTGCGCTCCACTCTCAGAGTTAGACCGCGTATATAGCGCGCGCGGCGGCTCTCTGGGAGGCCAATGATTTTTCCGAAGAGTTAACCGCCGAGGTCATTGTGGTGTACAGATTTCCAGCATTTCTGGGCACTTTTTGGGGGCATTAGACCATTTTGGTGCATTATAAGGATAAAATAAGATACAATAAACAATAAAATTCATAAGGCTCTGATGTAAAATCACAATTCAAAGGAAGAAAGGATATAAGAGCCAAGACAAAATGTTAGTGCATATATCTTCAATTTAATATGAGGGGTGAACCGCCGAGGGCATTGTGGTGTACACATTTCCGGCATTACTGGGCATTTTTTGGGGGCGTTAGACCTTGCTGGGGCATTATAAAGATAAAATAGGACAAAATAAGATAATAAGATTAAGTAACTGCACTGAAAAAAATTTCTGGTTGAATATGGACGAATCAGATAATTCCTTTAGGATTTACCAGAATTCCTTTAGGATTTACCAGAATTCCTGTAATCCTACAGAAATTCTGGTAAATCCTAAAGGAATTCTGGTAAATCCTAAAGGAATTATCTGATTCGTCCATATTCAACCAGAAATTTTTTTCAGTGTGGGCATTAGTGGGCATTGGGTGCACAAGATTTTGGTCAG
>NW_011967185.1:1020746-1080676 GCF_000949405.1 Vollenhovia emeryi
AATTCGAGCGCGTGGCAAGATGTGACCGCCCGGCGATCGATATTGCTATACGCACATCTCGCCACGCGCTCGAATTGGGCGGTAGGCCGGCCTAAGACAACGATTTTTAATAATTAATTACTCGTTAACTATTACGAAAATTGCAAAATGGTACAGGACTTTTCCATTCATCTCGATCCGTTCTACCTTCTCAAAAAATTTGTCGGATATGGAAAGACTCACCCTGTATACAAACAGAGCGGATTAGACTGAGTTGAAAAGTCATCTACCGTTTTGCAATTTTCGCAGTAGTTAACGAGATATTAATTATTGAAAATTGATTTTCTCTCGATATTCGCGATGTAATCTAGTAAAGAAAGACCTACAAGTTTCTACAAAAAATTCTGAAAATATCTTACAATAGCGTTTGTTACATTCGCATGAGAAAAAAACCTTTTGTTTCACAGCTTGATATTTCACATATACACCGGCTAATTTAATAAATCTGACAATCCTTACGTCGAGCACCGTTCTCTCGCGTTTTCTCAGAAAGATAGAATATTTTAAATTGTTCAGCCGCTGCTATCGGACCTCACGCGCGAAACGTACATCGTGAATCGCAGCGTGGATGCGCAATTCTCTCTCTCTCTCTTTTTTATTTCGCCGTAAGCAGCGTGGAACGTGATGACCGTTTCGCGCGTGCAGAAATGAGGATGCCGGGGGGGAATTCGTGATTCCGTCGAATAAAGGAAGATGATACCGCGCGCCAAGTAAGCCGCTCCGCGAAGACTCGCAAGCGTAATCTGCCCCCGAGTTTCGCACAGCCGCGCGCCGAAGAACATAAAACAAACGTGCGCGAGTTGAGAGCCGAATGAGCGAGCGGGATTTCGCTTGGCCGTTCGTCGTAGCGCGCCGTCGTCATAAAGCTCCGATAGCTTTTTTCCCCAGTCCTTTACGATCTTGCTCTTATCTCTTTTTTGCGTTCCCGCGGAAAAAAAACCCGCGCTCAACGATGCAACGGGCGAAGTAATTAACGCCGTGAGTTAAACGCTCCGCAATGGTATCAACTCCTTTTCCCCTGGCTCGCCCTTTGTTTCATTTCGGTAAACGTGATCTTCCACGGTGCCCACGTTTCTTGCACCAGGTGAAACGTTAAGAGAATCACGCTGTAGTTCTCCTGGAATTTTCATTTAGCGGGAAACCAATTTAACGTGAAAGTATTATGCGTCATGTAAACGGCCCCATGTACGAGGTATCCAGAATAAATAATAGCCAATAAAAGAAACTGCTACGTAAAGTAAACGAACGGTCAGTTCCATAAACATCGTCCTGATGGACAATATTATTTATTAACCACGAGCACACTTACGATAGCGGCAGCGCGCGTATTTGCACGCGATAAAACGTCTAAGCGTGTCCATCACTCGAGCCTCGACAGTTTGGCAGGCTTGACGAGCGGCGATATATAAAATTCGCCTCCGATACCGCGTAGCGATGCGCTTTTATCTCTCCCTTGTGAGCTGCTTCGATGGAAAAAGCCGGGAAAAAGGAGGGAGAGAGGGTGGAAGAGGAGAGAGAGAGAGGGGGGGAGAGGGAGAGAGGGAGAGAGAGAGAGAACATACGAGCTGTAGCCCTCCCCTTTGTTCCGTGGGCAAACTTTTTCGCGACAGGTGCTTCTTCTTTTTTTCTACATAACGTCATCGATGTCGAAGGTTTGCTCGCGGTTAAAGAAAATAATAAATCGCCGAAACGAGATCAGCAACGTGAGTGCAAACGCATTTATCGCACAAAACCCGCAATATTTCAGGCGTATAAAAATTGTAGAAAATAGAAAGAGACCCTCTCCTCCTCTTTTCTCTCTCAGGGTTGGGAATAATTTTTACCCCGTACTAAATTTTAGTACAACTACTTTCCACAATAAAGTGTAGTAAAAACTTGATAAAAACTTGAGAAGATTACTTGACCACGTCTGGCAAATTTTTATGTTTAAACTCACGCGGATCTGATCTTCAGCAACGTAGTAAAAAAAAAAAGTTCTTGATTTGATGTACGAAGTCTGTTGTTAGAGTCGATCCAAGATTTTAGTAGTATTGTTCGGTAATGTCCGAATTCCTTGGTGATAGTTTGGAAGAAGCCGTCAGTGTGTGAAGCCACCATGTTTGAGGTCAATGGTGTGTAAGAACTGTAAGAAGTGACTGGAGGCAATCTTATAAGTTGCCAGTAGTAATTAAAAACTTCAGAGGATTACTCGGCCATGTCTGGCAAATTTTTTATCTTTAAACTCACGTAGATCCGATCTTCGGCAACGTAGTAAAAAAAAAATAAGTTAAAGTGTATTAAGGTAAAATATTGCCCGCCGTCTGGCAACGACATGTACACAATCGCCGTGGAGTTTAAATGATATTGATTTAAATGGTAATTACAAGTACGCGGCCTCTCGTAATTGTCACGTGCACACGCGGGGGCCCGCTGCCTCGGACTCTATTTCGGATTCGGTGTCGTAAATACGGCACGCGTCACATATTTCTCGTAGCGTGCGATTTAACGTCTAATTTCGGTTGTCAGCACCGAAAGTCCGGTGGTACACGCGAAAAAGAAATTTATGCCTGCTATTCACGCCTCAAGTACCTATGACGCCTACACACGCGTACGTCGTGCCTACTCACTATTTCACCATTCGCCCTAGTGGATCTACAATCGATTCTCGAACTGCAAACCCGTTAACGTACCCCCCTGAGAGAAATGCTCTTGCAACAATTTTCTAGGTACGAAAAAACAACTGGGATGTATAAATGAATAGCCAATACTGCGAAATCGCATATGTTTTGTACTTAATCAATTGAAATAACGGAATAAGAATTTCTGTCTGAACTGTTCGCAAATGTTAGGAAAGAAAGTCTTTCTCTGGTGTCCATTCATTATAACATTTGATTGTGGTGTATAAACAGTTATATTCCTTACAAAGTTGTTCTAGCTATGGTGTCGAAATTCATTTTTATCTAATGTGAATGACTGATATTTAGTCATGAAACCTAAACTTTCCAAAAAGTATTAGTGCCCATCTACAATAGAGATTTAAACCCTAAAGCCTTAAGAAATTGACTAATCACAGTCGCGTCTTCTACTCATACTTGACCGTGATTGGTCAATTTCTTAAGGCTTGGGGCTTAAATCATCTATTGTAGACTTACTAGAATATTGCCACTATAAATTTTGCAGGCTACAAACAATTTTCCAACAGAAACAAAACATAAGGATAAATTTTTGTTGCGACACCTACAAATCTACCTGCGTTAGTAAGATATTTTTTGAGGGTCCCCTTAAAGTTAAATAAAGACACTCTGTTGTGTTGTCGCCTATATCCCCGAAGCTGAACTCGCGAAAAGTCTTTCGTTCTCGGGCCGCTCACGGCCCGATAAGGTCGTGTCGCATCGATATTTTGATATTTCTATTAAAGAACAGTCGATTTCACGTCGGTGAAAACTTTCGCCGCTCATCGCCGAGACTTGCCGCCTGGTAAACGTTCACTTTTTCAATTTGCCGCAGTAACGCGCTGAAACGTTGAGCGCTCGTTCCATTTCGGCGACAAGAATGAGACGCGCGTCCCCGCAAACGACGCGAAAATCATCCTCGCAATTTTAAGACGCGCACACCCGCGCCAACTCTCGCAGATCACCCGGCCGCGTTGTCACTCCTGTCGAATTTGTCACGCCCGCGGCCAATTTTCGCATCAGCCAAACGGCTCGCCGATGCACTTTTGAGCGAGGCGCGGTGACTCACGTCGTACCATGATTCAACGGCACGCGTGTATCCGCGAAAATTAAGTCGCCCACGTGGAAACGCTCGCGCGCGATCCCGGAGTCTGTCGAAATCGCGGCCAGATTTATTTCAACGCGTCCATCGTCGCCGTCAATCGTCATGCTCGTCCTTATCGTGCGTAATCAGTGAACGAAACGGCCGCATACGCGAATAAATACGAGCCGCGTTCGGGCATAATGTACACGGTCGAGGAGGAAACCGCTGAGGGCATTGTGATGTACATACAAATTTGCGACATTACGGGGCACTGCTAGGCATTTTTTGGCCATTAGTTTGGGTTAAATTAAGATAAAACAAGCACTGAAAACAGTGAAAACTGATTTGCAGTTATAAGTATGCCATTTTTAGTAACTGCAACTCGGTGACTGTTCACTGTTTTCAGTGATAATCCACTGATTGACTTTTAAAGAGTAGAGTTAAATTAGGACCATTGCGATACAAATCAACAGGGTTGGAAAAGTTACTTTACAAAAGTGTCTAGTTACAGTTACAGTTTTTTCGCTAGAAATGTAACTAGTTACAGTTACAAGTTACCAATTCCGAAAAGTAACGCGTTACAGTTACTCGAAAAGTAACGAATCGTTACTTTGCAGTCACTTTCTTGCAATGAGAATGAAAATGCCTCAGCTAGTGGTCGAATTGGTGAGACGCTCGCCTAGAGTGTAGGGAGGTCCAGGTTCAAACCCTGAGCGAGGTAATATTGTTCGCAATAAATTCTTTGTATTATTAAAAATGCCAGATATGGTCAAGAAAACACTGACGTTGCAACTGAGTTAAGTTACAGTTACAGACGGAGAGAAAGTAACGCAGTTAAGTCAGAGTTACGAAAAAAAGGTAACTGTAACTTCGTTACAAGTAACGAGTTACTTCCCAATCCTAGAAATCAAATAAGAAACGAGACCGTGTAACTTTAGGTCCGAGCAAGGCGTAGGTAGCCCAATAATTTTAAAAGTCTCTTTAAGCCCAGACGTAGGTAGCGCAAAAATTTTAATTTAATATGCGAATATACATACACCTGCCCTGCGCGCCGTTGCTTTCGGACATGTAACACAGTATCGTTTAGGTGGAATCATTGTCGTCAGCAAAAATATAGATTTTCATATACCTCGCTGTGTTATTTTTAGTAATATTCTCTCAATATCGCGCTCAAAATAGCTCCGGACGTATAGATTTAAGATGAAAAGTCTTTTCGCGTGCCAAATTTTCGCGCTCGTATGCGAAAAATCTTATTTACTTCGCTCCGCACATGGTAGCAGCGGCGCAATTTCGATACGGCTGCATACAATCTCGATCGAATATTAACGTCACTCGCGATCTCTCGCTCCACTATTGCTATCTATTGGAAATCGGTATTCGCCCTAGTGCTGAATAAATAAGAGAAGAGAATCCGAATGAGATATTTAGACCGCTCCATATATCTCGGAACAATAAGCCCCGACTCCCACGCAACCTTTGAGAGATTCCCGGGATATCCGGCGGTGCGGATTAAAATGCGTGTTTTACGGAAGACACGGCCAATCGGTCGCGGTCGTTTTTCGCGTCGCGTTGACTGCGCCGAGGCTGCAAATGTGATTTATTGCCGCTGAAAGCGATACCGTCATGAACGGTACGTGGGCCGCGTTATTTCGGTTATTAACGGCTCGCGAATTAGCGGCAGCCGTATTAATTACTACAATTTCTGACCATCCCCCGTGGCGGTATTGCTACGTAATACGTTCCGTCTATATTGCGTGCGCTGTCCGTCGCTTGTCATAATGGACCACCGGCGGAACGGAGTGTGCGGTGTGCTACGTCCATAATTAACAAACTCTTAAATATGCATATCAGGGAGAATGACGTAACCTTGAGATAGCGTTTTGCATTCAACCGCCGGTGTTTCGGGAAGATTGATTGGCGAAAAACGGAGGCCGCTCGAGTCCGATTGAAAGAAACAATTGGATAACAAACTTTCAGGGCAACGGGGGGGGCTCCGCAATTTTCAGGATGGGGAGAGGCCCTTTCAATCGTCGGGCTTTTCGGCCCTTTGTCTTGAGCAATTTTTTATCCAATTTTATCTTCAACCGACTCAAATAGCCTCGCTTTATCGTGAATATAGAGCATCGTGAAATGGGTGTTCCAATTAATGATTGATGCAATACAGTCTGCATTGTAGCTGACTTATTCCATAAATCTTATTCTATTCCATTTTACCTTGTCCTGATTAACGGATTTCATACATAAATGCCTTGGAAAATTCTCCCGAGAACAAGCGCGGATACTATCGGTATTACACTGCATTGTCATAATTAAATAAATGGAAGTCGGAGGGCGCGCAGAGCCACATTGAATTTCGTTTTGATAGGACGAGAGACGAATTTCCTAAAACAATTTTCCAAATCATTGAGATAAACCTGACGTCTGTGTAAGAAAAATTACTCCTCCCAAAACGAATAGAAAAAAAATTAACTGTTGCGCAGTCGCTTCATTAAATCCACTCGCACGTTGGCCGCGGGTTTATTTTGCATGGAATTTCTTTCGCCTGCATATTTTAAATTTAATCTAAACGTTCGCACGCAGGTACAGGTACATTTGCGCGGGACTACTGCACCGCATGCGCGTAAATATTCATACACATTTATTTGTAAGAACATACGCGTGGGATGCGAGTAATGCGGTCTGCGAGTGCGATATGTAAATGCTTAAACATTTACCTCAGATACATAGAGAGAAGCGGTGTCTTCGTTGCAATTTCCATTTACGGAACACCGGAAAGTTTCGCAACATCCGCAATGTTCGGTAATTGCGAGTCGTGCGATCGTTAAAACTTCATTGGAAACGCCGAAATTCATCTCGCCCGCGTTCTATACAATTCCAAGAATTCCGAAAATTTCGAGTGGAAAGATGCGCGAGTCTCTCGATAATATATGGTAATTCGAGATCTAACAATTTCAACTATGGTTATTGCGAGCTAAGCTAAAAGCTGCCTTAACGACGTAACATCAATGAATCGGCGCGATGGTTCGGCATTGAGAATCGACGAAAACGAAAGATAATCCACGCGATACACAATGCAGAATCAAAATTGTATTATAAAAATATTTTAATATCTCCTGGTTCAAACCCTGGCTGAGATAATACTTTTCGCGATAAATCTTCTGTATATTGTTAAAACCAATGCCGGATATGGTCAAGAAAACACTGACGTTGTTAAAATATTTTAAGTTATCAAAAAAATTACAAATGTGTATCCGAATTCATTGGTATTCACGTCAAATCAGATTAATGTTTCATCGTGAAATTGATATTAATTTTCGTTCTTGTGGAGAACAGAAGATCCGCCCCTTTCAATTACTCTGCTTATTTACACCGACGAAATTGAAAAGTCAAACGTAACGTACGGTGCATCGAGCGGACACGTTGGAATTCCACTGACCAGACCAACTTCTAAATAAACCGCTGCTCTACCCAACCATCTAATTACAAACGTTAACTCGAAAACGTCAATGCATCGCGTTCGTTGCGCCATGCATGCAGAGCCGGCATTCCGAAGCTCTGATCTGCGGTTAACTGTCACAGCGCTGATAGCTACGGCCGCACTGCATTAATCACGATGTTGAGACGGTGCCAGGGCTCTCGGCGAGAGACGCGCTTAAGGCTCCGTAAACAAGAAAATTTGGAGAACAAATATAAACCGCTAAAGAACGGCTCTTCAATTGACTTTACGTTATTACGTGCGCACGCTTCCGCCGCGGCGTTTGCGAAATCAAGCATAATTTCTGTTAAATAGCGACCGTAAATTTACGGCTGCGTAGATAGACCTGGCGTCCATTTGCAATACTCGTTTTTACAATTTGTACGGGAGAAACGTTCTCTCGTTGCACGCCGAGATCTGCCTGTCGTCAACAGATGTTGCCTCGTACTTCACGTTATAACATCGCCGGAACCGTTTTAAAACCACCATCGATGTTCGTTAGTATCGTCATAACGTGAATTTACGATCACGTTAAATGTACTCCATCTCTCGTGGGCGCAATACCATCGAAATTTATGCTACGCAACGTTTTAGCGACGTTTACGAGATATAAACGAATTTGCGTTCGGGTACGCTGCGGCGTTGCGGCGTCTCGCGATAATTTATGCAAAGTTGAAAGATGTCCGTTTCAAAATAATCAGGGGAGAAGAAGATGGAAGAGAGAGAGAGAGAGTACATTGTCCACTTTTATCGTCGCAATCTTTCATGTAATTTACGCCGACTGCTGTCAACCCGCGAGGTCGAAAATAACAAGGGAGTGCCCTTCCTTCTTTTTTTTCTTATTTAGCGCAATTTCAACTTGGATTCAAATCTTAATAAGCTCATACATATGCGAGGGGGGGGGGGGGCGTTTCCGCATCGACCAAACTTCCGTCAGGCTCGCCAATTTAGAGCCAATTTTTTCCTCTCTGATAAGAATTTTACAGAATCTCTCTTCGCAACTCCCTGATTTTCCGAGCCGATTTTAAAATTTATCTTATCTGTTCTCTACGAAGTTCGGACGACTCCGCTAACGAGGGAGGGACGGGAGAGACGCCGTGCCGTAGACCCGGGGACGCACGTGGCCGGGGCGGTAACTCTTCGGAGCACCTTCGGAGGTAAAGGGTAAGAATATGCTAACGAAGCACGTCGTCGAACAATGTCTATTTCTGAAACAAGCGCGGAACATGACGCGGGAGCGAAGCGAGCGACGTTTGCTCGCGAGAACCTCCGCTCATCGGCGCGCATTTACCGAGCGTTTTCGGGCCGCGCGCCTGTAACTCTCGGCGACGACTCGGCCGCTTTGACGTCGCGCCCGCGAAATAAAATCAGTTCCGCCTCTCGAGAACGACTCCGGGCGCCAATTACGACGGAGCCGTAACTCGAGCGCGCTCGGACGTGACTGTTGAAAAAAAATTCGTCTCATCAAGACGATCGGTTACGTCAACGCCGCAACCCGCGGCAGTCCGCCGTTGTTAATCATCGCGAACGACGATAGCTTATTCCATCCTTCGCTCGCGTTAATAAATCAAGATTTAACCAGCTTATTGTAGCCGGGAGACATTTTCCGCGGCGTCAAGCATTCTAAGCGCACTAAGTGCGCGCGCGAGCTCATTTGAGATTAACAATCGAGGCAAACCGACTCAGCGGCACGAGACGCCTATCAAGTGGTCTTAACCCCTTTTTGTGCGAGTGGCTGTATATTTGAAACTGCAAGTCACCGCACTTTCGGAGAGCTTGGTTTTATAAAAATGCCGTAATAAATTTTTTAATTAAATATAAATGTTTAAATGCAATAAAGCTTAATTAAAAGGAATTCAATATCGCTCCGTTGCACATGCCAATACAAGGCATGTAACTGAGCAAATATTGAGCGGATAAAATGCAAGTGAGTCTTACATTCCAATATTTGCATTGATTTCACGCGGAAGTTTTGTCCAGAATAAGCTCGAGAGATAATTAACTTTGTGCCGCGGATTAAAGTATCTACCCTCTAAAAGTGGATCATCACTGAAAACAGTGAACAGTCACTTTGCAGTTAGAAGTATACTGAAAATTGCAGTGGTATACTGGTAAATCATTGTCTATTCATTGTTTTCAATGGCAACCCACCGATTGATTTTTAGAGAGTACGATAGAAGCGATAATCTATCGGCATTTAATTTAGACTTGTCAAAATGCATTGTACGGGCAATAAACAGAATTTAGCATTTAGAATATCATTAATCTAATGAAATGTTCTTCTTTTGTGTACCTGCTTTACGTACTTCGATATCTCTCCAATTACGCCAACATTATCGGATTGCAAAGTGGTTTCCAATTCAGATTACAAAGGCGAAGCTCAAACAAATGCCGCCCACGCGTTCGGATCGCGCTCTATTAGGAATCGCGCGGCTCTTCCTCCTTCCGACGTAAAACCACCGCTTCTTTCGTGTAAACATAAATGGGCGCGCGGGTGGAGCAGCACGTGGTAGGACAGCGACGGAGCGAGGGGGAACCCGAAAGAGTTATGGGTCGTTAGCGAACTTTATAGTGATCCGCGAACGTTTTCGGCCACGTCCCGCACGCGCGTGTGCACGCGATGATGTTTAAGCATCTGGCGATATTGCCGATCCGACTCCACTTTGCGCAGTTAAACAAACTTTCTCGCAAGTTCGAAATTAATAGCGGTGGCGGTAATTGCTATTTCAAGTTAAACGACTTGTTGCAAAATATTATTGTTCAAATTTAATCGCAGAATCAAAAGTTTTCAGTTTAACAAATCAGTGAAAATTCGTGCGGCTCGAATGTGATAAACACAAATTTAAAGGGACAAAGGACTGAGAGCCGTGACTGGGTGTTAGCGTCTAAATATTTCATATTTTAAGATTTTCCAGTTTAATTTTGTCGGACTGTCCGCGATTGGTTGTCACAGATTTTACGATAGTTTCGATAAGTCGCTACAACAGAACGAGAAATAGAAACCGTAACGTCCCACATTCACGGGAAAACATGTAGCTATCTGTTTTATATTCGGGAAAGTCTTACTGGACCTAAGAAAAGAATTTTTACGAGCTCTTTTATTAGATAAATAAAGAGATAATTCACGATGATCCTCGAAGAATTACGAGAACTTCCGTCACGCAAGTCAACTCGCATGTCGTCTTGCATTCTTCATTCGGGAATAGCAGTGGATAAGTCACTTTTAAATTGGCGATATAAAACGTAACGAGCATCGAAATCCAAGCATCCGCGGTAAAGAAGCAGTTATTAGTCCGCGACGAAATTTGACAATCCTTGTTGTCGATCGATCTAAAGGATCGTCTACAATAAATGAACTCTCCAAAAGTCAATCAGTGGATAATCACTGAAAACAGTGAACAGTTCACTGGTTTACAGTTGTAAGAATACCACTGCGATTTTCAGTAGTATACATCTAATAGCAAATCATAAGAGTAAAGATGATAAGAATAAAGATAAGAACTCATTACATTTTGCTGCTTGGCCGCTCAATGAGCGGTTTTCGTAGCGAATGTATCTTAAAAGATACATTAACATGACGGTATTGTTTCGCTTATTAACGGAAAGTATGATTTTATAAAATGGAACGTACATTAGTATTCGAAATTTCCGAATAATTTAGATTCGGGTCACAGAAATTCCGATGCGAAGCGAATCTAAATCGATTCAATTCGATTCGTGTTCGAATGGTTGGCCTAAATATGCTTCAACTTTTCTCACGTACTCTCTAAAAGTTAATCAGTGAATTATCACTGAAAGCAGCGAATAGTCGCTGATTTACAGTTGTAAGTGCACCACTGCGATTTTCAGTGAGATAAGCCTACCGTAAAAAGTAAGAGCGGGAGTAAAAAAATGAATCATTTCCATTTCTTACTCCTACTTCAGCTCTGACGTTTACTCTCGGCGAATTAGAGCGCAGCTCGACCAGTGCTACAAATATTTTAAAAAATTATGCCTGTAGCTTTTACACCGAGAGGTAAAGGCTATGGTTTTCTTACTGCTTACTTTCAACGTAGACGGTCCTTAATTCTGACGTGAAATAAATTACGCGAGCGAAGCACCCACTGCGATGAATAACCGTTATTAAATGTAACGTTTAATTGATAAATTTTCGACTACATTTCGAGATACAACGACACACAATAAGCGATTTTATCTACTTCCTGCCTGTTCGAGCACGACAGAACGAATTACAGGAAACAATGCGAACGCCGCACATCAACAAAATTCTCTCTCTTCTCCCGAAAATGAAACAGATTACACCGGCATCGAACAGATAATTCGAAGCGCAATGCATAAACGAGATGTAATCGCGATCAAGTACCACAGTTTACATTCGTATTTTAGATGAGTTAGTCTCGTGAAATATCTATATTGATAAAAAGCCACTCACTCGACATGCAAATCGCTTCTCGTTACAAGTTGTTGAAACTTAATAGCTAATCGATGAACGTTCCTTGTTGCTGATAAACGTGTGCAAAGTGATAATGTTTTATACTCACACTCCTCGCGATTGCGTCTCGAAAACTGATAATGCAAAAGTAATACGACGCTGCCTGCCGGCCCGATGCCGCCTTCTCTCAGATTTCCTTGTCGCACTCACACAATATTCACTCGCGAGAATGATTAACTACGATCGCGCGAAATTTTGCGTGACACTCCCGTACGCGACGTGAAATACCGCGAAACGCACAAAGTATTACTCGTGTGTCGTATCACTTTCCGTCATGCAAATCATTCAAACCGGCAAATCGCATGTCATTTTGTATTCTCGATTCGAAAGTAGTGAATGAATCACTTTTAAATTTACGATATAAAATGCGAGTGTCGGAATCGAAGCAGCTGCGATAAAGAAGTATTATAGCTATTAATCCGCGACGAAACGATATTTCACAATCCGAATTGTCAAACTATCTAATCCTTACGCGAAATAAATTGTGCTAGCAAAACACCCACTGCGATCAAGCCTATTAATTGTAACAATTAACTAAGATTCTTCATTACGTTTCGAGATATAGCGTAGCGACTTTCTCTACTACCTGCCTGTTCGAGCTACGAGGTATAACAGAACGAAATACAGCGAACAACGCAAATACTGAAGCCGTACACCAACAAATTTCTCTATCGTTTCTCGAAACCGAAAGACAGATTACACCGGAATCGACAGACAATTCAAAGCGCGATGCGTAAACGAGATGTAATCACGGTAAACTATCGCGATTTACATTCATATTCTATTAGATAAGTTAGTCTCGTAAAATATTTATGTACGTTGATAAAGAGCCGGCGCCTCAACATGTAATTCGTTTCGCATTACAAATCGTGGAAACGTAATAATTAATCGACGTACGTTACCTGTTACTGATAAAAGTGTACAAATTGATAGAGTTTTATTCCTATACTAATCGCGATCGCGTTTCGGAAATTGATAACGTAAAAGTAATGCGACGCACGGAGCGACTCTCGCCACTGCTTGCCGGCTCGACGTTCGGCGAGCGAATGAGAACGCGGCGACCTTCACCTTCAGGTACACGATGGTACGAAAAACATCGCACGTCATCGCGCCGATAGAAAAACAACAACGAACGTTGAGGAATTCGTTATCACGCCTGCGAAATGTGAAATAGACGTACGTTACAAAAAAGTAATATTCTCTTTGTCTCTCTCAAGTGACTTCGTTCGGCGAGTGTTTTGCGTATCGTTCTGCGGATAATCAGTATTGCTTAAGGTAACGACTGACTCTGCTCGATCGAGAAAATTTGGAGAGAGTTGGCCAGCTGTGGTCAAATGAAATTTGGAATTTTGTACTGGTAATTTGAAGAAACTAATCTTTAATTTATGTATTTTCGTGATCTCTCCTTTACGCAACGAAGACGTAAGAAGACAACCTGACGTTGGCAACCTGTAAAGTATACACGGGGAGAATTTTCTTTTAACACGAAAAAACACGGCGTTTTGAAGAATTTAAAAAACTCATAAAATTCTTCAAAATGTCCCACGATCACATGATTTTCAGGATAAACTTTAAGAGAAAATTCTCTCCGCGCTGACAGCTAGTCTCGCGGGAGTGAACCAGCGAGAGGACCAAACAGCATCGCGGAAAAGCGTCAACAATTAAATCTCTTGCATATCTTTCTTAAAAGAGGTTTATGTATCTTTTATGAGTTCTCATTTTAACAGCTCTGCCTTGAGCAACGCGGTATTAGTAAGAAAAGCATAAAACTATTTTAGATTTGAAACACGCGTCTTATCTATTAGATCGTCCCCGCGCTACGGCTTGTGCTCCGGAATTCGATCGAGTTAACTCCCTATTTCGAAATTGGCATCTAAAAAACATGTCAAGTGTATGGCTTCGATCCTGGGGCCGCAATATATACGCGTTCCACTTAAACTTAATAGCGCAATATTAAAAATACCGCAACCATTTCGCAATTACAGACAGACGTTTCCCTTTTGGACCGTAGAAATGTACTTCTTATTCGGCACGACGAGATGTGGTACCGAAGTGCACACTCGCGTACGCGATGAAACAGTATTTCTCGCCACGAACGGTTCCTCGACCCTCAAACGCGAGCGGGATATTTCAAAGATGCATCTCGCGCAGTTGCGGCGCGACGTTTCCGCGCTAAAGCACGTTCCAGCCGGTCGTATCAGCACGAGGGACGGTATCTATCCTCGCGAAGCAATGAAATTTACTGCGTCGATCTTTCCGGCGCCACCCCGGGCGCATGTGGTGTGTAGAAACTATGAGCCGCGGCACGCAGTGAATTGTAAAAACGTGATATGGGAAATATTCCGCGGGGCGCGTACGCCACGTGAATTTAAATAAACGAGATTTCCCCCGCGGTTGCGTTTACAAATGCCCGTTCCGCCAATAGAGGATTACGTCCTAAGACCGGAAATTAATAATGCCGAGGATTAATCCGCCTCCGTCGTTTCCCAAAATATTTTGCCCCGCGCCGCACCACGCCGCGCGTCGCGATTAAACAACAGTGGACATTAATTGCGACGGAATCGACCGGAAATTGAAACGCGGCGTGTCGCAGCGGCGCGATGGGAATCATTCATAATTGCGCTACATCGCGTTTATTTACGGGCCATGTCGCGGCAAACGTAGTTTAAGCTTTTTCGTGCGTCCCGCGTTACCTCGCAAATCGGAAAATTAACGACGTCAATGTTTATTAATGCAACAGCGTTACGCGAGCGCGACGGCGGCGCGTTTTTCGCGTCATCTTGGAAATTGCGCATTTTTATCGCCCTTTAATATCGCCTACCCCACCCGCGTGAATCAACAATAAAATTCCGCACTTGAATTAATTTCGATCGCGCTTCGGCGGGCGCTTATGTATCTCGACTTAATTGCTAAACTATTCTCTCGCCGGTCGTAATCCCGAACTGGAAGAGATCCTCGGCAACTTCGGTAGTGTGCAGCAGTCAGCTAAGGAAAATCAACGCGACCCCGAGCCGCGCCGCAGCCGGAGGAAATTAATTATCCGATGCGGCACCGACGTCATCGGCCGGAATCGAAGACCGAATCTTCGTTAGCGCCATTGTGACTGCGCTATGTGGGTTAATCACTTGGCGAAATTCGCCGTACGAGACGTACCCTCCCCCGTCACGTCGTCCGTTGCCGACGGCGTATTTCGGCCACTAGTTGCTGGCGAAATCCAATTCGCGTCCGCCTGTCAGTCGGACGCGGCCCGTCGTATTCTTTTTTTTTTCTTCCCTCGTTCGCGCGACGTCGCCCGTTCGTGACGAGTTTCCCCGCGTTTCGCTCGCCCGCACGCCCGGGCCGTTCCGATCCTTTCGGTCCCCCGTGAGATCGCGAAACGGGCCAATAAAATCGCTTCAAACCCGCAATGGGACCTGCCCGATTCATTCGCCGCCCCGGTGCGGCGCGGTCGATTCGACTCCGTCAAATTGACCCCGCGAACGGTGTCCGAGCGTGTCTACTTTGAATCGCCCGACGAGTCCCACCTGGAAACGAACGTTCCACCTGCATACGAGCACGCCGACCTCGATAATTGCGTTTCTCGTTTGTCCAGGCTAACGCTCGGGCGGCAATAAAAATTGTCCGACATCGCCGGCGGAATTGCGTGCCGGCGCTATACGCTACGGGCGAATATTGCCCGTTAACCAAATTGCCACTAGAATCAACTCCGCCGTCATAGTCCCACTTTTTCTCGCAGAACATCTGTTTTACCGCGAAATAATCGACCAGCTGAATTTATATCCCACCGGGCCGAAAAAGATATCAAGTGGCACATTAAAACTTATAGCGCGCGGCGTGTGACGAAAGTTCCCGGGCTACGAGTTTAATAATTTAGCGTCAGTCGGGAAACTTTTGTTACATACTGTATAATATCATTAGTTCACGGATAAATATATCCTTCAGATATTTTCCCGCCGTCGCTTCTCCGACGCGGTTACCATAAATTATCTCTTTGATCGCCTCCCCGAAAGGGAGGTAAGTTTTAATTACATCCAACTCTCTACGCGGTTTTACACGACACATTTTACGCGAATTTCCGAAAAATCTTCCGATCTCTCGCGCACATGTACAGATATTAATTTTGGTCGACCTTAACAGGTTTCGGTCTTTTTCAAGCAATTTCTGAAATGCACTATCAAAAATCGAGAATTTTTTTAATTTATTAAACACGTGCCGGTCGACCAAAATTTATTTACTGTTATTTATTACCGGCAACCTAAAGAGATTTCGATGTTCGATATTAATTTTAATTCCTAATTAATAAAAATTTTTCAATCGGACACGCATCTCCCCTTTCCCATATTATCGTGTTAAAAAAAGCGAGTATCCGAGAGACGGACAATGTTTTCTAATCATCGTTTTAGTTCCAGTCCTATTTTCGTGGCAGTTTGGTTGTCGTCATCAATTATGATTCGATTATCATTCACGCGTTGCTCATTCACTCTCATGTTTGTCAGTCGTGTAAACTGCAGCTTTCAGTACACGATAATAAAATATTTATGACGCGATAATAAAATTTCATTTGATTAATTACAATAAACCGAGTACACGTCCATATCTTTTCACCCAACGTTTCCATATGTTGTCAGCAGACCCTGAAGAAATAAAGCATAAGCCATTTTCCGAACTCGTACCACGAGGCTTGTCTGCGACACCGTCGGCCTAAATTTCCGCAGTAGACGCATATCGAGCGAGGAGAGAAAACCACGTAGAACGAAAATTTGTCCAGAGAGCATAATTTTTTTTATGCAGTTTCTCCTGAAATAACGCGATTTCTTCTCACGCGAGACGTGACGCAGGGGAGCCGGGCGCGCTCTCCAACTGTACTTATTGTTAGAAGAAGAGACTCGGAGAGTGCTAAAATCCGGATCAACCCGCTCGCCGCGTCGGCCGGAGATCGAGATAATGAAGGTACCGGATGCCACGTAACAGAATAAATACTCAAAACGGGCCACAACAATTCCGTGTTCCAAACGTGATTCTCGCGAGAGCGGGGAGAGGGATTCGTTGAGGGAGAGTCCCCGGCTCGCCTCACGATCGCCCACGGAAATCCCACGATCGTGAGAACGGACTTTCCCTCTTTTGTTCCGCTCCTCGCTGCCCCGTCGTGAGATTCGTTATCGTGCAGCCCGACTTCGACCAAGGGCGTGTCTAATGCCACCGTGCATCGATCCGAGGAGAGCGAAATTGTTTTCCGCCGATCCTTACGTAATGCGACTCCACCCTCTCGACGACCAGCACGACCGATTTGCATGCTTGCATAACGCGCCCGACTACTGATTTTCGCGAGAACGCGAAGAATCGGGTGGTGATTTCGCGAGTTGGCGAGAATCGGCGCCGAAAGAAAGGTACAGAATGGAATGAATGCTTTCTCCCGAACGCGTCTGGAAAGCGGAATGAGCCAAGGAAAGAGCCTCGAACGCAATATGCGAATTAGTGTTGCCAGTTAATGAGAGGATTTTTTCTCTATAGCAGAATATTGATCTTTTATTATTGACGGGCGTTACGCTGAAGCATCGCGAGGTTTGCGAAAAAGACTACGTTCTCTTGCATCAGCCACTTGTCAAATATTAACTCCGAAGATTTAATGCCTTTGACTGGGCTCAGAGACTTAAACATATGTTTGGCAAACAGCTTACCGAGAAGATCTATAGAAGTTTCTAAATTTCTCGCATAATCTCCATACCCGAGACTCATGCAGACCTTTCGTCGCTCCCGCATCATTCTATGCACCTCTTTAACGTTGAATGATCATCGGTCGATATTGTTATATCCAGTTGACTTTCCGCTCTTTATTAATTTCACGACTGCAGCATATATGCCGTGCTGTGTAGTGCTTCGAGGTGAGAGATATCAGTGTCATTTCCCACTCGGAGGGAGGAAACATTCCCGCGATAGATTGTCACCGAGCCGCTGGATGACGTCGATGAATAATTTCGCGCCACCGAAATAAACGCGCGTAAAATATAATGCGCTTCCGGCGGTGGATTGAATTGAAAGATTAAATCTTCGAATCCGATTTGAAAAACTCATCGATCACCCTCGCGCGCCGGAAGCGCCGAATTTACGATCAAGTCGAAGGACCAATCAGCGCCGCCGGCGCGAAAATCGTTCGGCGGATCTGGGTCAATCTGGAAATATGCGAAACCCACCGACGAAGTCCATTGTCGTGCCGATTAACGTGCCGACGACCACTCTGCGTTCGGTGATCTTGAATCCACTTCGCTCGCGCCGCGTCGCGATCTTTCGCCGCTCCGTAATAACGCCTCGGGCGAGAGGAGCAGAGGTCTCGCCGAGGTGCTCTCGGAGGGACTGTCAATTAATCCCGTAAAATGAGAAAAAAAGGGGGGGGGATCTCTCGCTCAGCCCCGCCGCGACTGGCAAAGCCCCGCGCTAATTCCTCCTTACCCTTGCACAGAGAGCTACGCGGGGGAGACACGCGCAGACTTAAGCGGTTTAATCTGATCTCGCGATATCGGACATTTCGCGCATTTGCCCCTCGCGAATGTTAACGGCGACTGGGCGCGCTTCATCAACGGATAAACACACGTCGGATGACATTTTCCGCCAATTATTTTCACTTATGCTAATTGCGTTTGCGTTTCCCTTGTGCTAGCGTCGTTATGCAAATGTTTAATCGTTCATCGATTTTCTCATGCATAACAAATTTATTTACAATCGACACGAAAGATTATGTCGCAGAATTGTGGGACCGTAGGTTTTAAACACGCCTCCGACCCACGCGGCCGTTTCGCAACGGAATTCCGGCGAATTGGACAAGCGAGAGCGTTTCAAAATGCTCGAACGCGGCGGCTGATTCGCATTAAAAGTAGCCCTGTATCGTGTAGCCGTCGCAAGTATCGCGAATTAATCGGTGGCAAATGAAGTGTATAAGGCCGGCTGCGCGTCGGCCCGGCTCCGTCTCTGTCATTTCAACGTCACGTGTCTGAAATACTCCGTCTATATCCGTCACTGCCCGACACCAAGCGGCCCGCATCAAGTATAACAGCAGTCGCGCTTACGTATGCTCGCGCGTATGTTCGTATAACCATCAGGGCCGCCGTAATCCTCCGGACATACAAAACCGTTCTCGCGAACCCACCAGTTGGCGTTAAACGAGGCTCTTGATCGCGACTTCGTTTCTATCCTCTTCCGCGGAACGGAAATAATAGATTCGAGTCAGTTAAATCCTGCTCGCGCGTACTCTACCTGGTATCTGCTGGGCCGTTTCTAAGATTTTGCCCGAACGAATCTGTAATTTCTTTGTTTAGCAATTTTCGCATCGCGTCACTTAATTCACGCTTGCGTCGATATTGCTAATGTAGAGAAAAGTCCTCTGTTATGGGATAGCAGGTTTTCAATCACATGAAAATTTAATCGCAATTCGTTATCCACCGCGACCTCACAATGAATTTTCCACTAAACAAATTTCAAGGGCGATAAATTCACGATGGAACCAATAGATGATGGCTATTAATTTAGCAAAAACCCTGCTATCTCATATTAGGAGTTTGTCTCATAATAAGAGACTTTTCTCTAAGTGTATAAATTCAAATATCTTAAGACGGCCCTGCGCATCACGGTGCATGACCGATTTCCGCGTGAGATTGTGTGGGTGGGTGGATGAACGGCACAACATACGCGGGTCGTCCTGCTATCGGCTGAGATGCGCCAGCATTCCCGTTATTAATTCTGTACCGGAATCTCCTGTCGCTATAAATAACGAATTCTTCGAACCACGATCTGGCGAGTTGAATAGATGAAGATTGGGCATTTACGCGTAAAAAACAATAATCTACATTTACGTATATAATTAACAGGTAAGATCAGCGTGAAGAACATTTTAATATTAGCATCATGTATAATTACTGCACTGCAATTAATTGATTAATTATAATTGAAATTGCATCCGGTCTAAAACTATTTTTTTTTATTTCTTTCAGAACTGTTTGTGAAAATATCCTAAGGGAAAGAAGTCGCTCTTCTGCGAACTGTCGGTGACGAGACGATTGCATTTTGACGGCTGTCAAGGAGGCCGTGTATAAAATCAGTTGTCTTTAAGAAAAATTTTCGCGCGTTCCTGGCGTAGCAAATCAAATTGCAATTAAGTAACATACGCTTATGTACATCAACTAAATTGATGCAACATCCCCGAGTAATTGGAATTTAAGAAACGATTTTCGTTTCAAAACTTTCTCCAAATTTTCTCGATCGAACAGAGTCAGTCGTTACATTAAGCAATACTAATTATCCGCAGAACGATACGCAAAACACTCGCTGAACGAAGTAACTTGAGAGAGACAAAGAGAATATTAGGTATAGAATGTTTAACGTACATTTTTTTCACATTTCGCAGGCGTGATAACGAATTCCTCAACGTTCGTTGTTGTTTTTCTATCGGCGCGATGACGTGCGATGTTTTTCGTGCCATTGTGTACCTGAAGGTCGCTGCGGTCTCACTCGCTCGCCGAACGTCGAGCCGGCAAGCAGTGGCGAGAGTCGCTCCGTGCGTCGTATTACTTTTACGTTATCGGTTTCCAAAACGCGATCGCGACAAATACGAGGATAAAACGCTATTGATTTGTACACGTTCATTGGTAATACGTAACGTTCATCGACTATCGTGCGACGTTACGCGGGTCATTGTTTACGCCGCGCTATCATTCGCTCGCTGAATCTCGAGCCGGCAGGCAGCGTCGAGAGTCCGTGCGTCGTATTACTTTTACGTTATCAATTTCCGAAACGCGATCGCGATTAGTATGGGAATAAAACTCCAATTTGTACACTTTTATCAGTAACAAATAACGTTCGTCGATTAATTATTACGTTTCCACGATTTGTAATGCGAAACGAATTGCATGTTGAGGCGTCGGCTCTTTATCAACGTACATAAATATTTTACGAGACTAACTTATCTAATAGAATATGAATGTAAATCGCGATAGTTTACCGTGATTACATCTCGTTTACGCATCGCGCTTTGAATTGTCTGTCGATTCCAGTGTAATCTGTCTTTCGGTTTCGAGAAACGATAGAGAAATTTGTTGGTGTACGTTTGTTATACCTCGTAGCTCAAACAGGCAGGAAGTAGAGAAAGTCGCTACGCTATATCTCGAAACGTAATGAAGAATCTTAGTTAATTGTTACAATTAATAGGCTTGATCGCAGTGGGTGTTTCGCTCGCACAATTTATTTCGCGTAAGGATTGTTTGACAATTCGGATTGTGAAATATCGTTTCGTCGCGGATTAATAGCTACTTCTTTATCGCAGCTGCTTCGTTTCCGACACCGGCATGAATATAAATTTAAAAGTGATTCATTCATTGCTACTTTCGAATCGAGAATGCAAAATGATATGCGAGTTGCCGGTTTAAATGATTTGCATGACGAAAAGTGATACGACACACGGGTAATGCTTTGTGCGTTTCGCGGTATTTCACGTCGCGTACGGGAGTGTCACGCAAAATTTCGCGCGATCGTAGTTAATCATTGTCGCGAGTGAACATTGTGTGAGTGCAACAAGGAAATCTGAGAGGAGGAGGTGGCCTGTGAGGCATCGGGCAACGGCGGAGCAACCATGAGGTGAGTGTTTTATTATACAATATGATATATTACAATATTCGCTACTTGGAAAATTAATATCCACTCTCTGTTTGTCTTATTTATTCAAATGATTTGAGTTACACGCAAAAATATACGTTGAAATCTTGTGAGTTTAAAAGAATTTAAAAGAGATTTTCTCGAGTACTTCAAAATTATTCTATTAAATATCTATTTGAAGAATATATGAAATATTTAATGCAATAATTTCGATTTAAAATAATTATTCTGTAATAATCATATATCATATATTTGTATTTTGCAGTTCAACGTAGTTTACGACAACTCCGCTGTTGCGCATCGTATCGGTGAGTGGTAAACCTTTTATTTAAAAAATGTATATAATGGATCTATTATACACAAAAATTGCATTGGATCTACGTTGTGTAGTAAACGAAATATTTAAGCAAGAATGAGTAAATATGAAATTGTTGGAAACTCAGCTTGGTTACGGCGACATCTCTGTACGACCGAGAGACCGCGTTAGATTCAGCTTCCCGTTTAGTTCTGCTTTCTATGGTTCTAGCATTTTTTTTGTCTCCAGCAGTAACTTACTTCCCCACGTACGTACTTAATGGCGTGTCGTGTTTAGTCTCTCACGAGCTGTGTGTGTCTCTCGCATAATAAATGGTAAATACCAAAGTGGTACTCGGTTCTATCTACATGCAATCCTGCTAAACCTCTACAGAAATAAAAATCAATCGTGCACAAATAAATTAAGCTAAAAAAAATGGATAATATCTATTAATAGTAGATACAGAGAGAGAAAAAGACGTGTTATTAAAAAAACTCAAATAATTAATCAATCGGTTATTTTATAATTTACGCTGTTGTATTGTCTGCATGAAAAAAAGTTGGCGTAAACATAACGTAAACAACCTATGTAATCTTGAAATTTACGACACAACGCTGCTTCATGTAGAATAACCGTGAATAATCGAAGGAACGAGCGGAGAATACAAATATAAGCGAGAAATTTTAGACCTTGTCATCCCGTTAACTGACAAAATTCCGCAAACGTGCAAAATTTATCTGGACGTCGGTTTATTGACAGAGAATTTGAATCGGGCCGGGGATGATATTTTTGTGGCTTTTCGCGAAGATAAGATAGTTACTCGTGTAAGATGTTACGTAATATAATCGCGAGTAAACTCGATTCCGTACTTGAAACGTCGTGTCTTCGGCCAACGATCTCGGCCGCGCGAGTTATCTGCGACGGATAAAGATCAGCCGAGAGAATTCCGATAAACACGAGATCCGTTTTATTCCGGTCACACGGTACGCCCGTCCTGGTACGTGACTATACGTGGTGCGCGCCGAAGAGCCAAAAACGTCACGAAATTTCATCGCGATGATGGCGCGACTTCTCGAATCGATGCAATCTTCTTTGCGGATATCTTACGTAACGGGGTATTTTGGACAGCGGAATTGAGGAAAGATCGCAGGGGTTCAATAGGACGTTTCGAGTGAATGGAGATTAAAGAGTGATGCCGGACTCGGCGTGATTCCCCGAGGATCCTTTTAAAGCGAGTATCGAAGGCAATTCGTCACCCGAACTTTTTCCGAGGTATTTTTATCGTCCACCCGAGACGGCGACAGCCACCCATGAGATTAACAATAGAATGGGCAAACTTCGACTACGGGGAACGCCGGAAGTGAAGTACAGGCGTGCAATTGTACCTTGTCAAAAAGCATATCCAAAATTCGCGCGTATGTTCAAAATCTTGACACAAAAAAGCCTATTTGCAATACTTATATAGAGAAAGATACGCCCAAGCGTTGTAAATGTTTCAAGTTTTAAATTACAATGTCTTGAAGTTAGGCGAAAAATATTTGCTAAAAAAATATTTGGACGTATCGGGCGGTACGCACTTATTATTGATGTACGAGGGCATTCATCTGGTACAGCAATGAACGAGAATGACCGGAGAAATGGCTTTGGCGTACCGTACGCTCGAAAGAATGATGCACCAAAGTATCAAAGGACATAAATTGGAACGGCGAGGTAATAGTGTCTGAAACTCGGGGCGCACGATGCGATCGTAAAATCTGTCAGTGTAACAGTGTGACATCGAAAACCAGTTCGGAGTTGAGAAACTTTTATACCCACTCTCACCAAATTTCGGGAAATTCGATATCGCCCAGCCGGATCACTCGCCTCGTACCGAAATGCTGTCGAAGACCCTTTCGTGGGAGTAAAAGAAAATTAGATTTCCCGTGTATTGAAGGCAAACGTTCCCGCAATTTAATTCGTGAAAAGAGAGCTGTGAACGCAGCCCATATTCGCCGTAACACCAAAGCGCATTCGCGACGGCGATTCCGATGCAAACTATTTCCAAGAGTTTCTAGTAGAAAAAAAAAACAGGACCCTAATGGAAGTGAAATATACATTCGTATTCGCGCGAGGAACGTTCTATACTTTTGCCCTCTTCGATTTTCAGCTTTTATCTCCGAATTATTGATACCTGGTCCTCGGATCCGCAATTCTCGACTCTAAATCCTCAATTTTCAACTCGGAGTTCTTAAGTCCCGAGCCTAAGTCCTCGATTCCCACTCGACCGCTCGTCCTCGTCAGTTGTCAGTTTGATAACAGTTCTCTCAAAACTCGTGCCTGCAGTATTGCAACAAATATCGCGAGTGAGAATAAAAGCGTGCATAAATTAAGAAACTGTCACGTGGAAGAGCACAGGCATCTATAACTGACGACTAACAGAGACGTGGCGCAGAAGGAGTACATGGCCGAGCTGGTGTTGCATAATGTCGACGAGACAAGCGGCGCGGACCCATTCGTTATTTCAATTGCTTGACGTCAATCCTGTCGGGAACACGTGCAACTTCCGCAAGCGGCGGATACGGCGGTTTCGGGCGTCCCCGCGTTCGCGTGTTTCTGCCGAGTTGGTGCTGTAAAATCGTCGGAAAATTCCGGAAGCACACGCGCGAGTGTGTCAATCGTCGGCCTCGGTTAAGCTCATTATCTGAGATACCAGTTTCGCGCCTGTGTTTGGCATTAACAAAGTTCCGGACCACGTGAAAGGAGGGGGAGGGGGAGGAGAGGGAGAAGGAGAGAATTGGTACCGCTGGGACACGAACGGGAACATGTTCCGCCTTGCGACAATATACCGGATTACCTCGGCTCTGAATTACGGTCGCGGTATTATCAACGCGTATGCCGAATTATCGCGCTGCTTAATCATCCAAATGTCACGGAACGGGGACAATTAGCGCGTGCTTCTTCGCGAACTTTTTGAAGTCTTACACATCCAATTTTCTCTCTTGAACAGTTGCGGAACGAGTAGTTTCACCACGCGGGGGGAATTTTCTCTTAAAATTTATCCCGAAAATAACGCGATCGTGGGACACCACGGCATTTCGAAGAATTTATGAGTCTTTTGAAATTTTACCGTACACTTTACTAGTGATTGTATTTATCGTTGGTATACATTTTACTACAGGGAGAAAAAATGCTGTTGAATTAAGCAAAACGAAGCCGCTCGAATTGAACGTTAACGTCGCGGGCTGCCACGAATAATTCACACAATTGTATTTGCTGTGGATTTTAATTTTAAGCATTGAACTAAATATTCAGATTATTAAAACGACAATCTGATGTTTTTCATTTATTAATACCGATGTTGTTTCGACGAGTTTATTTCAATTGCACTGATCTTGTTGATACAACTTCACTCTAAAATGTATGGTAAAATTTCAGAAGACTCTCAGAAAGGTCTTCAAAATGCCGTGTCGTCCCACGATTACACGATTTTCAGGGTAAATTTTAAGGGAAAATTCCCTCCGCGATAATTATCATCGTTTCATGCTCCGCGACTTTACTTTAATAATTATTTATGAAGTTGAGGATCCCTACACGATTCTACAGATATTTAACAAAATACAATGTATTTTTGAACCGTCATGTACACGATCTGGAAAGTAGAAGTGAGGAAATGTATAACGCTTCCTATTAAGCTATTTAAAAAATTTAGAATATACAAAACCAAGTGTTTCAATCTTCGCCCAAGTACAAGACTAAAATGTATATAAAAAGTTGCGGACTTTAAAGTTATAATACGGTAAATATGTACATAATCCACTCATTTTTAACACGGTGTCATTTTAATAGAATTAACTCGAGATCAATTATTTCGCTCCTCATTTCATTACTCAGCGCGTTATTAGATACGTAATTCTTCGAGCGTGTGATTTCGTAATGAGACCGTAACTAACCACATTAGAATGTCATAGAGGTAGGCGAGGGAATCCTCGGGGAATGTCCTGGGCGGACGACGCCACGTCGAATACGCCTCTCAGCGTTATCGCCGACCGACATTTCTCGACACGAACCGGCGATTATTTTCGACCGTACGAACGAGCGAAAAGTCATAGCTGTCCCGCTAATGGCACGCGTGTGTATCGTACGAGAGCAAACAAGTGCAAGAAGAAACGATCGTGTATCGCGCAACTAGGTCGGCTATTATATCTCTATATAATTTGTATAATTAATACCGCCGTGAAGATATTAATTGCTTTCTATAGACGCGTTAGGAAAATGTAGCGACGCTAACGGAAAGCGTACTCTACTTTATTGGCATCCACACGTGAAATATTTCTCATATTGTTCCACCCTTTCTTTTCGTCGCCGACTACCGCGCGGGTGTATCGCCGAGAGCTTTCAGTATTGTGCTCGCTGCATTATCAAGTCAGTCGACAAGTGCACAATCGCGTCGCTCGATTTGCCTCAAATGCACCCGAAGAGCCATCGCGGAGCGGCGCGTGCGATGCCGAGAACGCAGTTCTTTCCGGGCCAGTTGACGCGGTGTACCTTGGCAGCGACGCGGCTGGCATCCAGGAGATGCGATCGTGAAATTTCATCGCGGCGGCGGCGGCGGCGGCGGCGGCGGCGGCGACGACGACGTCTCGCGCAAATTTCTTTAAAGTATCGACCGTAGTCACCTGGTGGATAAATGATCTGCGCTATATAACGTCCTACGGCGCAGCCGTTTATTTTAGATAGCTTTTGCTAGCTGGTCGTTTACGGTAATGGATCGACCCACGCCCCGTTTTAATCCACGATGAAGTTACTCGGTGATCGATCAATTATTCTGGAACGAAGGAGGTTTGACTATCGAGCGATTAAGGACCGTATCAACGTCACGTCCCCGTGCCAGAGTGATGCGCGTTCCCTCGAGCTCGACAATCTTGCTCCGGAAAGTGCATAATGACTTTAATAGCCTTTCTTCACTTTCAGTCGTCGAGTAAAAACACGACGCTCCTTTAATGAAATAAGTTAATTGCGCGTTTACCTTGGGGCTAAAAAGAAATCAGTATCCTATTCGTTCAGCACGAAAGAACCGTTCGAACGGCAACGAAAAAGAGGACAGCTCAATCTGCGCGAGGAGTTAGCCGGTCCCCGCGGTCATTATTATGTCACGGCGCAATCTTCGGTAATAAGGCTATGAAAATAATTTGGAAAGAATCGCGTAACGCGCGTCGTCCTCGCCGCGCTAACGAGGCGCCGGGATTTTAAAATCGCGAGGAGAGACGTTTCCATTCCGGGCACGTCAGTCACGAAGCTAGTTTCTGGACGAAGCGGGGGAACGTCGTCCCTGTCTCTCAACCTCGACACACGCGAGCGGCGGATCCCTTCGACTGTCTGAGCACGCACGCGACGTATAATCGGGATACGCTCGGTACGTGCGCAGCCCGATGACGGACCCGCAGCCGGCGAGCTGCAGCGATTCCGGGGCGGAAGGACTCGCGCCGCGAAACGGAGGAACAAAAGTACAGTGCCACGTGCCGGGAATGAAAGGAGCGGAAGTGCACCGCTTCCACTTCGGAAAGCCCGGGGGCGGGGCCATAATTCGCGCGTCGCCGAGGGATCCTTTATTCCGCGATAATCTCCGGCCGACACGCTCGCTGTATCGATGCGTACCGCCCCATTGTTTCCCGAGCGGCGCTAATGACATAATCGCGATTGACAATTCGATTCGCCGCGGAGTCGACTCTATTTCGGGGTTTCTACTTTGCACACGGCGCCTTCCACGGAGCTTCCAGTTTCGGGTCTTTTCGACGGCGACTGTGGAAATTATGACTCGCTCATTGATTATGGAAATTACAGTCCGCGACTTGGCTAACTAGAACAATATCATGTGAACAATTAGAATTGAATTATTCTAATTAAAATTGAAAAATGACGGTCGTTGAGATAATAAGAGAAAGCGAAAGAGAAAAAAAAGAAGGAAAAATTGCGGGCAATGTGAGCCGTCACCGGATCGAAGGTGATAAATTAAGTACATCGATTTTTGCATGAATGTGCGTTAGAAAATATTTAAAAACACGTTTTCGGTCTACGAACGTGATCCTCTTCAGCGATATACAGGGTGAGGCATCTAAAACAGGCCGCCTGAATAACTCCCACAGTTTTCGAGATAGGAAAAATGCTTGAAACAAAAGTTGTGCGGTATCGAAGGGGACATCTCGTGGAGGTAAACATTTTTTCCCAAGTGAAGGTGCTTAGGAGATTTGAAGGTTCATCTTCATGTTTTTAAATGAAACCCCCTATTGTTTAATGTACTATTTTATTCTACCAAGTAATATGAACAACTTTTGTCCGACATATTTTTTGATTCGCTTAATTTTTGAGATATTGAAGAGAAAATTTATAACTTTTTCAACATTTAGCTCGTAACATCTCGATAACTGTTTGTCGGAGGGAAAAGTAGTACAGGACTGTTTCACTTGATTTGGTCTCAGGAATGCGCTGCTGCACTGGTGCTTCAATTATTGAAAAGTTTTGTGTGTGTAAATTTTGTGTACGTTACAATATTCATTTGGTATCAGAGGGTTGTCTAATGGATAATTGTCCAGTGGATGAATTATTCCAATTATTATTTGCGCAAGCAGCAAGGTATGAGATATATTAGATGCGATAATGAAACGGTAATCTTCATTTGTACCACGGTACTCGATCGTTTCTGACGCGAGAAATCGTCTGATTATATTTCGTGGATTCCGCGGATAAAACAACGGTAATAATTTTAGCGCGGCCGTGCATAGAGGAGTAGTTAGTTTCTTCCAGCTCGGTGGTCTACCGTACGTCGCGTTTAGGCAACACGGGAGATAGGTACTGAATCTCAATCACTGTGATTTCTTCGGGCGACGTGTTCCTGGAAACGCGACGCTCGTTGCAGGGCAACAGGTATTTAAATTAGCCCGCTGCCTCTCAACGAGACGAACGACGACGACGATGTTCGCCGAGCGAACGGAGAAAAGGTAAATGCGAAGAAGGACTCGAGAAACGAGGAACGAGGAGGAGGACGCTCCTCTCGATTGGCAATCGATACGTACGTGACCGGCTTTCGAAGAGCGGAACGTTCACGAAACAACGTTCTCTCCACGGCTACCATACTGTATTCCAGGCGGATCGCGTTGATTCGGTCAAACTGTAGAGACGTGCCGCAAAATAAACTCGCGAATTCGCCCACTTGTAATTACATTTGCCAGTTCGGATAATTAAAATAAAATATTGTGCGCTCGTTTGATTGGGAGGGAACAGCCTACTGGGAACTCGTTTTTTTCCTGCTCCCCCCCGCAAAATTATTTGCGTTTAGAATGAGAGTTCTAATGGGGCGGGCTTTATCGTTCTCTAAAACTGAGATTCTTCGATAAATTACGACGAAAGAATTAAATTTGATTATTCGCAAGTTTAACGATAATTTTTAGATTCTCCCCATTAATCATAATCCCGTCTTGTGGAAATAATTAATTTGCGGTGCATTTAACCGCGCCCTTGAATTTGTGAAAAACAGCGCACCCCGTCTAATTCAATTTACCACTATTTCATCGCCACTAATCGGTTTTGTTGTGTAATAATTTGCGTAACAAATTTATGGCCTTCTTCGCGAGGCAAAAAATCTCCGCAAAGTCGTGCGCATTACGACGGGTAAACCGTAAATTTAACAAGAGCGTTGGAAACTTTAAAGCAGCGCGCCGAACATCTTTCGAAAGCGAGACTCACAGAACGGCAAACTTTAATTACTGTCGGTTATTAGTCTTCCGCATCCGTAGGTATATCCGCAATATCGAGAGGTAAAGAGCTCCAAGTTGGATGATTTATAGACACGCCAAGTCCCGAAAAAGACCCCGGCAATCGGAAAAGTGGAGCAACACGCCGAAAATATATTGTCCGGAAATGTCGCCATTCGGAGCTGCAATCGAGCTTACAATCGAGGTAAAAATACAAAAAATAAGCGCAAAATATTGAAGAGTCACACACGAAATCGGAAAACTAGCACACTGCTCTGAAAATGTGATATTCATGAATTTATACATCCTCATTTTTCCCGCGTTTCCCCATGGCATTTCCCAGATATTATTCCATCCCTCTTATCTCGCTATTGTGATTTTTCAAAGAAGATTTGAGACATACGGAGCAGATATTTCGAAAACGACGGTGACAGTGACAATAGATGTTCGGTGCGTAAGAGCCCCGTAAGATTTGCACGGAGTATAAACTGTAACATTTCTGTGCTACACTTACTGAAATATTGAAAATCTATGCGAGAGTCAAACACGATTGAGCTTGTAACACAAAAATATATATCTATTTCATTGCAAATACTCCTCCGGGAATATTATCTCAACTCCCGTCTCGCCCTCACCCGAACGGATAGATTTCTCTCGAAGATTTTCTCGACGATGAACTTCCTCCGTTCGTCGATTCTACCGCGACCTGAAATTGCAGGCGGTTGACCTGCGCCGCGATTGACAGAGATGATTTCACCGGGCGCGAAATATGTTATTCTCGCGGAGCGACTCGTTCGCCACTGACAGCGAGTGCCATAAATTAAAATTGGCATCCGCGGAGTGCGCGAATTAAACCCATTCCGCGATTCGCGATGTACCCGCGAAAGGCCGGTATTGCGCTCGGCGCGAGAAATATCGGGAGAAATAATGAAACATTCTTTATTTCTCGCCCGCAGCTCGCGGAATAAAATTATTTTCCCGCGTTTCGCTTCGGCGCTGAGGATAAATCAAAGAAATCTTCGCCGCATAAATCAACTCTTTCGCGCCGATATCCCGCCAACATTCATTGGATTACCAAGTGCGTGATTATGACGTGCGGAATTAGATGATATTAAATAAATATATATATACATTTGCGGGAGAAATATCTCATTTTCTCACGGTGTAAATTCTGAAATTATTCGCCTCGGTGTAGAATTTATGGTATTTTATTATATTCACATTACGCACATAATATAGTTCATTATTGACAAATTATTTCCCAAATAACTTGAAATACAAGTGCCGCTGATAGAAATTATATCATCGCGTGTTATATATTAATATTCTGTAAAATGAGCATAAAATTGCTAATTAACATTGCTAAATCAAATTTGATATTATATCTTCGTGCCTTTGCAGTTCAACAATGCTTGCCTGCGATATGCTCAAACGGCAATATATTACGGATCTTGACAGCTGTGTATTAACTATGCGTAACACTTTCCGAAAATTAGATACGGCCTGTCCTTACACAGGCTATTTCGCTCCTTTGGATTAGTCGCTCAACCAGCGCGAGACCCAATGGCCTATGTGGGTCGACCGTAAAAGGAAACTCGCGGGAAAACGAGCCCGTAAAATCTTGCGTGGCAACTTTGAAACGCGCGTGCACCCATGAATTATAACGGCACGAGCAACGTTAAGGATGTTCGAGAGAGACAGAGAGAGAGAGAAAGAGAGAGTCATGGCGGTTTTTAATGGCCTTTACAACGAGGGGCGACTACGCGGCCGTGATTAAACAGCGAAACGGCTGGATAAAATATTTACGGAACTGGAGCGGAGTCGGATTTCGCGTGCATAACTCCGGATAGAGATCGGCGAGTACGTACGCGAAAACTGCGAAACGCGACACGGACTATCTATCTTTCTCGGTAGATATTACCGGGCTGTCTATCCGCGCGGCGGAGATGCATTTTTCCTCGGCTTTGTGAGCGCGCTCCACAATGCGCCGCGGCGGAGTAAAGCGCTACAATAATTCTCCGCCCGGCTG
The DNA here is from genome assembly GCF_000949405.1 of Vollenhovia emeryi. NCBI lineage: Eukaryota > Metazoa > Arthropoda > Insecta > Hymenoptera > Formicidae > Vollenhovia > Vollenhovia emeryi. The sequence continues at coordinate 1,052,178 of NW_011967185.1, forward strand.
CGCGCGGTATGCCTTCTTATCTGCTTTTGTAAGATGAATGTATCGGATTTGTCGCGGCATTATCTACGGACTGCCGTAAGAATTATGACAGATGGTAACGAAGTGGGCCATGATTTCTCGATTAAGATAAACCGACCGATCCTTTTATCCACCCCGAGTCTCGCTGGATATAATATAAAATATACGTGAGGCGGTAGGACTCCCCCCTCTCCCCACTTAATCCCTCGCGGTCAGACCTGCCACTTGGAAAATTGGAGAATGTCAATACCAAAATCGTTTTACATTATACATACATTTTATATTAAAATGTGTTTAATTTAATTGAAAATTCCCGATATTCGTGGCGCAATAAAGAGACAATCACGAACTTCTCAAAGTTTTAACAGTCGCAGGAACGTTCGCTTCATAATTTTGATGTAAAATTACAAGGCATTAATGCAATGCGGATTCTTTTATTTCTGCGTATTTTTCTTGAACAATTTCTACGCGAAAGCGCCGTTTCATCAAGAGGATAGCCATCATCCATCCCTTTCAGTGAAAAACAACTCGCTGGTCGACATTTTCGAGAAAAGGAAATCACAGTCCACAAAGTAGAAAAGCGGAAATCACGTAAACTAGGATTACAAACATTTGCTCAAAGAGTTCGGACTTGGCAAAGTTCTTCGCGTGCTTGAATTCGAAAACTATTTCTTTCTTTGAGACAAGTAAAGTCATATAATAAGTATAAGTATAATATATATGTTTTCTTGCTGAAGAAATGCTTCTATATATTTACTTAATAAATTTATTAATCGCGTTTATAAATTAGCGTCAGTTTATCGTGAATTCTCGCGATAAATAAACGCGAAAGGACTATCCAACCGCTAATAATGGCTGGAAAGTAAAAAAAAACGTTAAAAATTCAACGATTGTCCCGCCAGGGGACAAAGGCACGTTAAAAATACATTTCCAGCGAACGCATTTCGAGGTGTAATCAGGCGAACGCGCGTAGAAAACGCGCGCGGGGGAAAATTTAATTATCGCCATTTCGTCGCTTTATGCGTGTCGGCCTCTAGCATTAGCCATTCACTTTTTATTATGCATAACGCTCGACACGTTCGAACGAGCACGCGTACGAATTCCGCGTTAATTTCCCGCTGATATCGCCTCGCGAAAACACTTGATTCCACGACCACGGAAATTATACACGCACAACATTGATACGATCCTACGATAACGTAAAACAATGCTGCCAGCGAAAATAATGATCGTATCATATTTCACAGACTGGAGAGAAATAAAATTGTTTAAAACAGCGAAAAATTTTATGACAAAATACGATTTCGGTTTTCCAGGTGCGCGATAAAAGAATGACAGGTTTAAACATTTTCACTTGAAATCCGGTGCCAATTTAATGTGCAAACATAATTAATAAAATTCGAAGATAAAATATGCAGAAGGTTCAAATGTTGCATCGGACGAAAGAATTTAAGCGCGCTAATTCTCGACTGCAATTAAATAATGGCGAGGAAAATGTAAAAAATGCAAGCGTTAAAATGTTTCGTTGTTGGAACTGAATTCGAAATTCTTCGTGTGGAGATTAAAAAAATGTACGTAGAAATGTTTGATGAGCACATATGTATGTGAAAATCATAAAATGGACAAAAATAAAATTTTATTTTCGCCCGAGGCGCACGATAACGCACGCGGAATGTTCGTAAACAGATGATAAAAATAAATCAGCCGGATTCGACGACCGGGTACGATCGTAATAAACATTGCGAGCTGCCGCGGCAAGCTTTAATCAACGCGGGTAATTAATCCTACACGAATTGCAGGCGAGGCACGTCGGCTACATCGACGGCTTTAATTGGGCCGAGGGATCATCGAGCGATTCCTCTTAACTCGCACTTAGCGGCCCTTAGATATCAATCGAGAAGTTTCTTAATAGCCGAGAGATCCGATTCGAGATGCCGCGCAAGAAACCAACTTATTTACACCCCCGCTGTTATTAAAGTTTCATAAAAAGTTCATCGGTGTTATCGACCCTCCTCTCTCGACACTCTCGTCTTCTCTCATCAAGTTGAACAAGTTCAAAGCTTGCTCGGTATATCGAGGGAAGACCATCGTGCGGCGATCCAAATTCATTGAATATAAAATCAAAGTGCATCGGAAACTTTTATAATGCTTACAAAAGTTTTATTGGGTTTCATAAGAAATAATATATCGTATGTCAATTTTTGTATTAAACTTACTATAAAAGCACTTGTTTTTAAGGATATAATATAATCAATTCAAAGTTTTTAATGTCGCCTAATAGTATTGTCTGAAATTTGTGAGTTTGTATTTATATTCACATATCGATCTGTCGTTTATGATCGGAATCTTCGTATATGTAAAAATGGAATTTAAATGTTTACAGGTGACGATTGTTCTGCATTTTAGTTAACCAAATCACATGATTTTATTCTTTTTGAGATATAAAAATTTCAAAGAGGATAAAAATAATAAATAAACTTTCACCTTTTAATCACAAAAAAAGAGATTTGTTTTTGTAAACAAAAATCTTAATTTTTCCAATTTAGATTTAATGATCCTTTTCAAATAAATTTAATGGGATAGTGAGTTTAATTTGTTGAGATTTAATATTTAATGAAAAAAAAAGGATTCAGTAATTTATTTAATAATTAAATTTTTCAATTATTCATCAGCTCTCCCCGCGTTAAAAAAAGGAATAAAATGTAAAAAATAAATGGGAAAAGCCACGCGGGTGAGATCGCGAGCGAAGCCGCGGGGGATGGCTGCAGTATAGTATAAGTGAAAAAATCGAAATGTAAAATTAGGAGAATAATGAAAATTAATTTGATCAATGAAATTCACTTGCGGCTAATCGGTAATCCTAGATATGAGCTTCAATTACGCGAATTCTATCCTATAGATTATTTAATAAATTCACAAATTTTAATCACACACGCTCGTATAATCGTACTTTCAACATAAACAATTTTCCAACGGTAATAGGTTTCCAGAACTCACGTGTGGAACATGTGTCGTGTCCGTTGTTCTTGGCAACGTAAGTTGGTAAAAATACGTGAATGTCAGATTGCATCACGTAGCGCGAAACGTAAAGTGCCATCCGGTCCGCCATTAACGCTTTTAAGCTCTTATATCTTTATGTATTTACGCGCTGGAAAAGCTGCGATAAAGCGCGGCCGAGTTCTCTAGTAATCGTATGCCACTTTGTTAAATGTAATCTTAACGTTTATCATCGCGGACTTCAGGCGCTTATGCACATTGAGATACGATTAAATTTTGCCTTCTGATTATTATTACCATAATGCGCATAATTTTATATTATCTGCATACAAAATGCGCACCATCTACCGCACTTCAATTTAAGACAGCACTCGTGATGATAATAAAATTTGCTTAATTCAGAAATCTAATTTAGAGTCGCTGCTCCACGCTGTTCCGAATAATTTCGCGGAATTTCTCTGTACACGCAATTCACGGCTCTTCCCATTACTCAACCACGGGGGTTTAGTACAAATAATGTGTAAGGGTTATTTGTCGAAAGCAAATATACGCTACAGAATTTCTATTACTCTAATTATAACGACGAAGCCAAATATAATAATCCTCACGCGCGAGCGAAAAGTCTCGATGAACTCGTCTACCGCGATACACCATGTATTCGTAATGTTTCGTGAAAATTTAAATCCCCACGGTTTGGAATTTCTTCTCGAGTGGACATTAAACACTATTTGAGAGACAGTGATAAATTAAGCTGTTCAGAGCCTTCAAAAAATTGATCGATGCCGCCGAAGTTGCAGTGCGAGGATCATTTTTATAAAATGGAAAAAGTTTTGACAGGAGCGCTAAATATTGTTACTTCCAATAACCAATGCGGCACTTTTAAAACAATAAGAGTAGCGTTTGCATCTTGAGGTTTGAGCGATCTGCCTAATCTATCCGCGGTGATTCGCTATTGCGCCGAAGCGGCGAAACGATTTTTAGATTTGTTGCCCGTCGACAAGGGCGATGATTGATGACAAGCATATTCTTGCGAGCGGCAGATCGAACAAGTCCGAAGACTTTTTCTCGCGGGGTGGAAACTTCCAAACTTGGCCTTGTATCCGCGGGAGAACCCGCGGAGCAATCGGGCCGTTCGCGCCGATGCGATTTGCAATTCAAAGCGAAAAGTAAGATTTCCCGACGCACACCGGCGCGCGCGGGGCGGACTGGCACATGCCAGCCGCGCGTTTCAGGATTTAACACCGATAACTTACGAACGAATTAGTCGCCGCATATTAACGAGGGTATACGAACTCACGCGGCGTCAATGTCGCGATTATAATGTCGGCCGTGTGAAATCGGCGGCTCGAAAGGTTCAGCGCTTCAGATATCACGGCCCTTTCTCTTATTCTTGATCCTACGTTGATTTGCAATTCAAAATTTCAGCGGAAGAAGGACAATTAACATTTCGCTTCGCGGACGCGAGCCCGCCGGGCGGTCTCCTAACGTGGAAACACGCCGGGCTAATTTGTATAATTATTTCGCAGTCATTCGATCATTTAATATTAAAAAATATTATCGATCGGCGGAATCAATTATAATTAATGTTAATATGCGCCCTACAAACTTGCACGCAAAACATCCAATTTAGCGCGCGCGCGCGGCAACGCATCATGTCACACCGCGTAATGACGTTTTCTACATAATTACATAATTTTGCATTCGTATTAACATATAAAACAGCGCGCTGACTAACAGATCTGTCATTTTCATGAGATGTAAAATCGCGTCATTATTTCTTCGTTGCACGGCGAGATTCCAATTTCTAAATTAAATGATTGATGACTGGCGGGAAATCCACGAGATACGGTCGATGAAATCTTTATTCATACCCGTAATTTTTTTCCACCCTTTCCCCCCCTCTCTCTCTCTCTCCCCGCGATTTATCAAGGCGTAAAACTACGTAGGGAAAAAAAAACCCCCGTTACGCAACATTCAATTTTATGGAGCTTTATATTTCGTTCGAGCAAGGGAAAAAAAAATTCCCGCAGAAAGGTCGTTCTGCGTACGAGAGTTTAAGTGCTCCTATTGGAGCCAAGGGTTAAAGTGCATCGGATGATAAAGCGTTAAGGTGTGACGGCTAAATGTAGAATATAATAACAACCGAGCCGCGTTACGGTACGGCGTCACGTTATTGCAATGTTGCAGGCGCGAAGCGTATAGGTTCGTTTCCATTAGGGCACTTGTAATCCGGCAATTTCACAATTTCGCATCGTAATTTGAGGTAGTTATTCGCACGCGAAATGACACGGCGGAATTAACAATAATGTCCGCCTTCGGAGTAAGAGCGAGCGCCCGCGCGCACGGGAGAGACGGGGATAAAATGCAGCCGACCGCCGCCCATTGCACGGGCGTGTAAAAGAATGGGTGGGGATCGGCGTGGAGAGACATAACTCGCGGTAAACGTTGCACCGCGTCGCTACAGTGATATGTAGCGAACGTAATGACAAGTAATTACAATAATGAGAATGAATGGTCGCGCGCGAGCCCCCGAAATGTTAATGCGGCTCCAAAACCGGCCCCGCGGCTGACACCTCTCGAAAATAACGGCCATTAATATTCTTAAGCGGAGGAAGATCGCCTATTATGAGACAGGATTCTAATGCGAGGCAGCTTATCAACGTCCGAATTCAATCGCAAATCTTTTATCGCAACGATTACACGAGCCAACGATCAATTTTCCGCTAGGCAGACCTCGCTCCGAGGGCAACAAATCTATGGTCGAGCCAACAGACGGTGTCTATTAATTTAGCAGAAACTCCGCTGTCTCGTATTAGGAGTCTGTCTCATAACCGGGAACTTTCCTCCATACGTTAATGAATAATAATAAAAGTAACGCGACGGCGGAAATCGACACTGTATTTTTCTTTCTCGCGTAAATTAATACAAACGTCGATCATCGCGTCCTTCCTCCGCGAGATAAAAGAGACGCTGCATCCTTCTGGCCGCGAGAATCCGCGGTGTGAATGCACCCACAGAAAAATTTGCCGGATCCAATGCTATTGCACTTCAACGTATCATAAAATAGAATCGGTGTAGCGCCAATCATATTTATTATAGAGAAAGGAATACTTTAATCCTAAAAGAAAAATTCCAAAATCTAGAATAAGATGACAGTCTTTTGTCGAATACCGCGGCGCCAACTTCGTGCGTTGCAAGATGGAGGGAAAATTGCTTCTAAACGCAAGAATACGTAAACTTACATTTGTATAAGTTACTCTTGTCTCAATATAGTAAGTCAATGTTTTTTTAATTCGACAGAGGAGAAGAAGAATGATTGATTTTATTTTGACATTGTCTCATTTGTATACTAAATGAGGTTGTGAGGAATATAAGTGCGTCAAGAATATTTTTTGTCTCGGTAACAGAAATCCTTTCTGTGGGTGTGGAATGCGGCGTATTCGCTCGGCAGAAAGTGCAATTTCAGGATCGCAACACGGCATGCAAAGGCACGCCGCGATGATTCACAGAGTCGCCGAAAATTAGTCGCCTCCTTGAGGTCCCGCTGCTCTCCTGGGCAGCAAGCGCGCCGATGATTGTTTTTTTACGCGCCATTATGCCCTCGCGACTTCTCTCGTTCTCTACAGGGCGCGATACGCCCTGTTATTTCCTTCGTACAGATAGAAGTGCCGGGCGGCATAATGCCCCATGAGTAATTACGAAATTTACATTCTTCCATTTGCACGGGCGGGAATCGCAGCGTCATGCAAAACGAACGAGTGAAAAATAGAATTCGTATGATGTAATCAAGAGGGAACATTATTCTCTTTCGCGTTTAGCGCTGACGGCACGCGAGTGGCGAGTACGCTTAAAAATTGAAATCTCATTTGCATCCTCCCTCGCGTAGGGGGGGGATTTTTTTTCTAAGCAAACGACGATGTGTTGTAAAATGCAGTTTATTTTTAAACGCCTGGGTAGTTAACGTCGCAGGTGGCGACAAAGAGGATGGCACTCGGACAAATTATCGCTAATATAATGGTGACTTTGGCTCGATTAAGAAATCCTGAATTAAAGGCCTGGCAATCGTCCCGAGACGTTCTGCAAGCCCGGCACTTCCCGTTGTCTTTCGCGCCCGCCGTCTCTTCTGCCTCTTCTTTTTGTATTTTAGAGCACCTCGTAAAACGCACGTCGGACGTGCGTGTCCGCTGGCGTCGCTAATGCCGCTCCGATGGCGAGTAAATGCTTTCAATTCCAGGCGATACTTGCCGCCCGATAAATTGGCGCGCACTCGGGGGGTGATAAGCCGGGCACGTAGGGCAACTTTGTCAATCTGTCGACGTTCTTTACGATATTCGCCGAATGAAGATCTCTCGCCGCGGCGACTCGCCGGGCACGTCGCGCGCCCGTCCGTCTTATTGTCACTCCCGAGAATTATAATACGGCGACGAAGGGGAATTAATTCGGTTTAAAAGTTCCGGAAGTGCAGCCGACGCGCGACCCTCGCGATAACGGCGACGTGACGTTTAAATTAATCCGACTTCACGCTCCGACTGAAGAAAGAAAAAACGGTAATTGAATTGGTACCAGTTGTTACGTCGCCCCTCTCCGCCCCCTCCTCGACTCGCCGCCATTCTAAATAACGAATGACTTTATCGGCTCTTTCAACTTCAATAAACAACCTCGTTTCTTCGCCGATCCGTGGCGAAAGTTTAATAATGAAACTTTGAATATTGCACTCTCAAGGAACGAAGATAACGTAGGCGTTACGGAATAAAGGGAAGCACGTTTTACACGTCGCGGGCTGCGGCGTCAGCAATGGCAAACTCGAGGCGGAGAAATTTCAGGGAGAAAAGAGAAAGAAAGCTTAGGTGGCGGAACAATGGAACAATGGATGGGACGTGCTAATTCCGCGAATGTTTCGAGATCACTAATATAACGTCTCCTGGGCAAAGGCAGCAGACTCTGAGGAGGGAAAAGAAAACAACGCGCTGAAAAGTTAAAAAACCAAAAAAAAAAGAGGAGAGAAGTGCGCGGTACGGATTGGCGCGCAACGTTCGCCCGTGGCAATCGCAAGAGTGTAACAAAGTCGCGCTATCGAGTTCGAAAAAAAAAGAGAGAGAGAAAGAGAGAGAACTTAATTGCGGAAAAGTGCAACGGGAACGCGCGCTCTCCTTCGTGCATTCGAAGGGGCGAGTGTTACTCGCGGATGAGAAGATGCAAAAACGGGAGAGGGTCTTCGTGCGCGGGTTCCGCTTCTGCGCCGAGCGATCTCCGAAAGACCGTGTCGTAATCGATACGACATTGTCGTTCCGTCCACGTTTGTTCTTACGGGGGAAAAAAATTGACGAGTCGCAACAGAGAATATCGAAGGGTGTACGCTCTCGGTGAGGAGGACGACTGAATCCAGAAGGATTTCGCGGGATGCGATATACGGGGGGGAGGCTTGTTCAAATATTCCTCCGATGTATCCGATACGTCTGCAATAGATACCTCAGCCTCCCGCGCGCAGATGCACGCGCGTAGTAGATCCGTCGCATGATTCATGCGGCTCATGCGTGGCGTACGGCCGACGCGCGCCTTCCAACAAGCACGGCCGCTATTTGGCAGGCCTTTCCATTGGCAATAGGTAGATAAGGGGTGTGTAAGCTCCCGTGACAGGCTCCGCCTCGAAATCCAATTTCGAGCCTCGGGCTCTGCCTTCGACTCTATTTTCGCTTGTCGCTCTAGAGAGCCGAGCGTCTCTAGAGCTTCTCTGGTATGCGCATACTTCCACCCCGAATTTTTGCCGACATCTCCGCCGACGCTCCTCATCCGAGACCTTTTGCGCGCTTTGTATTATTCAGATTGTACGAACTGCCTCTGGATTAATCCGACTTTTAAATCTAGATCACTCGCTTCGCGAAGTTCTCCTTCTTCTTTTTTCTCCCCCCCCCCCCGGTTTAAAGATTAAGAAAAGTATCTCGAGTTCGTACTATGTTTTACAGATTTAGCGAGCGCCGGTTTTAGTCGCGATGTCTCCCGACACGTTTGTCACGACTCTCTCCTCGGCAGAGGCTCTGGAAATCTAATTGCGATCCACTTGCTGCACCAAGATGTCATACTAAACGATCACTTTTGACCTTTTCGAAGGCAAATAAGGATCACACGTTCGTTGCAAAGAAATCAAGAACGGTCGATTAACCGCGCCTCACGATTTCAAATACGTGCTCCAGAGGTTGAAGAAGAAGCAGCTGTGCGCGATATTCGAACGAAAAATACAGTCGACCGCGCCAATAAATATCTAACATTTTCCAATATGACCCGCACGGTCGGTGGCGAGGAAGCGATCGGGAAGGATAACAGCAAATCGACGTAATTCCGAGTTGCCTGTTCGAGCGAGCGAGAAAATAATGTTATCGCCGACCATTGTCGTTATCATTACTCCCGCTATTCTATGATTGGATTTCGTTATGCAAGAAATCGATATGCTAAGGGAAGTTAGAGACAAAGATGCCGTCGAAGGAATTGAAAGGAAAAACACGGCGAAGCAGGTGGCACAAAGTCATACTATATTGTCACCAAGGAGAAAGATGGGCTTTAACCCTTTCAAGCATGATGGCAACTTCTTTACTATTTGGCCATTTCATGTCTAGTTAACGCATTTAGGTCGGGTTTTTGTATTTTGTGGGTATCTTAGCGATAAAAGAACATAAAGAAAAAGTTGAGTAGTCTTTAATATATATTTTAAAAGTCTTGATAAACACATATGAAAAAAAACAATTTTTTCGGAAAAATTCATTATTGATCAAGTTTTTTAAGATTATTTCTTGAAAACTTTGTACAAAGGGGTTTTCGGGGTCGCCCATTACGAGTCTGGTCAGATTTTCAAAATGAAAAATGACCGACCCAAAATGGCGGATGCAAAGTACGTGAACTTTTTAAGTTTTCCAGTTTTTCCAGCATTTTCGTTTGATTATGGTATTTAGGGACATTTTAGGTCGCTGATTACGAATTCGATGTTTTCATTAAAAACTCGGTGTCTACGGATCAGGTGTACAATTAGAAAATAACACTTAAATAAACGAGAATCTGAAATCGGCAAATTTTGCGCTAGTTTTTATATTCTATAAGAATTTTCAACTGGAACTTAGATTCCACGAGTCCTAATAATATCTAAATAATGTTTCTTAGCATAATTGAATTTATGAAAATCTAATAACGGGTTCGCAATCAACGAGCCCAAAAACCCTTGTATACAAAGTTTCACAAAAAAATGGTTCAATAGAAAAATGTTATGTTTCAAAGGGTTAAACCGAGCAAATGTCGAGACTCTGTTTGCCGGCGTGCGATGTACAAAGTTTTGCAAAAATTCCCACGCGACTCTATCATGAATTCTTTTCTTTCCGTCGAAACGGCAAATACTTTATCAGCACAAACGAATCGACCTTTCGTGACGATTACGTGTGATAATTATGATTATCGAGACTCGTAGGCGTATAATTACATATCCGATGCAATCTGACGCGGCGCGCGCGCTCACGTCTTCATTAACGAGCGATTCCGTAACGCTGCGTTCCGTTAATATTCGGCTGCTCATTTCTCGCGTGCTTTTTTAAGACATAATAGCGCGCGTTCACGCCAAAGGGACGTGCTTTCGTATGGCACGAGCCACTTTTCCTCCCCCTGCAATCATCGCGCGGGGCTTAATGCGCCGGATGTTCCTTTCAACGTCTCTATCGCGAGCCGGCATCGCGTTCGTCATAAAAGCAGGAACGAATTATGACTTTTTGAAATGAAAACTAATAATTTCTGACGGCGCCTAAGGGCGGCATAAATAAAAGAGAAGCTGTTTCAGCGAGCGTACGCTCCTTCCGTTTCGGAAAGGTCAGTTACGAATTGCGAAAAAATAAGAGGGGCGCTTAATGTCGAAAAATAGTCGCCAGGATGTCATCTTTATACTGGTTTGTTGACTTAACAATTATTACGAACAATCCAATTAATTCGATTACTAATTGTGGGCCCCAAAATGGGTTGCTGTCTTTTTTCTCAGAGTAGGAAAGTCCAGGTTCAAACCCAGGCTGAGGTAATATCTTTTGCAATAAAGTATCTATACTGGCCGGTTAATTAATAAACGTGGCCGGCTGAGGTCGAATGAAATTTGGAATTTTATTAACACCGGCAATTTGAAGAAGCTAACCTTTAAGAGGGACACGTTGATCAAAGTCGGCCGTATAACTTCTGATAAATCTCTGAAAAATCATACCCGGGACAACTCCCTTCGCACTCTAGCAACGAACGTTTGTTCGCTCAATGGTGGTATTGTGTATGAACGAAGCTTAATTCTTCTCGCGTGAAAGTCGCGACTGGGGCGTGAAAGAGCGCAGCTGTTTGCCGTGTCACGCTAATGCGCGCGGTAGGTAGAATCAGATAAAAACCGGTTAATCCATCTTGTGTCGCGCTGTGTTCGTTACAAGCGTTAAATTACGAGATTTACGACAGCGTCGGGTGCATTGATTGCGATAAGTTACTTAGATCGACGATTTCAGCCTCTGCTGACTCGAATCTGGACGAGGGTTGCGTACTTAATATAAAAACAGGTCGTCCTGTTGTGACAAAATTATAATATCGCGCGCGAACGATGTACGTTTCGCTGATCACGCGGAGGATTCACTCGGTTAAACGTGGATGTAATATCGCGAGTAAATTCTGCAAGTCACACCGCATTAAGCTGCAACTGCACAAATTGAATAAGATTTCTTTTAAATAGACTGAATTTTCTCATGAAATATGTTTTGTACAGAATAGTCGACATTTCCCCGTTAACATCCCCTTTGACAAATTTGCAATGCATTATTACTGGGCGGAAATTCGATCGAAAGCCATTAACAGTCGCGGCTTTTTGATATTTAACGAAATATCGAAACAACTTGATAATTAAATCTCAAATTAAATCTCTTCGCGTCGCGTTCTATATTATTTTAGCGGGCCCGTATTTAGATTCGGTTTTAAATCTACGGGAGGGAAAAATTTTTTTATTTTATCCCCGTCAAATAATTTACGGCCGAGGGGAAATGCGATAGCTTTAAAATTTATATAATTCAGCGTAATTCATGTTTCTTGCAGGTACGCATAAGATAATTTATCATTACGCGGATGCACCGGGAGTGCGTTTAAATCGGCTTTATCAATATATCCGCGTACTTAAATGAAACGTCGCTACTAAATTGCAAATGTTGGATAGACTTTTATGCCACGAGCACTCGTGGCGTTGCTAATTAGAATTGATAACGAGTCGCGTAAAAATGAATGGCGCAAATAGGTTTTCCGAACTTCCACGCTAGCGCGGGCGGCATTATGTAAAATGCCCGGGACGACGAAATTTTTAAAACGGTCCCCCCCTTTTTTGCAATGTTTTTTAAGAGCGGCGAACCGCCTTACCGTCGCGCAGCATTTACATATCTGGATTCGCATAAATTTTCTTGCAAAAGAGCTGGACAATTACGGAGGCTAATTGCTGATGTACTCACCTTTGCAAAGTCGATTTTTAGTGTGCAGCAGCCGGAGTATATGTCTGCCCCATGTAGCGTTTCCTTTGCTCTGGTTGCCGATTCCACCGTGTCGAACGTGATGATCGAAAAATTAGGTAAGGACATATAGCAATTTGTACAAAAAAGATATACTACATATACGTATATAAAGTTGAAAATTCGGCGAGAGTGGCGCAGAGAAATGTGTGCTGCTTAGTAAAGAAATGGACGAAAAGAACCGAGTTGAAATTCACGGACCCCACTGCTCTTTTTCGAAATCTCCCGAAGAGAAGTGGCAATCACCGAGAGAGTATCTTGCCACACATACACTGATAAAAAAATATCTTAATCCAAAAATATTGCTTTAATCAAGAAAATTATTCATCAGGTGGCTCCTAATAGCTTATTAACTTGAATTAAAAAATAATAAACAAATTGAAACATGCATTGCTTTAATTTGAGTATTTATTAAATATTAAAGAATAGATAATTGAAAATTTTTTAAATTTTATTTTACTTCTATAAAATGTTTACTAAGATGTGATTTTCACAGCGAAGAAAATTGAATTTCTTATTTAACAAGAACAATTATTTCATTTAAGAAATAGTATTCTATACCTCATGAAATCTTTATTTGAATGTAGAAAATGTAATGATTTAAATTAATTTACATAATATAATACATAGATTTACTTAAAATTTTATATTCTTATTCAAACAGAATAAATATTTACTGTAGTAAAAAAATAATTTTAAGTAAATCTATTTACTTCGTTAAAAAAATTTTTTTGTCAGTGTACCCCTTTAGGAATTAGCTTTCCAGATGCGAGATTTTCTTCGGCAAGGTTAGCAGCCTACCGGAGGTGAAGTAAAACCAAATGCTCAAAGTACCAGAATCAAAAGTGGATAAGACAGACTTTAAGCGCAATACACGAGGAAGAAGGTCAAAATTAAATTCCGCGTAAATAAATTAAGTATTTATAAAAATCCGGCAATAACTCGTAATTGTTATATCTTCGTTTGCGCGACGACCAGTTAACAATTAAAATTTGAAACCACTTTCAGTGCGTCTCCCTGACAAAATTATAAATAAATAAAAGATCGAAAAGATAAAACGGAAATATGTACAAATAAAAGTACGATACCAATAAAATTATATGAATTGTAACGTTCGCCAAGTTTAACGCGAAACGCGATAAAACGTAGCATTCCGACAAGACGGGAATCTCGCGGAGTTCACCGCGGCATTACAATGTTGTTTTCCCGCAAAGTGGCCGTCGCGTATGTATAAATCCGACATGACGCAAAGTTCTAACGAATTTATAGTCACGCGGGACGCGGCTCGACTATTATTTCGATCGTAATAGCTCGGAATATATTCTACTACGCGGGGATTCACCGAAAATACGCACCGCTCCCAAGGTGAAGCTCGAAGCGCGTTAAACGTATTCGCGCGCGGAATACGCGAGAAGGGCTCGCGGCGAGAAAAAAAAATCGAGCCTCACCGTTCACTGAACGGCGTTCAGCTCGGAATCCCCGTTATAAATCTTCATTATGCCATAATGGCAGCGCATGTCTTGACAAAGTTTCCCCGGCTCGAGAAAGCGTGTCAGACGGAGAGTCGATCCCGCGGGCTTCGAGTTCGCCAAAGGTGACCCTTGACTCGCGTGTTCGACGTGCTGTTGCGCGTCCAAGTTTATCGTGTAAATCAAATTCCTGCAAAAACGCGACGGTCTATTCGCGTAAAATAAAATCGTTTCCCAGCGGCATTGTTCGGCCGCGGCCGAACTCAAAGACGCCCCTTGCGCATTTCTAAATCGACCCTTTGTACGGCTGCTTGTCAAAATTTCCATGACAAATTCTTCAATAAATTTCAATTGCGTCTTCAATAGAATTTCCACTTGGATGTAAGATGAGGGGGGGGGGATATTAAAAATTTTGAAAATTAAAAAATTCCGGAGAACTTAAGGAAGCACATAATTAAGACGTTAAAGAAAATTAAAAAATTCCTTCGTAAATTTAAATTGCATTTTTAGCTTCCCGTGTAATAAAAAGATGACGGAGATACGTAAAATCGATTTGGAAAATTAAGGAATTTCGGCGAGCCGAGCCTTGAAGAATAACAACGACTTGGTTAATTCTTTATATACAACGCGTAACAACTGCAGCCGTAAAACAGTGTTACGCTTGGCAAACAGAGCATTAGCGGTACATTTCTAATTTACCGCGGCGGTAGCGCGGGCGCAACAGAATTTAAAGTGTTAATTTACGCAATTGAGATTTATGCAGTGTCTTCCGAGAATCGTTAACGCAAATCGACGAAATTGCCGGCCGGCGAGCGCCGATGTAATAAGAACACTGGGGACACGTATTGAAAAGGATATTCAACCATAGCCTGCACGCCGTTTTTCTTAAAGATTACGATGCGTTGAACCTGACCACTGGGTGTACTGATCGTGTGTAACACTTCCTGCAACAGAAAAGAGGAATGCACTTTAACAGATGCGTGCGAGATATTTTAGGAGTACGTTTTCATACTTTGTTGATTTAGGCGATGGTGCATCGCATCTCGCCGGGTTCCCCGAAGGGAACGTGAAAGCTGGGAAACGTGGATATTAATCTTTAATTAAATGCATCTCCGAATTAAGAGACCAAGAGGGGAGAATACGCGATGCACCGTCGACCTAAGAGAACAACAAACAAAATATTTCGTCAATGCGCGTTTTGCGGGGAACCGTCGCTTCCTTTGCAAAATAAAGAGGAAGCGACGTCGGATTCAGAGGTATTTTTCAACGCACATGTACTGCCGTACGATAAATTTTAATTACGATTAATTATGTTTACGAGAGACGCAGGCTTCGTTTCAAAAGCCTTACACCGCCCCGAAGTTTTCTAATTAACTTCTTCCATTTTCCTCTACGACCTACGTCGTATCATCACGCAGACATTGATAAGAACTACTCGGCACGAATCTTCTCGCTTGATTTGAAAATTTGTCAGCCGCCCCGAAAACCGCTGGCATCTCAAGCAACGAAGCAGTCGCCTATTCTTTTCGAGTCCGCGGCTGAGACCTGTCGTTAAGAGTAAGCGGCGATAGCTCTGGAGGCACCTCATGTTTCCGTTAACCTATTTCGAGCACATGATCGATGCGCATCGTACATCATGCGCTGCAAATCGAACGAAGTTTACACGGTGCGTTCTCCAGGGCTTCCCATCGGCGCAACAACGTATGCGAGGCGCTCGGTATAAGTTCGACCGCCCCCGCGCGATACTCGCAACAGATCCGGGCGGAAAGTTTGCGCGACGTAGGTGTAGGTGTAGGTTGAGAGCCGAGAGGTCGGGAAGCAACCATGAGACAAATGGGCAAACTGCATTTCGAGTCCAGTTACACTCTGCAGACGCGTCGACAGCGCCGAATTTTCTCGGTGAAAAAGCCAGTCTTTTACAGCGACTATTTTTCACTTGGCGCATTTCATCTCGCCCCACCGGACGCGCGGCGCAACAGGAATGCAAAGCTTAATAATCGGCAATACTTTTGCACCGTTGCTCAATCGTAACAAATTCAGATTTCGTTATTCAAATTCGTGCACTGCCGGATGAATTAATCAGCTCGATTATTTAAAATTCGAACGCATCAGATTTTATAAAATCTCGCATTATTACTGAATCTATTAGGAATATATGCATCGGCCTCGTTGCATCGCTTCGTCCTCAAGCAATAATCCAACTTCGTTGACTCCCAATGCGAAGCCGAAAGCGTAGCGCGGCTCGAGATTTCTATAAAATGATCGATTTAGTTACGACTTACGGAATTTGTCAAACACGCGAGACGAGTCACTGCGGAATTAGGCTAACTAGACACTGTAACATGAGACAAGAGTGTAGGGCAGATTAGAGAGAAAACAGAGTTGCAACATGTTCGGCTGGCACTGATTTACAATGCAATTAGCACTCTCTAATCTAATCCTTAATCCTTAATCGTGAGAATAGCGCAAGTAACGACGACGCACTTGAAGATCGACACTTTGCTGCGCGTTAACAAATCTGTAACTTCAAAGCAACGTTTTGTAACAACGTTAGACGATGCACGTTATCTTCTTGTGGCTGAATTAATTTTTCTTTCCCGATTTTCGAACGTGCTATTAACTAAATACAGGGTTGGGAAGTAACTCGTTACTTGTAACGAAGTTACAGTTACTTTTTTTTGGTAAGTCTAACTTAACTTCGTCACTTTCTCTCCATCTCTAACTGTAATTTAGCTCAGGTACATTTTTTTTCGACAACTAGTAACTAATTTAATAGTTACATGAAGAGTCACTTTATATATTTTTTCAACCTCCATAGATCGCATTAGGTCTTGCATTTGCGCATAAACGCCTTTATCGACACTTTACAATTCAAATGCAGATTTGATATCTTTCTTCTTATCGCAAGAAAGTAACTGCAAAGTAACGACTCGTTACCTTTCGAGTAGCTGTAACGCGTTACTTTTCGGAATTGGTAACTTGTAACTGTAACTAGTTACACTTTTAGCGAGGAAACTGTAACTGTAACTAGATACTTTTATTAAGTAACTTTCCCAACCCTGACTAAATAGATAACTTTTGCGAAGAGAAATGCGAATGGGACACATATGCCGTGCCGAGTACGATCGAGCGTGACCGTCTACCAGCGATAAGCCGTAATCGTCAGGTACCCGGCGACGCGGTCAAAGAAGGTGCTAAGTATCGCGCACGAGTGCGGACACATTTTATTTCAAGATGGTCGATAATTGAGAGCGTTTAGCAGCGGGCGCCTGTTTACCTGTCGGGACGCCAGCCGAGGAAATCTCGAATTTGCGCGGGCACGAGCGATGACACGACGTGGCTCGCTGCCAAAGTAGCGCGTCTCCTCCGCGCGGCGGCGCATCTCCCGCGCGCGCGACTAGACGGAAACACGCAACTAGTGGAATCGCATCTAGGGTGAGTCACGCCGTTTATTCGGGAAAAATGCGGTTCGTCGCGCCGCTTAAATGCAGTCTGAATACGCGAGACGCGCCAACGTGTATTATCCCGTGCGCGCGATTAGTCATGCACACGTCACAGAGGATATCGAGCCGGCGACGTCTGAATAAGGCTCGAATGAGATTGTCGGCCTCGCGCCGAGCGAGCGGCAATCTCCTGCCTACGAGGCCTCGCGCGCAATCACGCCGTAACGATTATATACATTTTATGACGTGCCTAGATCATCGGGAGTATAATAGCCTGTGATCTTTCAACGTCTGAATTATAATTGACTTACTCGATTATAAGTCGAGCCTGCTACCCAGGATTATTCGATTGTTACAGCGTAACTAAATTAATTCAATTACTTGGCATTCGAGTCTACCGATTTTTGTACAATTTTGTCGCGAATAATCGCGTGATTCTGCGAGGAAAGTCGAATCCGATTTTTGGGGACTTTTGATTTGTCACGGCCAGAAGAATCAAGCTCATCAATCCAATTCAGACTTGTAATCCAGGATTATTCGATTGTTACAGCGTAACTGAATTAATCAATTCAATTACTTGACATTCGAGTCTACCGATTTTTGTACAATTTTGTCGCGAATAATCGCGTGATTCTGCGAGGAAAGACGAATCCGATTTTCGGGGACTTTTTATTTGTCACGATCATAAGAATCAAGCTCATCAATCTAATTCAGACTTGTAATCCAGAATTATTCGACTGACTTATTAATTCAATTACTTGAAACTCGACTATGTGAAATTTTGTAGAACTGTGTCTCGATTATTCAACCGCATAATTCTGCAAAACAAGACAAATCAGTTCGACTTCTAGGAACTTTTTATTTGTCACGATCAGAAGAATCGAGCCCATCAATCTAATTCTACTTCAGACTGATAAGTTAGAATTATTCGATTGCTCGTATTAGAATTAATTAATTCGCTTAACATTCGAGTTTTGTAAAATACCGAATTTCTGCAGGGAAAGTTCAACTTTTAAGATCTTTTCATTTGTCAGGGCCATAAGAATCGAACTCATCGGTCCAATTCTACACGAAATGTCACTCCGCGCACGTAAAACCCCAAGAGTTAGCAGCCTGACTCCCGACGAGCGCGAAATATTATACGAAGATCGTTAGACAGAAGGAGAAATTCGATTTCCGTCGGCTCGAGTTCTCGAGCGACAAACGTCAGATTGAAAAAAAGAAGAACCGGTAGAAACGGTCGAACGATCAATGTGATAATTAAATTGTTTCGCAGCTTAATGAAAAAAAAAAGAAAAACGGGAGGTACGCTGGATTATGTAAAATTGTCGCCGTATCCGCGAAACGGCCGGTAAATTTTTATGTGCCGGTCGCCGCTGCATCCAGCGTGCGTCATGTAATATGTATGATCCGTTGCATTTCAGATTGGCTTATGAATAGAAGCGAGGATTTCGCGCGAAGTCGCCGTCACCGCTCGACCCGCGGTTTTTCGGAGGCCGGCGCGCGCGACCGGCGAACGGTACTCGAACCTAATTGTCCGGGTTGTCGCCCCGTCCCGGGGGTCGTCGACCCCCTTTTGTGCCCATGCTAGGATACAATGCCGGTAGGCGAGATCCTTCCACAGAGAGGAAGGGGAGGGGGGAGGAAGAGAGTCGGCCGCGGTATAAATTCAGGAGCGGACGCTACCGCGGACGCGACGCACAAAGCGGGGCTCGCGCGAGAAAGCGATAGCTCGTGCCCGCTCGGCCGCGCTCGAGATCGCGATAAGGAAAGCACGTAATCCCTTTGTCCCGCGAGGATGCATTCGCCCGGACGGGGCGCATTGAGCCGCGCGCAAACGTGATTTACCGAAAGCTTATCTGCCGCGTTTCTCGCGACGGAAAAACGTCAGGCGTGAAGGAGGGTCGTTCCAGTACCGGGATGGATATTCAGGATGTAAGAACCGATTATAGGCACCGTGTATTACAGACGGGGGGGGGGGGGGGGTTCTATGACGATCTCGACGAAAGTGGCAATCTTCGCGAGCTAGTTGGCCGGTAAACGGTCTTACGTGAGATGACATAGGATAACGGATTATAAATAACAGAGACAAAACGAATGGTCGTGATTGCTGACAGTGAACGTCTTGGAAAAAATAATAGAAAGGATAAAACGCACACGTTACTACGTGTTGCTTTTGTTTAGATCGGGAGTCGATAAATGATGGGAATCGACTGTAGGGGATAACGCAAGTTGCATTTACGAGACAACAACGTGCAGACAAGAATTACTCGCTTGGGGGTCCATAGACGAGTCTCCATAGTCCATAGTCTCGCGTTGCCGTCCTCGGGCCGGATGACAGTGCAGTTTGCCGGTAGTAGAGCTGAGGGGGTTTAATACTCGTTCTTGAGCAGGTCAGGCAGTAATAATAGATCTGCTTCGTCGGAGGGCATCAATCAGCGCGCGCGCGCGCACACGCGGGGGTGAAGATACGTGCCGTATCGTCTTATTTAATTCATCGACGTTGCCGTGTACCTCCGGGCGTGTTAATACGACTAATCCGCCTTCGTTTATAAAACACAATCGGCTCTGAAAAGTGGGCGCGGTGATTTATAACGACGTTTCCCCGGCGGGAAGAGATATTTTCCGGCGAGCCGCTCTTTCCGGGTTGCTGATAAATATTCTGCGTCGGCTCTTTCGCCTCCTCGATGCCAGATGGTTCCGGGCATAATGCTCGCTTTGTACCGGCAACGAAAAGCCACCTCAAAGCCCCGACCCCGTCGACCGCGAAAGACAGAAACGCCGCGGCGATGTCGCGTATTAATTAGACGGGACACGAAACAAATGTGCACGGGCGGAACGGAGCATTCATTAATGCATCGTAAACGTCGCGGATGACGGAGTGAAGCGCGAGTTTGAGAGTAGCCGTAAATTTCGAGGATCCCGAGCTTTATGATGAAAAATGACAAGCGCGCGTATGAAAATAAGCGACGTGAAATGTATTAAAAGCACGACGGTGAATCGAAGCGAACGCGCCGCGGTTGTGACTTCATCTTCGTCTTTAAAATATAGAATTTCTCAAGGGGAAACCCGCTAACTAAAATCTTGTACACCAATGCCCACTAGTGCCCAGTGGGCATTGCTTTATCTTATTATCTTCTTTTATCTTCTATAATGCCCCAGCAAGACTTAATGCCTAAAAAATGCCTAGTAATGCCTAGTAATGCCCAGTAATGCCGCAAATCTGTACACCACAATGCCCTCAGCGGGTTTCCCCCTCGGAACCTTTCCACGACCACTGGAATAAGTTCCACTTGCAAAATTTACCAAGATGATTTAGCATGCGTTTCATAATTGCACAAAAAAAACACGATGTCAACAAGAAACTTGAAAACAATGAAATTTGGTCATGAAAGGGATAAGCTGCGCGACTGTACCAAGCAGGAAAATTGTGCGGGTAAATTTTCATGGAAAAAGGCCACGTTTCTCGGACCCGCATGCCGGTGACAGTTCTCGCGAAAATCATCCTCCTCTTCGGAGAATCGTTGCCCGTGGGATTTTCGACCGGAGGGAACCAAGGATAAGGTCTTCCGCGCCGGAAAATCTGCCGCGCAGCGATCTTTCGATCGCCGTTGGGGGTCGAGGGGGGCAACCGAATTTACGGGCAGCGCGTCCTCCTTCTAATCCCGCTCCAATCCCATTCGCGCGATGCTGGAAGCGCGTGAAAAAGTGATGAAGCGTCCGCAATTACGACACCAATTTGCCCCGACACGAGCGCGCGACCGGATACAAAGACAACGCGCCGGGGATGCACCTGAAAACTGGGGTATTTCCCCCGAGTGCAGTGCCGACGTTACCCCATCGGGGCGTATTCGACATATGCGCTCGTGAGCCTAATAAGCGTTGGCACTCGCGCGATGGCGCACACGACGGGTGAATTAAAGGACGAGCGAAAGTGCGACGCGCGCGCGCAAAATAAAAGAAAAGTGGATATGCTCGCGTCTTTTTACTCAACGAGAGCTTTTGCATCACAGAATATCGGTCAGCACTGTACGGTGCTGTGTCCATTAATTCCTGGACCTCAGTTTTACTAGGATTCACATTTTCACGGTCTGTATCGCCATCTACAGGGTGTTTCGGATAAGGTGTCCATCCGCTCGTATACAGGTAGAGCGGGTTAAACTGAAAAGAAAAGTTATGCACCGTTTTGTAAAATTCGCATTAGTTATCGAGTAATTAATTGAAACGTCTTGGCGAATGAACGCGCGAGAAGCAGTAGGCCGGTCAGTTTAACCCCCTCTACCCGTATACGAGCGGATGGACACCTTATCCGTAACACCCGGTATACACGGAGAGAATTTTCTCTTAACATTTATTCTGAAAATCATGTAATCGTGGAACAGCATGGCATTTCGAAGAACTTTACGAGAATTTTGTGAAATTTTACCATACATTTTACTAGTCAAATGTATACTAAGTACAATCATTAGTGAAATGTATGGTAAAATTTCAAAAAACTCTCATAAAATTCCTCGAAATGCCGTGTTGTCTCGCGATTGCATAATTTTCAGGATAAATTTTCAAAGAAAGTGCTCTTTCGTGTACATCGATGAGTTCCTACAGAAGTTTGCGGCAGTACATACATACAGCCTGAAACTCGGTGACTGGTATAGGTGGGAAAAGTGATGCTAAAAATATTCCTCGGGGTATCCCGCGCGAAAGATCGATCCGGTGTCGTATCGCAAAAGATTCAATTGTTACTCTCTAATATAGTAGCCGAAAGCTCTCGAATTATTGCGTATGCTACTATGTGCTCCCAAACTCCGATGTACATAGGTAAACTTGACTCTCAACTCGTGATTTCAATCTTAACACACTCGCGTCTCTAATCTCTGAACTCCAAGTTCTCCAACTTGAGAACTTTCGTGTAGCAACCTACATCCTCCAAATTTGAACTGCGAATTCTCGAGTTATAAATTATATAATTATTCTGCACGGATATTGATGATAAATAAACCCATCAGCGGCGTACAGTCTGCAGACATGAAACACGGTCTATCAGCGAGCTCGCTATTTCCGCCGAAGATGATAAAAACCGCAAAAACATTTTATTTTTCATGTTTATTGGTTTTATCGTCGTACCGACGGTTTACATGATATCGATGTTTCATTAATATGCAGCGTATATCGCGAGCTGGTTATATAAAAATATTGGAAGTTTCCACGTGATTAAATGTTTACCATTCAATCGCGAACGAAATGCAAAGCAGCCGCGACGTTATTTTATTAAAATAGTTAAGCACGCATCTTAATGCTCGCGTCGATATACGATTCATTCATTTTTAGCGCGCGGTGCTTATCGGCACGGAGCAGTTCGTAACAAGTTAATGGGCCATTCGCAAACGTACGCGCGTATCGATTCTCCGGTTACGTTATCAATCATAACTCACGAACATCAAAATGTAATTACAATTATTTCTTGGCGCAATATAGCGGCGTCCGCGGAACAAGAGTGTTTGCCCATTTCTATTTGAAGGGCCGAAATTAAATTTTGTTCGCTCGAGGTAATCTTATTTTTCGGGCGGTTGAAGTTGTCGAAAATCTAATTTCCGGCGGATCTTCTCGGGGAATCTAGCTGGAGATCGGTACTTGGGAACTCTCGGTGCGCGGCGGCGCGGCCAGACACTAATTGAACAACGCCGATGTAAGCCGCGCGGGGAGGAGCGCGGGGATGCACCGAGGGTGTACGAATGCCAGGAACCCGGGCGAGCGAATAGCCGGCGAAAGAAGTCTCAATTTTGCTGCCAATTTCTCGGGGGAAATTCGTCGGGGCCGCGCGCATCGGATGATACCGGGCGTCTCGCCTCCGCGAGAACGATCCTGGGAGCGCGTGATGCCGTCTCGCACGCATTACTCACCTGCACACGCGGTGGTCGTAGTCGCGGGTCGCGGCGCGGAACTCGAGAGGGGAGGGAAGAGATAGGGGGAGCATCGGTAACAAAAGGGCCAAGACAAATGAGTGCCGTGTGGATGAGGCAGAAGCCTGCGCACGGAGAGAAGTGGCGGAAAACCCAGGAGATGCCAGCTCATTTTTTCGGCCTTACTGAAATCTGGTGTCATAACTGACCTACCGCGTGCGCCCTTTCCTCGCCCTGTTCTCGCCTCTCTTTTGCGAATATAAAATGTCGCGCGACCCGGCCAGAATGGGGAAAGCTATGGCCCGCGTCATCTCCATACATTTTGCAGTAAATGCGACAATTTCGCGTAACATATTTCGACCGCGTTATAAAGTTCTAAAGCTTCGAAAATATTACGTTTATTATTTTGCGAAAATTGATGGCGCGGGAGGTGATAAAAGTGAATTGTTTAGAAGCTATGGAAACGATATAAAACAGATTTATGAACGCAACATGTTGTAAGGCACACGACGGTTATACAAAATGTACGGAGTAACAATGTGTAAGAATAAAAAAAAAGGTGACATTTACCAGACAATAAAAATATTAATTGCGAAAAATACATTTCGCGTTAAAAAAAAATTCTTTGTCGTAGTCACGAATTATTTTTTATGTTACTTGATACGCTATTAAAAGTCGAAAATCAACGTTTATTCGCGCGTACATTTCGCACCTCTCGTACAATAATTCACAGCGATAGTAATTTTATTCAACGTAAGAAAATTCCGGGCACGCAGATGCGATGCGGGGTTTAAACGATCCCCGATGTTTGCACGCGTGCGCTCAATTCCGGAGATCTCTGTTGCTCCCTTAAGAAGGTGAAACTCCACCCCTGTCGTTCCACGGAATGCCGCCGACCATAATCATCCGCTTTCCCAACACACAGATGTACACGCGCGCACATAGAGAGACGATTAAGGTCAACGCGCACTCACTACTTTCGGCGGAATCACTGAAGGCTCTCTCGATGGAGCTGTACTCGGAGCGCATTTCGTCCGGCGGTCATTGTTTCGGTGTTAAAGGCATTACAATGCTGCACGTGAAACATCGGGTTTACGTCCACGGGTCCCGGATAATTCCCGGGAAATTGGGAAGACAAGGATCACTCGCTCGGTTTGACGGACGGCGGCGCGGCACTGCCTACCGAGGAGCGAAGCGATATTTCCCCGTCCCGAGAGCTTAATCGCGCGCGTCGTCTTTCCGCAATTTGCCAAGTTTTCGATTATTAAATACGGCGATAATTAAATCTCAACTACTCGATTCTCCGTTAAAGTACTTACGTTAATTAGGTAGCCCGTATAAAGTTGTACTTACGCGAAGTTCGGGTGATAAAATAACACTGTAACTGTCTGCTCCTCGAGTTTTCCCACCGGGATCGCATTCGCCTTTTCAATTTCAGTTTCGGCGAGATTCGACAAGCTTGAAAATTTTCACGCCTGCGACGCGCGGTGATCTATTACTCAGAAAGTATTTGCGTTCCCCGTGAGGACGTTTTGCAAAGATCAAACTTTCAAAATCTGACATTTCATATCCAACGACCTAATATTTGAGGAAGGAAATAACTGGGACTTAAGATATTGGCTATTCAAAAAACCGAGGGATTTCGATATTAAATCATGTGGCTATGGCCATATAGATCGTGGAATGAATTTAAACGAAGATTGAACTATTAAAGTCTTTTTGTTATCAAAAGAATATTTGCAAGGGAAATTCCGGTCAGGGATGAATTAAGCCGCTTTGAATATCTGAAGATCGTTCGGGGAGCCTGAAATGTCCGAAAGGATTTCACGCGAAATGTTTCAACTAACGCGTCAACACACATGCCTACTTGTAATTTATGCTTATCACACGAGCGTGTGTCATAAGAGAAAGAGAGGGGGGAAAAAGAGTCTAGTGTTCCAGTTGTTTGTTTTTTTCTGACGAAACACTACCTGATGTAATTGAAGCGCTGATTGTTGTAAAGCGAAAGGAAACTCGGAGAGATTTCAAGTGGCTGCAAGGACTTTGCGGTAGTTAAAGACCACAAGCACATTTGTTAGTAATCATATTTCACAGATATAAAGACCAAAGCCATCTGGTAATTAAGCCGTTCCGGGCGGGAGACATTTTCCAGGGGCCGGCCTGCATACGCGAAAAGGTTGTTCCGCGTCGCATCAGGCGGGAAGAGAATACGGAAAACTTTCCAACGAGCGGCACGTGACGCGGGTCAGGAAAAAAGTCGAGGAGCCGAGAGGCTCCGGAGTGACGTAGGTCACCGTGCTACAAGGAGGATCTGCTTTGTATTTCCCCGGAGAGACTCGCGGGAGTCCGTTCTTCTAGCGTTACATTATTTCGTGCGGCACTTCTGAGAGACCCGCGTATGGCGACATATGTTTTCGAAAAAGACCATTTGACGTATACGATTAACCGTTTGTGGCACGACTCAAAAGCGCGAATGGAAGCTTTCACGTCTCGAAGAAAAGGGACTTTTTGAAAGGTACGTTTCTCTTATTCCTGTTACAGCAACGAATCTATTTCTGTTGCGGCACTGGTGGTGGAGATAATAATAATAATAGTGATTCAGTCGATAAATAATATTGAAGCGAGGGAAAGCTTGGAAGAAGCAATAAACGATCCCGCTCTCGATTAACTCTGTTTTCACCGAGGAAGGCGCCGACTCTGAGCTGGCCTTATGACCTTTCATTGAAATATAACGCGGTAAATGTAGGACATCTCGCATACGTTCAACAACGTGGACAAACAAAAGTATAGTTTCCAGTGAAAAAAATAATAATAATATCGTGCCGCTAAGCGGCGAACGCGAGTTTGAGGAAGCGTGTCGCGAGAGAAAGAAGCCCGCGTGTGTGACCGTGATTGTCCCTGGGAGGCAAACGTGTGCCCGTCGAGTAACCGGTGTCGATGCATTCGACGATAATGCCGCATCATACCCGGAAGTGGAGGCGCGCGGGCTTATCTGAAGAGCCGGTTATGTATTTCGGAGTAGCATCGGGTGCGCCTTATCGCGAGCGGAGGTCGTACAAAGGTAACCGTCGACCTCGTATCGCCGAATACGAGAGGCCACTCCGTGCGGATCCTATTAAGGTCAGCAACGAGATACGGTCGCCGCGAATCTGGCGTGTCGTTGATTCCCGTTGCCGAGCCAATTAGCGCGGTATTAAATGAAAAGCGATTTAAAATATTCAAAGGCGGGCGGGACGCGCCCGCGTATCCCGTGGACGGACGAATAGATTCGCCTACGTACCACTTTGTATCCGAGTTTCTAAACTGGATCCCGCGCGGATCCTAATTCAGCGTGTCACGCAAATTAATAGCCTGCTAACGGGATAGCTAATGGCCTGAGAAATTCAAGAAGTTACCGCGGTAACTGGAAGCCAGGCGCTTTGCTGTCCAACAAGCGGTAACTGCAGATAATTACTTCGCCCGGCGTTTCCATTAATTCCGCGATACTAAAAATTCGTAATTAACGAACGGCGAAACGTGCCACGTGTGTTGCGCCCGGGCATTCTCAAAGCGATAAATCAACGTGCGCGACCTGTCGCGCACGTCATCCGTGCGTTCTGGCCGTAAAAAAAACCCCCAGCCGCTTTGTTAGAAATATGCATTCTAAGTGTTTCAGCACCGAAGAAGGTTCATAAATTATTCTTTTATTTACCGGCGGGCTTTACCGCCAGGTTAAAAGACGACAGAAAATGCCGCCGCAATTAAACTCTAAGCGCGAATATACTTGAACGCTCGTAAAACGCTCGCGCGATACTAACAAACCGCGTTCTCATCCCGTGAGACAATACAACGCGCAAGATACTATTTCGCCGACCGGCGTGCGCCAGGAACTTCCTCCTCGCAGGTCGGAGTAGTTAATGATGCAGTATAGGAAATAGTTAACGAACGGCCGCGCGCGAAGTTATCTGCACAGCGGCGGGCGCTGGCCGAACGAAATTGTTGCTCAACAAGTAGCAACTGGCCGATCATAATCGCTGTAGAGCAGGCAGGGCCCTTTCCGCGAAACCCATAAAGCCCCATGCACTCTCTCTCAATGCGGCGGACACTTTGCACAGTGGAAACTGCAGCCCACACGACGGTGCATTTAACGACGGTAGTGGCGATGGTGGTTGAGCACACACGCAGGGTGCTCTCTTTCTCTTTCTCTCTCTCTCTCTCTCTTGTTCCATACAGCTTTCACAAAATCCGGATTTCATCCTTCTTGATCCTTCGGCGCTCTGTTGTAAAGAGCTTATACTTCACCTCGCCAGCTATCGATCGGCGAGTGTCATCAACGTTCGATATCCGACCTATGTTGTTCCGAGTAGTCGTAAACTCGCTTACTCTACGTCGTCGCGGGAAGACTATTAGGAGCTACGCAGAGGTTTAAACATCTTGGAGAATTATACGTCATGAGTTGAGAGGCCTTAATGCGCGGATCTCGTGGGAGTTGAGCCTCAAGGTTGAAAATTTACATCAAGTTTCTTCAAAGGGAAGTTAAATGAACCTTTCCTTATTTTTGTACGCGAAGTAACCCGCAGCTGCCGCATCTCGTAATACCGATTTGCTCCGCGCGAGACAGTCCGCGTGCGGTTGCGTTGCCACGAACCGAGAGGGTTATTGTGGGCTCTTAATGCTTTACTCTACGAATTGGGTTAAGTAGGGTTTAAAAACCGAATGAAATGTTGAATTATGCAGAATCTGCAAAGATTAAATACCATTTTCGTATGCTGAAATTATCCGTAGAGTAAATCCAGATTGCGGTATGTTACTATAATATAAACAGTAGCGTGGAATGCTCTAAATTCATGAAAATTCAAATAGGTGCATAAATATTACTCATTATTTTTAAATGCAAATTTAATCTGCGTTGTTAACTTACATAAAATTTGCATAAATTTTGCCCTTATATTTTAAATCTTGGAGTATATATGAGTCTTAAAATATTTCGAAAGCCTTCTTATAAATTTTTGAGAGAGAGAGAGAGAGAGAGAGAGAGAGAGAGAGAGAGAGAGAGAGAGAGAGAGAGAGAGAGAGAGGGGGTGTATTCTACGGGCTCTGACGGGGGTGCTGGAAGGATGCTGCACTTTCGAACCTTTTGCACGTAAAACGGTC
>NW_011967185.1:1081188-1093802 GCF_000949405.1 Vollenhovia emeryi
TTTATTAGACTTACAAACTTAGTTCCAGTGATACCATATTGTTCTTTTATTTGGCCGGAATAGCAAGCTGCTTTCGATCTGTACACGTAAACCATTTAATTTGTATATTACACAAATGTTTCCGTGAACTGACAGTTTTTAGGTTAGAAAGGTGCAAAAGTGCAGAATCACTCCAGCATCCCCTTAAGTCTTTCAAAGCACTGATATCTGAAGGCTATCAGATCTGCAGAATGCTTCTTCACACTATATTCGAAGTGACTGGAAACTTCGCAGCGAGTAACTCCCATGAAAATTTACAAGAACAGATCCATCATGCCCATCTCCGAGTTCACATCGCTTATCGAACTCCCGCCGTCCCCACCATATTGATATATTTCTCAAATAAATGATAACAAAAGTCGCAGCCGAAGGGAAACGATATATACCTTCCACGTTCCATGTGTCCGTACGTATGTGTGTTTTGGGGGGAAGTCGTCGACCGTGTTACCGCAATTACGGATAAGATTAAGGGTCCTTCGACGCTCGTAATGGATCTGTAATATCGTCGTCGGAAATAAGAGACTTATCTGCCGTCCTAATACGGAGTGACGCATGCCATCGATAGCAAAGTGCGAAATCGCGGTTATATACGGTTTTCGGTTATTACAAGCTTGAGCGCGATAAGAGGACGAAAAAGAATAGCAGTGTCGACCGAAGGGATCAAAGCCATAAATCGGGGAGACTGTTCCGATACAGAAATATTGAATTGCGTGTTGCGTCAATCACATTTCTTTCTCCCCTTATTTTAGGATAAACGAACGAAGACGACTTAGGCTCAAAAGAATTCTGAGGAGGATTATTTTATGCGTTTCTTAATCTTTTACATCTTAAGAACAGTGGAATTACGTAATTTTGACGAGTTGAGAAAAAAAGGGATAAGATTATAAGTCCCTTTTTGAAACTTTTTTGCGACGATTTAATCTGACCTTTTCGATTTATTATCATTCATTTCTCTCTTGAATAAAAATTTGGAAGTAATATAATTGATATAAATGTCTCTTCAATCCAAACAAAGGTAAACTTTTCTTTCCACATAAAAATTCAACAACTTCTTTTAAAGAAAATAACTAATCGAATTACCGTTAATGGGAAGGTTTAAATAACTCGCATTTAACAATTAAAACTTGTAGATAGTAATATATAGTTACATATATTCAAGTAGACTGCGATAGATTCGCTCGTCGAGCTTAAAAATATCTCAAGTGACAAATATTTTTATTCTAAAGTGTTAAAAATTCTCTCAGTTACCCGTTCTCAAACGAAGTTAATCGTAATTCTGGGCGACTGGGCGGTTAATAAATCTACAAAATGAATGTACGAAACTGCAAGCTATACAATGAATCACTTATCGATTAACTCAACGCGCAAGAAATTAAATATTTAGCGTGCGTTTGTGTCGTAACACCCTGAATGCACCCTGGTCTTGTCTGGCGGTTTGTTCGAGGGGTAAACCACTGAGGGCATTGTGGTGTACAGATTTGCGGCATTACTGGGCATCACTAGGCATTTTTTGGGCATTAAGCCTTGCTGGGGCATTATAAAGATAAAATAAGATAATAAGATAAAGTAATGCCCACTGGGCATTAGTGGGCATTGGGTTACAAGATTTTGGTCAGCGTTTCCCCCTCGTATCTGACTAATCAATCGTACTACTTTTTAAAAGTCAATCAGTGCATTATCATTGAAAACAGTTATAAGAATAGCACTGAATTAGTCCGTGCTATACTTATAACTGTGAATCGGTGAATATTCACTGTTTCCACCGATAATCCATTGATCGACTCGCAGATAGTAGAGACTTCAGTACTTCAGAAAATCAATTATTCTACTACTTTTCTCGAGGGAGAAACCGCTGGGGGCATTGTGGTATACAGATTTCTGGCATTACTGGGCATTACTAGGCACTACTGGGCATTTTTGGGGCATTAGTTCGGGCATTAGGCCTTGCTGGGGCATTATAAAGATAAAATAAGATAATAAGATAAAGTAATGCCCACTGGGCATCAGTGGGCATTGGGTTACAAGATTTTGGTCAACGTTTCCCCCTCGTATCTAACTAATCAATCGTACTACTTTTTAAAAGTCAATCAGTGCATTATCATTGAAAACAGTTATAAGAATAGCACTGAATTAGTCCGTGCTATACTTATAACTGTGAATCGATGAATATTCACTGTTTCCACCGATAATCCATTGATCGACTCGTAGATAGTAGAGACTTCAGTACTTCAGGAAATCAATTATTCTACTACTTTTCTCGAGGAAGAAAGCTGGGGGCATTGTGGTATACAGATTTCTGGCATTACTGGGCATTACTAGGCACTACTGCACTGTTAGAAGTAGATCTATCACACATGTATGAATATTAACACGTCACGCACTTGAAATGCGTGAATATTAATGCGTCACACATATTTAATGCATAATTTTTCAAATGTCATGCATTATCCTCATTAGAGAATGTGTGGAAATCACACACTTCAATGTGTGGATTTTATCAAACATCTAATACTGTTTGAAATAGTCAAACATCGTAATATTCACACATGTGTAATATTTCTATACGCGAGCGCCAGCTTCTGAGTAGTTCGCCGACCGCCGCTAGGCCGCGCATGGTGGCGGCCAAAAACTCGGAAGCAAAATCCAGTCTCGTAGGGTATAAAAGGAGGCCCGCGTGGAAGCCAGGGGGAGTATTCCAGTGGGGTAACCTGTCGCGGGACGATTCCTTGACTGGAAGAATCCTCGATACAAACAAGCTGTCGTTTCTCACGACGGGAGCAGAGATACTTCAAAATCTGCTACATAGTGCAATCTTTTTTACACATTTATTGGCACCTTGAAAATTACACGCCTAAATAAGTTATACACCTCCATTTGTCTGAAAACTCACACACGCCAATAAAATCAAACATCCATTCGTGCATGAAAAAGTCACACACTTACAGACGTCTTGAAACGGCGGACACACATCACATGCGATAAAGTGTGTAATATTCACACACTGCTTCTAACAGTGTAGGCATTTTTGGGGCATTAGTTCGGGCATTAGGCCTTGCTGGGGCATTATAAAGATAAAATAAGATAATAAGATAAAGTAATGCCCACTGGGCAACAGTGGGCATTGGTGTACAAGATTTTGGTCAGCGGTTTTCCCCCCGGGTTCGTTTTTGCAACGAAGCCCGATAAGCACGCTGCATTGCCACTCGCGTAACGAAAACCGCTCGGTGTGTCGTCGCATTACTATCGAAACGCATCGAGGAGACACCGAACGCCATTGCATTACCGCAGTTACCAAGCGATCATTAGCTCAGATTCGTAATCGTATCTAACGTCCCGGGTCGTATCGGCGATATCTCGAATCGCGATTGATTCACTCGGAATGGATATCGAAGCGACAGACACAATGGAGAAACATATATCGCCGATTGTTCAACACCGGCACTTACCTCTGTGCCTTTGCGCTCGAGCGTATCGCGCTTTGAGCTTTTCGGTTTAAATGCGACTAGCCTGCCGCTCCGGGATCGATAACGCGGAATAATATGCAAATCTCACCGGGCGGGGCATCTTCCGAGAAACGGGTAGCCGCGTTGTATCCATCGACACATACGAGTAGAATGGACTGAGCACCACGCGCGGGCGCTCGCTGTAGAGAGAGATGTGCTACATAGACGAGGCCTCCGTCGTCTCTCTTGCATCTAATTAATAAAGTCAACGGCACGCGATACTATTTTTTTTTCTACTGAATTTCTTACGAGAGAGCCAATCAGGATTGAGTCACCTTAAGTCACCTGATCAAAAATTCTGCATCCCGATTGGCTCTCGTAAGCAATCGAGTATGGAAAAATAGTATCGTGTGCCGTTGGCTTTAGATCAGGTGACTTAAGGCCAAATCCCGATTGGCTCTCGTAAGCAATCCAGTAGGAAAAATAGTATCGTGTGCCGTTGGCTTTAGCTCTAACAATAAGTCATCTGATTCAAAGCCAACGGCACACAATACTATTTTTCCTACTGAATTGCTTACGAGAGCCAATCAGGATTTGGCCTTAAGTCATCTGATCTAAAACTCCACATCCCGATTGGCTCTCGTGAGCCAATCCAGTATGAAAAATAGTGTCGTGTGCCGTTAGCTTTAGCTTTTAAATCAGGTGACTTGAAGCTAAATCCAACGGCACACGACACTATTTTTCCTACTGGATTGGTTACGAGAGCCAATCAGGACTTGACCTGAAATCATCTGATCTAAAACTGCATCCTTACTGGCTCTCGCAAGAAATTCAATAGGAAAAATATTATCATGCGCCGTTCGCCCAAGTTGATAGCAGGGGGGGGGGGGGACAAAATTATCAATGAGACGCTGGCAAGAGACAGACACAGGGCCTCCTATATAGTAACCTCTCTCTTTAGCGGACGTGCGCAGATCGCGCGTGACACTCGGTCCGTTCTGCATGTATCGATGTATCAATCGCAAGCTGACAATCAAGTCGAGATTGAAGATGGGGGGGGGGGCAAATGTTTTACGTGCGTGTATTTCGCAACGCGGTTGAATATCTCGCGGGAGAAAATGAGGTTGACTGACGCGCCGCCGGCCTTCATGTTTGTTTTGGTAGCGTACCGGGGCGTGCTCCGTACACAAGGCCGTGCGTCGCACTGTCATTTGCGCGACGAGACTCGAGCTGGCGGGAGGCAGAGTGTGAATCGCGCCGCGTGCGTCACCGTGCTCTCATTGTCAGTTAATCACCAATCAGAATGTGACTATTGAACCGTCTGCGTATCAAGATAGAAAGCTTTATCTCGCCTGATAAAACTTTCGAGATTCACACAATGACTATAAATACAAGCTTTTGTTATGCATAGCCGGGAGAGAGACGGAGGGGCGAAGAGAGAGAGAGAGGGGAGGGTGAGAGAAAGAGAGAGAGGTAGAGGGAAATAAAGGGGGGGATTAAAACATTATTTACAAAAAATTTTGTATTCATGTGATAAACGCATCTGTAAATTTTGTAGATTTAACCAAATTTATTGCTTTATATAATACGTAAAGACCCCGGGTAAATACGACCCGCAGTGCACTCGCTCATTCTATTTTCCCCGCGAATTAATTACGCGATGTCCATAAAAGCCGGACGGTGGAACCGCGTGAAACATTCATACTTTCGGCCTGGATCGCCGATGCAAGAAGCCTCGCAAAAAGGGAGCCCCGCAAAAAAAAAAGCTTCCGCGCGCGCGGAATATTCCTATGTAAATTCGGGAAAGCCAGAAACTCGCCAGAAAGGAACGTAATTCGACGAGTGCGCGCGGCCCTGCACTTTTTCCGTTCCGGAATGCGCTTCAGTCTGCGCGCGCAGGGGGAGAAAGAGGGGGGGGGGGAGGGAGGGTGTGAATTATACGAACGCGCGAAAGTATCATCCCGGCAACTTAATTACGCTGTAACTTACACCGTAAGCTGTAAGTGTCCGTTCTAAGCTCCTAAATCGTAGCCTGACTCGCGCGTAAACACGAAGAATGACCTCTTATAATTTGAATTACTGCGTGAGGTTTCGGACAATTGAGATATATTCCGGTTTGCGTTAATTTAATGAGGGCCCGGAGGTTTCCCCGCTTTATAAATAAGATTAGAAGGTATGTTTAGGCCACGGATGCGGGACCGACGTACAGATTTCCCTCACAAAGCGAGCATTCGTCTAACTTCTCATTAACCCGAACGCAAGTACATCCCCGTTACATAATAATTGGAAATCACATAAAAATTCGAATTGTAAATGCCGCCCGCTGGACTCGCGGGCGCTACGCGGGGAAATTAATTTTTCCCAACTACTAATAGAATTGCAATAGCGGCTCAAATATTCCGGCGCACGTTGCATTTTGTCCTCAAATTATACATTTGTATTTTTCCGCGAATCTCGCGGCAAGCGCGCTTTATGAATATTCCGAGAAGCGTGCCCCGCCGCACTTAAACCCGGTTTTATTAAATGATACCGCCAGCCAACGTCGAGCGTTTTCACAAACAGCAAAATAAGTATGTACGGCTTTCTATCAAAGTCGCAGAAATATTTACGGACTGCATTTACCTCGCTATTTTGTATAACAATGAAATCTTCCAGTTTTGTTGCGGCGTTACGGCACGAAATATTAGGAGGGTTCTTCACGTTGTGCCAAAAAAAAAAACAACAACGATAGAATAGCTAACTGTGTGATAAAATATCGTGAAACCTCTGCTCGCTTTTCTCTCCCTCGGACACACTTCGGTTTAATATATTACCAATATAATCGTTTGGTTACGGTAGCGTCTGGTTAATTTGTGATCGCGTGAAATATCGGCAAGTTATGCTGTTGCAAGTAACAATGGTGCACTATGGTGCGCGCACTCCGTATGTATGTATGTATGTACGTACGTCACGCAAGTGTCATAATCACGAGAGCTGCACCGCTAAAGTCTGACTGACGTCATCCAACTCGAAGCCTCGATGTTTCGTATCTGCGCGGTCCTTTGAGCGAGACACGCCGGGTGCAAAGTTGCACTTAGAGTCGCGCGTAGAGTAATATCTAAATGTTCGCACAAAGACACTTAAGTAAGACGCGCGAGGTGTAATAAAGTCATAATGCACGCAGCGCGCGCGCGCGCGCACGTGCACGTGGCTGTGTTGCACGTAAAACTTGCGGAAACCGTGCGGATTTCTCGCCGGGGATTTACGCGCGAGCGAGAATGCAGTTTGCCGACAGAATGCATCAAGGAAGAAGCCGCGGATAAGAAAGGTGAAAGCGCATGCACATTCTCCCGCGGTTGCCCCTATCTGCATAAAATTGATACGTCGAACAGGTGGGTGGATGCGATGATAGAAGACCGCGTTATCTTCTGCCGTAATATGTTCCAGAAGCGGAGTATACATCACGATTCCAAAATTCCCCGAAGCGTCTCGGGAATATTGATGCCTTCAGCCGCGCAAGCTGTTTTCTCTTGTTTCGCTGTTCTTGCATTAGAATTTTACGTCTTCTCTTTCTCTCTCTCTCTCCCCTCTCTCTCTAAATTTTATGAAGTGGAATCTCACTCTTTTGCAGTGAGATTTCACTCGAAGAAATAATGAAAATACTGCCACTCTGACTGGAGTGCAATTTCTCTTTTTGAAGGAGTGCCGTTATTCGCTCTTTACTTGGATTGATTTTTCAACTCTGAAAAGCGTGCTATGTTTTACCTTAATCGATTATTGTTAGCGGTACAAAATTCACGGACGAGAGCTTCGCTATTGTTTGTTCCCTACGATCATCGCATATAGAGGCTGTATTTTAATATTCACAGCCAGTACTGAAAATCTGTACTTTGTGTGACAGTTTCGCTTACTCTGCCGATTGTCGCGGAAGAACCGTCCTGGCTCGTGAGGAATCCCTCATATGCCGGTCTGTCGTGATCTTACTTTCGAGTTCGGCGGCCATCTAGTGGCGGAATTGGTGTGAGTTTTGGAGTGCTAACGACTTCACTTAAAAAATAAGAGTGAAATTCTTCGCTTTTTGTCTTAAGGACCGTCTACATTGGAAGCAAGCAGTGAGAAGTAAGTAAAACCTAACCTTTACTTATCAGTGCTAAAGTACGGGCGTAAATTTTTAAAATATTTATAGCACCGGTCGAACTGCGCTCTAATTCGCCGAGAGTAAGCGTCAGAGCTGAAGTAGGAGTAACAAATGGAAATGATTCATTTCTTTACTCCTACTCTTACATCTTACGCCAGGCTTACTTCGTCTGTTGTGAATTAATTCACTCTACTGGAGTAAATATTCACTCGAATTGTGTAAAGTGGTCACCATGATTCGAGTGAAAATTTTAGAGAGTTCTCTCTCTCTCTCTCTCTCTCTCTCTCTCTCTCTCTTTCTATTTGCCAATCTCCCTCTAATAAAAATACCATAAAAGAACTGAATACAAATATTTCTGGTCTGGTTTGCTAGCTTTGTCGAGCTATTGCATTCGAGATTAAGAATTCAATACGTTTAATTCTCTATTTCGATAAACTTTAACTCAATATTAAAGCTTTTTCCCGTGATTTGAAAAATGGATACTTCTTATTTCCGGTCGTGAAAATTATCCTCGCTACGGAGCAAAACATTTCAATCACGTCCCTCGGCAATATTTCTTGGTATACTTTATTAGTTTCCGATATTCGATTATCGGATATTTCAAGCGTGAGCACAAATATCAAAAACCCAGTGCTGTTAATCGGCGAAAACCTGCCACTCGTATATGATCTCTGACCTTCTGGCCGAATGGAAATCCCATTGAATGAAAAATATAGGGCCACAAACCGTGGGCTCTTATCCGCAGTACGTTTGCCGGGCAAACTCCTTGAAACATTCAGATGACTTCGCGGCCTGGTATACGTGCGCGATGAAATTTGAAGAATACTGCGCTTCAAAAATCTACGAAGGAAACCGCTTTGCGGGTGTTTCTCACGCCGCGCGTATCGCCCCTGAAACTGAGCAGCCTTGCGAGCGAAATCACGTACGTGTGAAAAAGAAAAATCCTTTCACGTTTCCTTAGTACTTATGGAAAGGCCCATTTAAAAGATTAAAGCAGATCGTTGTTACGCATTGAAATGCAATAACGCGCGTGCATTCGCGTTTACAAATAAATCTAGCCACAAAATTAATCAATGACAGTTCAGAAAGACTCTCG
Source organism: Vollenhovia emeryi (assembly GCF_000949405.1). NCBI lineage: Eukaryota > Metazoa > Arthropoda > Insecta > Hymenoptera > Formicidae > Vollenhovia > Vollenhovia emeryi. The sequence goes on from NW_011967185.1 coordinate 1,089,884, forward strand.
TGAAACAACACTGCAAATCTAACAATGTATGCGTATACAAGTCATACACTTGCAATTAGATGTGCAGTAAACTCGTTAATTTATGCAATTTCTTGCGCACAATTCTTTCGTTTCGATCGCGAAAAAGTTCGTGACGCTGAGCGCAGATACTTTCTACTTATTTAGTGCGCTGTAAATCACGCGGTAATTCGCACCGGGAGTATAAAATATTCAAGATATGATCACGACACACACGTGCCCGCCGCGAGATAACTCGGGACATGTTTTTGAACATATAGTTACAGTTTTCCCTTGTTCCCTTCTCAAGTCGGTATATCAGAGGCTGTCTAATAAAGCCGACCTTTGCGAACGTTACTCGCGATGTGTTATTTCGTCATAAAGCCGGAATAGGTGTACTTTCGTCCATTCGTGACTCCATTGACAATGAAGAAAACTTAGAAATTGATATTGTATAATCAACGAAAAAGTCTCGATGTATATATTTATCTAAAGATAACAGCCGAGACTCGCACGCACACACACACACACACATACACAATTTTCGACTAACAACTAAATCCTAAATAAATCTCCTTAGTCGTTTTACACGTCTACGATAACGGTGCATGGTGCGAACATCGCTAATAAAAATGGAAATGAGGAATTATTGTCCTCGCAAAAAGTTATAAGTTTTATCCCGCGAAGCACATTCTCCCCCCCTTAGATGGCAGAAAAATGTGACTATCGTATCGAGGTTTTTCTCCTGCGGTAGCACAGATAACAGACTATACGACCTAGCTCTCATGCGTAAAAACCTATCCCGCTCGTTTATCACGATTTCAAAATACAGTTCGCTGCTTAGATTTGCATACATCGACGCGAAATGTGGGATAGAGGATGCGGGAATGGCAGTATTTATTGCGAACATAATTAACGGAAAATCCCGGAAACTGCAAGCATCATAAATTATGGTATTTTCTCCTTCCTCTCTTTCACCGTCTAACAGAAATGTCGCTGCAAACTTCAAAATAGCGAGGCACTAAATTAATAATTAATATTATTAAAATTATTTTATGAGAAACTCGTATCGCAGTCACAAACGAACACAAATGTACCAAATGTAATTGTGTATTATTACGAAAATAATTATTTTCGACCGCGTATCATGTTTCCTGTGAGAATCGAAGCGTGGCACTTTTTAATTTGACGCATTCCTCTCAGCGGGTCTCCTTTAATTGCGACAAAATCGGTGTCGCATTATGTCCCGATACTGAAAATTTGTGTCAGTCCGCGCGGTCCTTTAAATGCCTGAATGCGAAACGGCGTGCACCTACCTACGCGATCAATCTGCATTTGTCGCGGATCGATATCGCACGAAAAGCGGCGTATGTACGTAATGTAGGTATGCAGAGTCAGGCGGTTGTGATTAATCGTCCAAATTCAAAGCACAGTTGATATTCCGTTTCCTGCGATAGCAAACAAATTCCCTTGATATACAACGCGCTCGCTGCCCCGGACGTTGGATAATGCATCGCCATTAGTAAAAAATTTCACGAATGTGACCGGAGAAATGATGAGACATCAGAGACACGAGATTAAAGTTGGATTTCTTCACTCCGAATAAAAGTAAAGTTACGTAAAGTACGCGATCGATCCTTTCGAGATTAAAGATACATTCGTAACTTGTGTGTACCCGTTACGAGTTAAATAGATTTTCAGGACCAATAAAAGAGATTTGAAAAGTAAGGACCGATCTTTTAAACTAAATTAGATCAAAATGTGCGGAGGATAATTTTAATAAAACATCATACGTACAAAATATTTAAAAGTTTACTTTCAATTCGATTTTAATACGCAGAAAACTTTCTAATAAATTTCGAAGCATTTTCTCTCTTTCAAGACACTTGACCGAGAACGTCACAAACATTTCAGGTAGAAATAAGTAAGATTTTCGAAAGGGCGCCTTAAGGCTAATTGCCAAGGATTAGTGCGCACGAAGGTAGAATGGACTTGACGAAGATTACGCGTGTAAAGATTAGTCCCCGGTCTACCGAGATAAATAAATCTACAGCGTCACAAATTCAAATCTGTTTTTAATTGAGATTTAGCGCGGAATGAGACGTGGCGGGACTATTTCGCCCGCGACACAGAATGCGGAACCACGTGCTCTCACGTGCGTATTTAGTGCCGCGTCCGCGTTCGTTCACGCGCCTGCACCCGCGTGTTTTATATATAGATCGGCGCGGCGGTAACCAACTGTTAGCATTGCCGATGCCAGTAGCCAATAAATGTGAAACACCATCCGTCGCGTCCGTTATGTCCTTTTAATCGAAAGCTCGAGATGAATTTACCCTCGCTTTATTATCGTAATATTATTTTACTCGTTAATTACTTTAGTACTTTGTTCAATAATTAATTTGCTATTATTGTACATCGTTAGTTCTCCCTTTCCGTTACATAATAATTACATCGTAACAATGATTTATATTTTCTCGCGAAAGAGATATGCAGTCAATTTCTTAGTGCGCAACACATTTCCGGCGTGAAATAACATTTCTGGCGAGAGCTCTTAAGAAAAATAACAAATTTGTCACCGCCGTTACTTTTCCACCATAAAACTTTAAACCTCAAATCAATCTCGCAAAACAAAAAGCCGTTACCTCATATATTTGTCGAGTAAACAGAAAACATATTTATGAAATATATTTACCCTCTCGTGCACAGTTTATCCGTTACGCCGGTAATTTCCGCGTATTTTTTATGGAAATCTACTTGAGGAATGCAACGGTGACCTTTCCGCTTCCAGCGCTTTCTCATATTTTACAATTTGCGAGATACATTGCGCGCGTGACGCAATTACGGGTACAATGTAGCGCGTCCACGCAACACGCGCGTATCTTGCAATCCCCGCTGCAATGCGGCTACATTGCATATGCATAATAATCGGAGGATAATAATAACCGCCCACGTTACAAACATGTAATGACGGGCTGGAAAGTTCGCGAGAGAGCATGACCGCCGGAAAAAGCCACTCGCCCGCGATGGGACTTTATTAGTATAGTCTGACAATGTTGTTCCACTAACGAAAGCAACGCGCGTACGTGCGTACCAAAATTAATATAACGTATCGGAAGATAATAGCGGCGATAATAATTACGGCGCGCAGTCAGCGGACGGTTAATGACGCAATTAGAAACGCGCGCGATGTACAGGGATGGAAAAAACGCCCGCGTCCAAAGGAATTTTATTAGTGTTAATTAACAATCGCCTGTTGGCGCCGATAACGATGCCGCTCTACAACGGAGTTAATTAGCGTTGCAATTAAACCTCCCGATTTTTCATCCTTAACGGATCAATTTGTTTTCAAACCTACTGGAAAAAAAAGAGAGTAAAATCCATAAACGCAGAAATCCCGCGCGCTATTTGTTTTTCTAGATTGAACGCAAATATTGTCCCGTCACCCGAAAATATTTCGGTCGGACTTTCCCAATCGTACAAAAGCTTTCTGGAATGCACCGTTACAAGGGCGAGTTTCACCAACGTCGGTTAACTGCTAACCTCAGGTTAATTGATTCTCTGTCTCTTCTTAGATAATAACGAAATAACGTAAAAATGCCCACTGGGCATTGGTGTACAAGATTTTGGTCAGCGGTTTCCCCCTCGCATTTAACCATGAAAAACTGGGCCTGTCTCTTCTTAGGGCCAGTTTCACAAACGTCGGTCAACTACTAACCTTAGGTTCATTGATTCTCTGTCTCTCCTCAGATAATAACGAAATAACATAAAGTAATGCCCACTGGGCATTAGTGGGCATTGGTGTACAAGATTTTGGTCAGCGGTCTCCCCCTCGCATTTAACCATGAAAAACTGGGCCTGTCTCTTCTTAGGGCCAGTTTCACAAACGTCGGTCAACTACTAACCTTAGGTTCATTGATTCTCT
>NW_011967185.1:1093978-1095856 GCF_000949405.1 Vollenhovia emeryi
ATAATGCCCCAGCAAGGCCCAATGCCCAGAAAATGCCTAGTAATGCCCAGTAATGCCGCGAATCTGTACACCACAATGCCCTCGGCGGTTCCCTCGGATAATACGATAGCAAAGGATAACGAGTCGATTGAACTCTGGTTAACAGTTAACCAACGTTTACGAAACTGGCTCTTAGATAATAAGATAACAAAACATAGGGAGTTGACTAAACTCCGGTTAACAGTTAATCGACATTTGCGAAACCGGTGCCCCAAGTGACGTATACAGCGACCCGTCATTTATTTACAGCCTTTAAGGATCGTTTAACAAACAAACAGCCCTCTGATCAAGATTTCAACGTTGATCGACTCCCGCCAATAAGCGGCCTCGTCGGTTCGAGATCGTTCGCGTTGCGCCCAGTACCGCGATAATCCAACCGCATTTCGAATTCAGCGGCGATGCGTGTGCGCGCGTGTGTGTGTACGAACGCGCGAGCCCGTAATCCGTCCGATAATATACCCTGACACAGCGACACGAAGACACGTGATACATGAGTACCGGCTGGCTGGACCTGTCACAACACCAACGGCACTTAAATTTCAAACAGTTATGCATCTTCCGACGGTATTCGAACCGCCGTCCATCCGTGCACTCGGCAATCCGCCATTATGTCATCGAATTCCGGCGGGGGGGGGGGGGGGTTGTGCGAAAAAAATCAATGTTTCGCAAAGACGGACTCGTCGTCGAGGGCTACACGAAGAATATACGGTTGATTCGATGCGAATTCGATGCGAAATATTTACGCGCGCGACTGTAGCCGACGGAAAATATAAAAGCAAATCTAGATGTTTTCGCGCTAACAAATTAAATTGAAAACGCCCTAATAAAAAGATTTGTCGTAATCTTTATTACAAAATGTTTAGAACAAAATCGCGACGACGGAGATATTTTATTCCGCAAAATGAAACGGAGTTTTAATCAGCTAACTGTGAATGCGACACTTGACACGTATCGCGATCAATTCCTTTTTAAAGTATACAAGCCGCGGCGAAACCCCAGCACGTACGTGTTATGGCAAAAATACCGAACTTTTTCGCCCTGCATTGAATAGCAGAGGTTCCGTCCTACAGATTCTGCAATATGTTTTCTTTACAGAAAGCTCAAAATATACTCTTCCCGGCTGAAACGTTTGAAAATATTTCACGAGTGTGCCAGAATTTTAGATTCTACACCGCGATCTTTCAAAATTGAGTTTTGACGTATACCAATTCCACTCCGGAAAACGCCCCGTGCACAGTTGAAACCTTGATATACTTTACAATTGTTCATTTCCGAACGGAAAAAATTTTACGGCGTTGACTTCCCGCGACAAAGTTGGAGCACCGTTAAATGTACAAAAGCTACTATACGCGCGTGCAAATTCACAACGTAATATCGCTCTGGTATTTAACAAAATAATATTTAACTATGCCGATGGAATGGAGGACTATTCATTTGCCGGTGATGTCCTGAAAAAACCGATTTCCGTATTACCATTTCACTTGGCTTTTCTCTTACTGAAAAGTTTCTTTCTTTGCGATATCATGTACACTGTAAAAAAGTTACGTGTAAAATTACAATTATTTTAACGGGTAATATTGGGACCTATCAAAGGTGTATATTTACATACGTCAGTCAATTTACATCTTGTAGGTAAAATAATCATTTGGTGTAACTTTTCACACAAATTGTATACAGGGTGAATCTTTTCATATCCGACAAAATTTTTGAGAAGGTAGAACGGATCGAGATGAACGGAAAAGTCCTGTACCATTTTGCAATTTTCGTAATAGTTAACGAGTAATTAATTATGAAAAATCGTTGTCTTAGGCCGGCCTACCGCCCAATTCGAGCGCGTGG
>NW_011967185.1:1096047-1115549 GCF_000949405.1 Vollenhovia emeryi
GGCGAGATGTGCGCATAGCAATATCGATCGCCAGGCGGTCACATCTTGCCACGCGCTCGAATTGGGCGGTAGGCCGGCCTAAGACAACGATTTTTAATAATTAATTACTCGTTAACTATTATGAAAATTGCAAAATGGTACAGGACTTTTCCGTTCATCTCGATCCGTTCTACCTTCTCAAAAATTTTGTCGGATATGGAAAGACTCACCCTGTATAACTTGTAATAAATAACTGAAGCGCGATCAAGCGTACCTTTAAGCTTCAACGACAAGTGAACTAGTGGAGCAATTAAGAGAAGCTTTCGGAAATATATCACAGGTGCTATAGTCGTGAATTGAGGACGTAAAAACGCCGGTGACCACCGCGATGAAAGCACCGCGAGAGAAAACCGTGGGGTTTTTCAGCGCGGCTCGCAATTCTCCTCTCGAGGCGTCGCGTCGTAAATAAAAGTTATCGCGATATATCATGCAGTGGCGCGGCGAGATAGCGGGTGGGTAGCACTCCTGGATTTATGACGAATCTTGCAGGATGTTCGCGGGGAAGAAAGGCTGCTGGTCGGGATAGACGCCGCCGGGCTACGACGAAAGACACCGGGCGAGCGGAAGAGACGGGGAGCGGTTTGGGCGAAGGGGGAGAAGGGCCTAGGTTCCTATCGATTATCGACTGGAGGCGGAAAAAGAGCAAGCTTTGATGGATTCAAACACGGCCTACCACTTTCGCCTACTCTACTCGAACCACACCCCATCGCGGCCACTCCGCGAGAGTAGTTAAAACGACGGGAACGCCGCCCTTCTCTGTTTCCCTTCGGGGGAGGAAAAAGAGTGATCGATCCGGAGAAAGAGATCCGAATCCACTCGACTTAGTCAACAATGGATTACCTGCTCCGCCCGACAATGGATTACCCGTCTGAAATGCGGCGAAACTTTGACGTGCATTGTTAAACAGTATCGCGATAAGCACCCGAAGCCGCGCGGCAAAATTGTTTGACGTTAGCAGACATTAAAGGGCGAGAGACGTTTCAAAAATTTGTTCCGCGGATCGATACGTTTTACACGTAAATTTCGACAAACCGTGGAACCGGTTTTTCGAAATGCCGAACTGTATAGAAATGTATAGAACTGTATATAGAAATATTTAATATCTAATGAGCGTTCGGCAAAGCTTTTTGCGGCCCCATGTGAGTGAAACAAAAACGGGGCTATTATATTTTTTATTTTCAATATTCGCGATATATCGATACTGCGAGCGCGAACAGCAGTTAAGGTTTTACAACAGGTTTTGTGCGCGTCAAACGTCACTCGGCGGAATTCAGAAATTATCCACTTTAGAAATTGCATATGCGTGATGGAATTACGCAAATCGAAAATCGGCGCAGAAAAGCAGCTCACTCGACATTGCCAATCGGAACAATCAGCTACGAAATTCGATCGGAGCGCGCTGGATCAGAATTAACCGATGAATTATTCCCGCCGGCTGCGATTGATTTATGGCACGGCCCGTCCATTTGAATGTGCTACGCGAAAAGCATCGTGATTTTCTCACCCTAGCCCGCGATCGGAGCAAGTGTTCCGCCGGTGATTTATCGTCAACGAATATCTTTGCATTGAAAATCATTTCTCCCGCGCGATACAATTTATGTTTACATTATCTAAAATCTATTTCAGATTTTCTACAACGGCACATTAATATTGCGCTTGCTATCCCACTTCTTGTCGTACGTTTGTTTACATAATTACAACTTTACTCCAAATTATTTTAAAAATTGCTATTTTAAAAAAGCGTGCAGTTTATCTCAGATAAAACCAGGTTGAGAGCGCAGGTAGCACTGTCGAGGCACGAGAATATATAATGCAATTTTTGTATAATACAAAAGCTACACGTTAGTTATATTTTCGTAAATTGCCGTCACGTGCATCGAGATGCAGCTCGCGTCGAAAATTGAAATACCTCGAAAAGTTGTTTGCAGAAAAATAAGTTGGACGAGAGAGAAAGAGAGAGAGAGAGAAAATGTGAAAGCGTTACAGCCTAACATTCGTGACGTTTTTCCTTTTGCTCGTCTCGGACGCTTTCGAACTGTTGGAAAACTGACCCGAGAATACTACACCGAGTACTTTAAAGATACTCTTTCCTCCTCTCACGGCTCGACGCCGTGCTCTCCCCAGCATCGATTTTTTTTTTGCATTTCATGTGCTCGCCAACAACGGGTTATTTTTTTAACGGTGCGTTATCGCGAGAGCCGGGAAATGCGTGAAGAAAAATAAGTGCAGCGAAGTCAATAGCATCATAAAAAAAAATCGTATCGCAATGTTGCATGGCAAAGCCATGTAGTCGGGAAAGCCAGATAAGAACCATTAAGCGATACGAAGAAGAATAAGCACGTACAAAGAGTGTAGTTAAAATATTTAAATTGGAAGCGCGGAGCAACTGAAGAAGTTCTTGAAAGGGAATTATTTATTCGGGAAATGTTTTCCTCAAAAGGGGGACGTCCCTAATTTATATTAGTACGTTCTGTGGAAAAACGCAACCGGTATCTTTGCCCGCGTTACAGAATTATACATATTTTGTGTGCATTAAAGGCGAAATTTAAGACAAAGAGCTATTACGGGAGTCTGCGGAATAATAGGAGCAATCCCCTGAGATGAATATTGTTGTATCATTTGCACAGAATACGGTGTGTCTTAGAAAGCCTGCGACACAATTAGAATGACTCATATCTCGGATTACGACACATGCACGGAAGTTCAGGTCTCGGTATGTTATATTTATTACACGTCGCGAGAAACCCTTGCTGTAGTAGCCGCGTATCCTTTCAGGGCGTTAATTGAATTTTCAAATTAAAACGCGGCTATCCACGACTTCCTAAAATTACCAAAACCAGAGGTATAGGTTTTTATTTTGAAATATATTAAAAATATATACTATTTAATGTGCGATGTAAATTCATAAATTTAATGAAAAAGACAAATGTGCAAAATATTTTTCGGGTAAGATTACGTGACAGAAAATGAAAGAGAGGAGAATTAATGAAAATTGGAAAACGCAATTTCTTTCTGTAAACAATAACTTGACGAAGTTGCAAATACAAAACGAAATTAAAACAATGCTATTTCTGTTAATTCTTTACACACTGTAGGACGAAACAAAAGGTTACGCACGTGGTATTTTTCGTACGCGACACAGAAACAACTTTACATATTTCCGGAATAATTCGATAAGAATTGCCGAACGTTCGTGACTCAAACATGTGAATTTGGAAACACGATGCAGTGCAAATGTTAACTGGCAAAATGAAAACGGTTAAACGTAGGTAATGATTCGATAACGATAGCATAACTGTGTCGCAAACGCATTCTCGAGCGCGTTCGGCGGCCGTTTAACACAGTTATCGAAACCAGGCGATAATGTTACCCGCCCTCTCCCCCAGAAATCGGATCTCGCGATCAAATTTCTATTTAAATCGCGCAACGCTCGCAATCTATACATGCATATTGCTTTAGCGGCGCGGTTAACGTCCAGACAGATAATTAATAACTGCCAATTATTTACATGCCAATTTGCGCTTTCTAATTTATCCTTTACCTGTTAGAGATCGACAAATTTAATTCGTCTAACAATGTCCGTGTCACCTATTTGTCGGAAAATGGCTTTAGATTTCGAACAAATCGAAATATCCTCGCCAAACGTGGTGAATTTAATTGAACGGGAAAATCGCGTGTAAAAAAAACGAAAGAGGAAAACTGAAAAGAACGCGCCGCTCTTTCACGCGGTATCGCGAAAGACGAATCGATGGATTTCCGAGATGCATCATTCCTTATAACGTACCGGCGACATTCCCAGATCCGTTTATAAACACGTCGCATAGAAATACTTTTCCGAAGAACGCGCTGGATTATTATGACACGTGCGCACGTCGACGTGTACGCGGGTTTATTCTCGATAGTAGAATGTAACATTATTTTGAGACATTGCGCTACGGTAGATCCGCCGCTCAAAATATCGCGATTAATCGTGCGAGGACTATAAGACGGATGAGCATCTTGAAATAATGACAACGAGAATAAACCCGCTTTATGCGCGTGCAACAGTGTCTCTATTCAGACGGAAAAATGTTGCATTAACGGCGGAGCGAGTCGAGGATCCGACTCGCTCTAACAGCCTATTATTCATGTCAATTTTTCCGTAATAGACAACTAGCGTAATAGAATTCCTAGAGCTCTGCGGACGCGGTTCAAGTGAAACGGATTTCTTTCTTTTTTTTTTTTTTGACATCGAAATAAACGCTTGGAGTACAAATGTTAAGACAGAAGCGAAACCGTGAAAAAAAAAGTCGCGTCTGAAAGTAAGTTTTCAACTTTATTGTTAAAAGAAGGTAAATTTTATTCTTCGAGTAAACGTTAAACACTGCGTACAACGATGGCCTATAGATAGAAACTTTATTTGTAATGCAGAGAACAGAATGTTAAAATTTCAGACCGACTTGTCGGTTGGCGCGCGGCCTTGGCGCTTGTTTTCGCGTCGTACAAAATGCCGTTGCACGGAATCGTAGATCGACGAGAGATCATTCACCTACCGACACTCGAGCGAAGAATGTGCATGCCTTTGCATGCATTAATTTCTATCGAAGCGCGATCGCAAATACCGAGAAATATACCGTATCTTACGATTGTTGTAATGGAAACGATTATTGGGCCACACTTTCCCGTAATTACGAAATTTATTTAATTTATTAAAATGAAAGGTAGACTTGGCAATTTCTTTATTCTTAATTTGCCAACGTCATTTTAATTTTACTCCTGTTGGAATGTAAACAGCACGAGGTGATAGTAGATTAATTAAATCTTCCAGTTTCGTCAACACACGCGAACAACCGTCGACGCGAGCATTGTCGCAAATTTCTATTCTCCCTGCGACAATACTACGTCTCGCTAACGTTCTCTGGAAACTCGGTTAATTCGCCATTAAAGGAAGGAAAGTTTGTCAGACGTGCGTGCGATGAGAAAAACGCGCGGTGGAGATTCTAGGCGCTTCTGTATCCGTTCCTAGGAAATTTCGGATGCGAGTCAGTTTTGAATTGGCAGCAAACATACGGGAGATGGTGATCTAGACGGGCTTTCTCTCCGGAGACAAGGGAAGTAGGTCGCAAACATTAAATGCGTTAGACGTTCACGTGTGCGTGTTGCGCCCCGAAACCGGTGTGCGAAACTTTGCACACTGTCGCCCCATGTGGGAATATATAATTCTACGTGTCGTTTTGAGGGAGGAAAGACTCCATCTCGGGAGGACGTGTCCGCCATCGCCAAGTTTGTCTACCGAAAATTATCCGGTCGCGGGTGCAACCGTGGAGCAACTATGATGATAAAATGCAAATTTACGCGTGAAGCTCGCGAGCATACGGCGACAACTCGGCGAAATATTTCTCCCCGACTGTCGGGCTAAACTTATTTAGACTAAAGCTATGACCCAAAGTTACCCCAAAGCAAGGGCAGGACCGAAAAGTTTCGTCTTACGAAGATTCCCAGGAGATTTTTAGCGTAAGTCAACCTGATCTTCCACTTTTAAGTTGTCGTGTTAAATTGTGTCCTTACATTTTAAATCGTGAGATTTTGCATCGAAACTTTATATATAAACAAACGCTCGTCCTAACCTGTTTTTAACGAATTAATAAGAAAATGGCATATAAATTTTCGATACTACAATCCTCTCTGAATACTCTTTTTAAAAAAAAATGTTAAAATTAACGAAACTATGTTTTTGCGATTATTTCTAAATTCGATAGCAATGCGTGGTTTCATTAATCTGTTTTAGCGAGAGCACATGCTCTTTCTCCAAAAGCGGAATAGGTTTTTAAAGCGTCGATGGTTCGCTATAAAAATGTCATGTTTTTCGCGTGTCGAGATTTTGGCAGCGCTGGTTTATAGCACACTTCGTCACCAAACAATTTTATTGTTCTCCAGCATGGCGTGCAACACTTTTTATGGGATACGCTACACCGACGTGCGCTTCACCGTCGACCTTTGTTCAGCACCGAAAATAAACGAAGCTATGATAACAATGAAATACGAATTAATATAATATGCGTCGTGGTACGTGCAGATTATATTTTCCGGATAATTAAATATTATATCGCGACACAGAACAATTTATCTCAATTTATTCGAAAATATGCAATTAAAACGATAAAATGCATTATTTCACGTCACGGCTAAACAATACTGTAAATATTGCAATTATCATCTTCGAATCAATGCCCGGATTTCTGCTAAAATTTTCCCATTAATATTATTTCACTACGCTACCCATTCATGTTATTTTATCACCTTTGCCCTTTTAACTCAATTGTGTTATTAGTTCGTTAAAGAGGAGTGATACGCAGCGAAACAAATTTTTATATCTACATTCAATCTTACCAGGTTGCTAGACAGAAACATATGTCGAGATCACGTTACGAATTCCAAGCAGGATCGGAATCGTGAGAGTCTCGAAATAACTACTTCATTAATCTAAATCCAGCAGACTGTCTCATATCATCATGTATGTTATTGCCAAAGTCAAAGCGTGTGAAAATTTATTTCTACATTCTGTGTAACAAGTTGCTGGACGCATAGCTGTAGGAAACGCACACCACTCAAAGTAGGCAACGTGGAGTGAGCATAGTTGCGCTAGATATAAAGTTAACGACCCTGCAATTTATTTGTTTAAAAATTTCAGACAGTATAAAATAAAATGTCAGGCTGTATAAAATAAAATAACGTTCGTGAAACTTTTTCTAAAAATGTATAAACAAATACTTTAACCGCGTTCATTAATCTACGTAATAATCTACTACGCGCATTACTTTATTTGAGAACTTTAATATGTCTCTAATATTCAGTGAAAAGAATACTTTAAAATATTAATTTTCAATGTGTTTATACGGGGTGTCCGGTTTTAAATGATCCACACAAATATCTCAAAAAATATAAAAGATACGGAAAAACGTTTCAAACAAAAGTTGTTTGGTTCCAAGGGGGGCATAAGGTGGTGCCATTGACTTGACCTTGAATAGTCATTTGAAAGTCACGTGAAGGTCACCTTCAATTTTTTAAATGAACCCCCTATTGTTTATTATACTATCTTATTCTACTAATTAATATGAACAACTTTTGTCCGAAACATTTTTTGACTTGCCTAATACTTTTTGAGATATTCACGAGAAAATTTATAACTTTTTCAATGTTTAGGCTATGATAGCTCGATAACTGTTCGTCGAAAGGAAAAGTAGTGCAGGACTTTTTTTACTTGATTTGGTCTCAGGAATATGCTGTTGCAATAGTGCTCCAATAATTGAAAATTCTTGTGTATGTAAATTTTATGTCATATTTTTGGAGATATTTGCGTGGATCATTTAAAATGAGACACCCTGTATAATACTTTTAATAAATCACACTATTCGATTTTTCGTATATTAATCATTATACTTCTATTAATATCCCTAGAAAATTATTCAATGTATACAATAAATCACATCCGGATAAACTCTGCAATTATTTGTCAAATTATAAGTTTCATTACGATTACGTCTTAAAAAAAATTTTAGCGACTTCACATTGAAGTTAATTTGATGACATATATCTCGATAAAACTATCCTCCGCAATTTAAGTGCCTAAATCATACGCGGTAATTAAATTCATACGGCCAAGCGGAGCTAAACCGAGATAAATCAATCAGACGTTTAACTTGCATGGTCACTGCCATTCCGAATTTCAACGCGAACCGTACGCACTTGCGGTAGCTATTTAGAAGTCCTCCCGGACACGCTCGAATTTAAACCCGAACACGTGTATCCCGGACCCGCACAAAAGCTTTTATATTTTGTAAGGTCAATGTCACGTTCCAGTTCTTCCGCGCGGATGCGAGAGATCTCGGAATATCTGGCAGTTCCCATCGCGCCACACGTAGTTAACGAATTATTTATCGACTTTTTATTTATGTGCAGTGACGCGTTTATCGCGTTTTATTTATACGCAGTAGGCGTATCCACAATTATAACGTGTGTTGCGCCTAGAAAGTGTGGCTATTGTGAGAAAATCCCCCGCGTTCTCACTCTGCACGGATAATATCTAAGATGGATACTTTCGCTACTTTTTTCCCGCGTAAAAAGAATGTCCACGAATGAACGAAAACCTGACCATTTTTCTTGGAAAGTTTCAACCCAACGCCACGAGGAGCAAGAACGTTGGTTTCGTGTGTCGTTGAAATACGTTACGATGCAGATTCGGTTTCAGATGAATTGTTGTTGAAGGACAAAGTCGCGGAGCAAAATCAATCCCGTCTTCATACGATATTCCGAAAAGGAGATATGTGTTATTCAGATTCAGCTCGCATACTCGCTTCATTCGTTACGATGCGATTCACAGAACACATCGTTAGCCGCGTTTGACGTTTATCTGTTCGTGGCATACGTGCATCGCGATAAAGATGACGCGAGGTGCACGTCGTTTCGCGCGTCCCGACGCCCATCGTCGCCACCTCAGGCGCAAAATATTGGCAGCGGTATGGCATAGAGACACACTCGCAATATTGTATCGCAATAACGAATTAATGTCGCATCTCCATGATTGATGCAAGTTGCGAGAGTCGCGACGCTCGAGAGACACGTCTCGTTTTACGGTCCGGGACGATATCCGGACGGAGCAAGATTACACCAACAGGTGTAACCTGGTCACAATGAAAGGAGAGCTCTCGTTACAAATAGTCTGCAAACACCCACAGAATTGTTTCGCGTTTATTTAATAAATGATAATAAAAATAAACAACGAGAACGCCACGTAGATCAGGATGTTATTCTGTTTTCCCAATAATTCCCAACAATTCAAATCATATTATGTGAATTCATATACCGTTTCCTTTTTCCCATCTGTTTTGTGCACCGGTTTCTTTTCTGACATAACACAGTTTCGTTAGATGGAATATTGTCGTTCATCGAATTCACGTGTTAATCGATGAACGATTTCTAATAATTTGTATTTAAATGCTAAAAAACGGTGTATGAATTCACATAATAAGATTTGAATTATTTAGCTACCTACATCCTGCTTTAGACCTACGTGGCACATCCTCAGAAAGGATTTCTGTTGCCGTGACAAAAAAATATTCTTGACGCATTTATATTTCTCACACAACCTCATCTAGTACAAAAATAAGACAATATCAAAATAAAATCAATAATTCTTATTCTCCTTTATCGAATTGAAAAAGATTGACTTACTATATTGAGACAAGAGTAACTTATATAAATGTAAGTTTATATATTCTTGCGTTTTATTATTCTAGATTTTAGGAATTTTAATTTAAGATTAAAATATTCCTTTCTCTATAATAAATACGACTGTATCGATCCTATTTTATGATTGAAGTGTAATAGCATTGGATCCGGAAAATTTGTCCGTGGGTGCATTCTCGTTGGTTGTTGGATCTTATCTAAGAGGTCTTTATCGTTGATCAAAGTGTTTACCCCGTTGAAAGACTTCGTCTGCGTCCGTGATTGATTTTGCACCATCTTATATTTTAGTTTCTGTTATTTTTGCGTGGCATTTTTGTACACAAATTCCGAGGATTAGGAGTAGAAATCGAAAGAATTTTTCAACTCTAGATTTCGTGCTCGCGACTAAGCTTATGCAAGGATAAGCCGGCATAGAATGACGTAATTCAATAACGGATTAATAAACGTCACAGTGACAAATATAGATCGCTTGGCGACCGTATACGTCGGGATCGGAAGCTCTATTCGGCAAGTTCCGCAATAAACATGATATTTAGTTCAATTTGCCTTGCACCTCATAAAAGCGAACTCGCTTATAACGCCGACCATGTGTCGAGGAAATATTGGCAGCCCCGGTATATAACCCAGATTTACATCGACTACTTCCAGCTGCAACTGTCATCGTTAGGTCGATATATACGTCCAGGCAGTCTTTGATTGCGCGCCGAACTAAAAATTTCCTAAATTTACTACGTTTTATACAAAATAACGGTTTTTCAATTAGCGCACACAGACGCTGCCCAGGAAAATACATATACGTACGAAACGTTCTCGCTGGATAAATGTTTGTCCAGCGGATGAAAAAGCCGGAAATCGAATCAGCAGTATGTTTTCGAGTAAAATGAAATATCGATCAACGCATTTGCTGATTAAATATACAGAAACCCGTACGCAAAGAGGAAATAAAAAATAATCCGCGAGAGACGGGACGGCAAATGCACCGATTAATTTATTTTAATGGATAGCAGATATGACAATTCATTTGTAAATGCCAAGACGAGGTAAACTGTAAAATGTTAGGCGAATAATTGCGTTGAACTGGAAAACAGAGCGTGGGAGAGAAAGAAAACGAGGACGGGGCGAAAGAGCTAAGAGCGTGCTTGAGAGTTTAAACCTTCGAGGAAGCTCTAGCTATATGAGCTTTTAATTAAATTGAGAAGATGAGCCGTTAATGGAATATGAAGTCACGTTTCAGCACGCTCGAAATTAACGGGTGCTTGTGCACATAGCAAAATTCTAGCTCATTTTTGCCGCATATTAGAAGACAAATTGCTCATTAGACAAACCACAAACAATGCTACAGTCTTCTCTCTAATAAGTATTAATGACGCAGACACTTTGTACCTGGTACAGTTTTTGCATTAGCTTCTTACTCGTCGCAGTCTTGTACAACTAACGACGTTATTATGCGACTGCAAAGAGATTATTGGATTACACAATCTTTCTTTCTTCGTAGTAAAGTAATAACTGTATAATAACTTTTTGTTCTCAATGGGGGCAAAATTCTCGATGCTTTGTAATGATAGAATCACGACGGTTTCGACATAAGGCAAGAATATCACTGCGTTCGCGCTGTAATGCGAACACTTCGACAGTACCGCAGTATTGTTAGCACTTTCGGTTATCGCGCGAGCAAGAAGCCTTCAGTCGGCTCTTTAATTAGTGGTTCGATCGCGGGAGAAGCGCAAGAAAACGAGCTTTGTGCGACCGGATAGCTATGCGAGCGCTCGAACAGAAGCAGCGCAAACAATGTCGAATGACATCGACCCGACCGCCGGCGCGGGCGGCGGGGAGAAACGGCGGGAGAGCTCAAAGCTCATCTATTATTGGCGCAAAACAGAAATAAAATGCAGTGCGACGGCCTGTGAAATCTACGAGGCTGACGTGCTGCCAACTTTTGTTCTCTGTGGCTTTGGCTTCAATATTTCCAATCCCCGTTATAGTCCACCGTCGCAGAATTGCGCCACTTTTCCGTCCCCGACTACTGTGCACCGAGTTAATACGTGCAAAACAAAAACAAAAAATATACTGCACGCATAACAATTGTCGTGAATCGCCGGCATATATTACGAATGCTACAGCTTCGCCGTACTACCTTTCAAACGTTTATTCTTCGAATAAGAAGTAATTTATGAATGGTGTTTTTTTTTTGGTAAACGACTTTAGAGGCATAAGTTAGAGCAATTGCGTGCTTTGCATTCCTATAGATATCGGTTTTCTGAGCGCATGGAGCAAAAAAAAGTCTCGGTCGTAACAGCGTTAATAAATTGGTGAAGGACTTACCACGGTGATTGGGTAAACTGGATTGATAATTGTGAAGAGGAGGACGTGGTTCGGTTTATTATTGTCTTCTCTGAAACAGATTAATTGATACGTATTATTCCAGCGAACGCACACAGAGAACTTTATTAAAAGTTCGCCCTACAGCACATAAGTGCGCGGCCGATAAAATCGTGAATTTCTATCATTTGTCCTCGTTAAAAGACGCTCCAATTATTTGAAAATTCAATTACGGAAGTCCGCTCGAAAACGAGGCCTGGATTATCGCCGAGTTCGCAAAAACTAGTTCCCCAATAATAATTCATTCTTCGTTGACTGCAGCACGGACGTCTTGCTGACGTAGTGCAGAATCGCATTGATTGCACCCGCTAAAACTCGAAATATTATCTCGGCTTCGTTTCCATGCGTGGATTGAAAAAAGAAGGGGGAAATTATTTCCCACAGACCCATGCTCGAGCGCAAATCAACGACATCCACGACTATTTCTACATATATTCGCGAAATGAAAATGTTTGTCGTCACGTCTCCTTGTCAAATCTCCTTTTCAGTATTGGCAAACTAATTTACTTTACACAGCGTCGTACATATACAGGGTGTTATGTAATATCCGCCTCACCTCTTATTTACGAATAGAACAGATTGGACTGAGTCGAAAATTCCTGTACCATTTTGCAATTTTCGCAATAGTTAACGAGTTATTAATTATTAAAAGTCGCTGCCCGGCCTACCGCTCAATTCAAGCTCGCGGCAAGATGCGGCCGTCCCGCGATCGACGTTGGTAGATGCGCGGGGGAATTGTTTATGACACACGGCAAAGGCTACGTATAATAAACAACTGAATATCGAGAACTAATTGAGAGAATTGATTAGTATTACGTAAAAATCTTGGGTACTCTGGGAAAAAAAGACAGCAACCCTTTTGGGGCCCACAATTAGTAATCGAATTATTTGGATTGCTGTCTTCTTTTTCAGAGTAAAAAGTAAGGCGGGTATTACATAACACCCTGTACCAGTATATCCAAAAGTATTCATTTAATTGTGGGGAATTTCGTATAAAATGTATTCGCGTGTGTACACGCACCTAAATAGAGAAGTGTTTCGTAGAAATTCTCCATAATTCAAAAGATACTTCTGATCTAGAGAGAACGTGGATTGCATGCGTGCATCATACGTCGTAAAGGATTATAACGTCAGGAATAGGAAGATAGGTATCTCGCATCTCGGTCGAGGGAAAAGCGAAACGAAGTAATCTCCAGCCGAGATTGGCATGCCCACGTGTTGTATAGCGGAGCAACCGACCGATGATGGACGCCACGCGATATATTTTTCACAGTTGATATTGGTGTGTACGACTCTTCTTCGTGACTTGCATCCAATGTAAAAATCAATCGCCGTAATTTTTCCACGAATAAAATGGCGAGAGGGCCATTGCATCGGCTAATGGCATGGAATATCCAATTGCGTGGATCGATACAAATTGAATTACCACTTGACGATCATTGTTATCCGGAGCTTATTTGTATCGCGCTCTCGTGTTTGCGATACGTCTATTATTCATGTAGGATATTTCGAGCTGGATGAAAATACGTCGGCAATTGAACGTCCTTCTCGGTAATCGTCCTAACAGAGAAGTGCGAAGTTCGATAATTGAAATGCAACATGAGAGATGTGTAGATTTCCGTCGCGAAAAATAAAGATCGTCTTAAAATGTAAGGGGCCGCGAATAGAAGATAAGCGTTCTCGATTCTCGTCGATTATCTAACATCTAATATCTGATATTCTGCATCTGTGACTGCTCAACGATTCGCCAGCTCGAATTCACTTTACCAAGGAGTTATCGCGAGTTCGTGGAGTAGATATCGCTCGCTATCGGATTGCCTCTTCTGGACTGAATCACGCTTAATACTCGGCTTAACTTCTTATTATTAGACTTGGACTATAGGTTAACGGCGGTAGGGTCAAACTTCGCGACGACCGGCTGCGTCGTTTTAATTAATTTTCGCTGTCGCGATACACAGAACGTGTCTTGGCGCTTATCAGGCATCCAATTCCACGCTCGAGCGTTCCCGTAATAGCGTGTCAATGATATAATAGCGCGCAAATAAGAACGTCTTTCTAGAAGAAAGACCGTTTTCACGTTGGAAATAAAGAGCAAGTGTAATTTACAGAAATCGTGTAGCGTAAAATATAACTGACGCAAAAGAATAAGAATGTTAAATAAAATGCGATCTGCGAGGCAGTTTGAAAAGCTGTAAGCTGTGTGCGCGAAATCGTACCGACGTCGACAGATTTATTAGGAGTGATAGTGCGAACGAATTGCGTGCGACTGATTTCAACTTGTTTGTACAATACAAAGTGAGCTGTGAGACGATCGAGTGGCGTCATCGGCGGTGCTCATTGTCCAATTAAAATGTTGCGAAAGTTAATGGCTCTGACAAATGTGTACGATTGATAACACATCAAGAAACTCGAAACGATGAGCTAATGGAAAGGCTTGGTACGCGCAATAATTCTGTGTAAAAGGGCGTGTAAAATTCTGTGCTCTGTATAATAGCGATACAATTTTTGCAACGATAAGGTAGTGGCTGCCAGTCAACGCTGATTTCATTATTAACGCAGCATTTCAATGGGAACAAAGCAATGTAAAGGTATTTCTCTCGCAGTTTTAATCTTCGTAAATACTGTTGTTATACAACTTTGCGCATAAGATTCATATCTGTCTTCATATCTGTGGATACGCACGACAGATACGAAAAGTCTTTTTTTAGCCTGATTTGATAAATTTTTTATCTCCCGTTCCTTCATCAACGATTTGATGCACGCACAATTGTCGATTACTTGGAGCGTACGACTTTCTATTCGCGCGAACGAACAATGCAACCGTAAGACTCACCTTTTTCGACGTGGTTCGTCTCCGTATCCGCCATATTCGTGGTTCTGCAACAAGAAACGAGCAACAGCGTTAGTAAGTTTTCTTCGGAGGCGATTAATTCGCGAAATCCGCGCGGATGAAACGCCACTAATGGCTTTATCCGAGCGACGTCATTTGCTTTGCCGTTTGCGCCGTCCGCGTGCGGTCGGCAAGTTCTCTCGAAAATGCAACTCAGTCGTAACTACTCGCAAGTCGAAAGTGCGGATTTCCCGAGCGGCACGGTTTTCCCTCCCCGTCGCGCTCCTCAGCAACACGTGTTACCGTCTTCCGCCGTAGGAAAATCGCGCGAGACAAATTTGCGCGGCGGTTTCGGCTGAATTTTGATGGTGCGCGCAACGTCACCGGTAGATGCGTGCTCGGTCAGTCTATTAATACGCGTGCATACGTCTTTTTACCACGGCACCCAAGACGACGGAAATAGTGCAACGGGACACCTTAGGGGCTGTGACGTATGGCCGCTTAGGTAAATTCTTGCGACCCAATCTGGATCGCATAATTAAGGGTCGCGGAAGCAATCCGCCAATCATCCGAGTTGGGGGGTTTAGATACATTTAACCATACAGTTTACAGCAAAACTAATAATCTAAATATAAGTTCTACCATATATAATAACAACAGCAACAATCTTAATAATAAATGTATTGTCGTGTATAAGATACAGTGTTACAGAGTCATGAGAGATGAGTAAAAGCGAAAGGTACCAACGAAACTATTGTTACAAAGCCGACCAATTAAAATAACGACATACACATATAGTTTTATTATCATTTCTTGTTGATATCGTACACAGTAAAAAGTCGTGTGTTGAAATGTTAAAATTTTCTTGCATTACCAAAATTTGATTCTTACTTCAATGTAAACTTAACATAAAACGTGTATGTTATTATTTTCGTAACACTTTTACGTGTTATATTTATGTTAACATAATAACTTGACGCTTTATGTACGTTGTTTGAAAATTGAATATTATTTTGAGTTCTTTTAACACAACTATTTCACAAAATTAACCGAAACATGTAATATCGATTTTTCTTAAAAATTATTTCAACTACACTGAGAGACCCATTTTGTCGAATGAAATGATATTATATAATTTGATTGAATTATTTTGTTGACTAAACATGTAATTTGATTGTATAAAACGAAAAATATTTTGCTGAAAAGAAGTTAAATGTTACAACAACTGAGCATTTTGTTTCCATGAGTTGTTTATTTGAACAAAATTTTATGGTTGAGATAACAAATTCGTCCATCTCGAAGTACGGTATTCCGCCACTAGATGGCCGCCGAACTAGCAAGTGAGATGACGATAACCAGGAAATTCAGTTGAGTCAACTAAATTTTGTTTCATTCAACAAAATGGGTCTCTCAGTGTACCGAGAACTCTTTAAACAAATATCAAAAGTTTCTCTCTAACAATTATAGCGGAATTTAAAAAACGGTATCCTTTTTATCATAGTCCAGTGTGTCCTTAGGAATCTGATAGTAAAGCATCATCAAGCGTCGACTTGAACGTCGGAATTCGATAGAAAAATGTCGGTACAAAGACGCGCGGCGAAATTATAGGCGAGGTTTATCCACTTTTCATGCCGTGCGGCAAACCGTTCCGCGACACGGCTCGCCCATTGTGCTCCCGAACATAATCCGCCTTGTGAAACCGCGCGCGAATGTCAATCCCTAAGCGTCTAGTCGCTTCATATCGCGTAATGCGCAGCGGGCGTAGTGAATAAAACATGAAGCGGGGACGCATTTGTACGTCGGAGTGACGTGTCGCTTGTCGCGGTTAAATAATTCATTCGTATTTTCCACAACCGCGAAACAAGTGAAATCCGAGCATTCGCGCGAATCCAATTATCAATACAAGATTATCCGGTAACTCGGGGAAATTCTGACTCGAAAACACCTGGAATACACCTGGAACTCCCGGAGCACCTGGAACACCACACGCAGCGGTTATATGGACACGGTATAACAGGAAACGTTTTAAACAAAAATCAACCATTGCCCGCGGAGAAATACAAAAAATCTGCGAACTGTGTGCGCTTTAAATATGTTATTGTTTAAACCCGGAAGCGGTTAATTTAAATTCGAAGTACGTGCATTACACCATCCAGTCCTCGCTTTTTCACGTACATGGAATAATAAATATTTATTAAATATTGAATTAAAATGAGAAATGAGGCTGCTTTCAAAAGAATAGTCCAAGAATAGTACTTACCTCTCATGGATCTCTACCTCTTATTCTGTGTTTCAATCATAACCGCACGTCCCTGCGGTTTTACTATGCTCGTCGAGAGGATGCGTTGATGGCATTCTTACTAACGGTTAGATCCTCCTGATTCACTTCCGCTCGCCGTTTCATTACGGACCGTCGTGTTTGTTATTGACATTAATAACAACGTTCTAAAGCCCATGTCAAAAGTCACGTCGAAAGATATCTACAATGTATTGAATTACACAAATAAATGTTTCGTGTAATTAACGCTCTAAATTTTCACTTAAAAAAAATAAAAAAATATCGTCATGCATCAACTTTATCACTGAAAAAGGGATGGAAAACAATTTTTTTTTAAATATCATCGTGCATCAATTTGAAATCGGAATTTGCCCTGGATTTTTATTTAAAAAAAATAGATGAAAAAGGATAAACAAAAACAGATATCATCGATTTGAATTCGGAATTTGATAGGAAAATGTTGGTAACGGAAGACTCGCGGCGAAATTATAGAGGCGAGGTTTATCTACTTTTCATGCCGTGCGGTAAACCGCGACATTAATTCTTATATTCCAAGACTAATCTACCAGCGTCATTAAATTATGTTTTTCAATAGCGTAGCTTAGCTTTCGACGTGGTCTATTACAGTACCGGCGTAAATTATGGCGTGCAAGAGGACGATACGAGAGACGCGGGCGAAGAAAACGCATAACAAAGTTCATCCAGTTGTGCATAAATCTGCGCGTGTGCATCTCTAATGATCCGGTTACAAAATTAGCATGAATAGCAAAGGTGACAAAGGCGGCTGCCACTTGGTTTTACGCGTGAACCGAGGCATTCGAGGCGTATCACGTTCGCGGAGTGTCCGGTAGCTAAGTAATGAAGTCGTAAGGAATACGGCGGGATTAACGAGCGTTTTTACTATACTCGTTGAGAGGATGCGTTGATGGCATTCTTATTACCGGTTAGATCCTCTTAATTCACTTCTGTCCGACGTTTCATTACGAACCGTGTTTGTTATTGGCATTAACAGCTATTAGCGTGTACTGTCTGATTAATATCACATTGAGTATCTTCTTTAAACTCGCGGGGACGTCGCGCTGAATAATGAGCACGTAATGAACATGGTGGTCTTAACGAAGGTCTATTTATCGCTAGGCGACAATTACCGCAGGAAGGTTGGGCGCAAATAAGAATGCGCAACATGAATTGAAAATTGTTATCTTCGGCGAAACAGAAGGTCATCGTTAGTCAAATTATTTCGAGTGAAAAGAACATTGCCGCTCATGATTATTCAGATCGCAGATACTGTTGTTAGCAGAAATAATATTTTATTAGAATAATCAATCATTGTAGTATATTAATTGCAGTTGTACGTGTACGAAATTGAAATTATTGAAACAACGCCCATCGAACAATCTCCTATTATCCTCGAGTCGAATATTATTTTACTGTATTTATTAAAATCTACGTTTCCTGTAAACGAAGGGGACGTATGAGAGCAAACAAGAGGCGCGGAATAAAATATCAACAGAGACAATGGCGAAATTAGTACAACAAATACAAAAGAATCGTAACAGCAATCAAAGCAAAGAATGCGCATATTGGTGAATATTATTTAAATAACAATTAATAAATAATCTTTTAACTTTTAACAATATTATTATATTTAAGTCGATAAGCTTAATTCGTGTACCATGCAAACTAGTTTTTATCGCAATGAATATTACTTTTCCCGGGTGTAATCCTCTATTTTTCGGACTCCTCAAGTCGTTTGAATAATTATGAGCGGTAGTGTACATTCTGATAGAGCGTATTCCGACGTCACGTCAAGCCGAAGAGAGAGAGAGGGAGAGAGGGAGAGAGAGAGAGAGAGGGAGAGAATTAAGAGGATCTAACCGATAATAAGAATACCATCAACGCATCCTCTCAATGAGGACAGTAAAGTCGCTCGTTAATCCCGTCGCGTATACCTTACATACAGGGTGTCCCAGGATGAAAGGTAAATATTCTGGGAGGTGATAGTATCGGTCGTTTCAAAGCAAAAATGTTCGTATGAATATACGTCCCATTCCCCACTGTTTCCGAGATAGACTTGAATGTCTCGTGTATTTACTTTTTTCCTACACACTTCACCCTTCATCCAACCTCATAAACGTCCGCGGGAATTTACTCTTATACGTCCGTCGACTGTTGTGCTGATAACATTGTAGAAATGTTGAAAATGCCTCGCATATTCACAAATGTCGAATATGCAGATATGCTGTATATTTACGGTTTCTGTGATGGTAGTGCTACTGCTGCTGTTGAAGAATACCGTCGACGCTTTCGCAGAATTCCGAGTCGTGAACGTGAAATATTAGAAATAGTACGTAGTATTTCTTCCTTGTGAGTAATTTTGCAACTGTACACTCAAATAGGTCTATCTCGGAAACAGTGGGGAATGGAACATATATTCATATGAAGGTTTTGGCTTAAAATGACCGATACTATCATCTCCCAGAATATCGACCTTTCCTCCTGGAACACCCTGTATACAGGGTGATATGTAATACCCGCCTCATCTCTTATTTACGGATAGAGCGGATTAGACTGGGTCGAAAAGTCCTGTACCATTTTGCAATTTTCGCAATGATTAACGAGTTATTAATTATTAAAAGTCGCTGTCTTAAGCCCGGCCTACCGCCCAATTCAAGCGCGCGGCGAGATGAGGCCGTCCCGCGATTGGCGTTGCTAGGCGCGCGGGGAGTTTATAGCACACAGCACCGGCTA
>NW_011967185.1:1117102-1167468 GCF_000949405.1 Vollenhovia emeryi
CAGTGTACGTATAATAAACAACTCTCCGCGCCGCATCTCGTCGCGCGCTTGAATTGGGCGGTAGGCCGGGCCAAGACAGGGATTTTTAATAATTAGTATCTCGTTAACTATTGCCAAAATTGTAAAATGGTAGAGGACTTTTCGACTTAGTCCAGTCCGCTCTATCCGCAAGCAAGAGGTGAGGCGGGTATTACATAACACCCTGTATAATATAATACATGCGTATATTCCGATTCTCTTTCAATTAATGCATTACGCATTACATTTATTTCGCGTTTGCTTCATCATATCGGAGCTGACACGCTTACGGATGCAGACACCTACTGGAGACACCTACTCTCGATAGATTTTGCAATGCGCGAAAGGGGGAGGGACGGGGAGGAGGCATCTATAGCCAGAATGGCGAGCGTTCACCGTTGTACGGATGCGCGAACGAGAGCACAATTTGAGCGCCGTCGCCGGGCTTAATGATTTATCGCCAACGATCGCTCGTTAATTATTCGTCGCCGCGGTGTCGCGCCCGTGACTTGCGAAATGCGGCTGAACGGCCGCCGAAAAAGAATGCCACGCGAAAGCGGTAAGAATCCGCTCGGGCGGCCGGCCAAGCGGTGGGAGCCCCGCTCGAGAGGAGGTTCTGCGTAATATCCGACGCGCCGCGTCCAAGATCTCCGTCGTCACGGACGTTCTATAGCTCGCGCATAGTATCGCCGTTACGAGGCGGAATACCGCGGGAATCTGTCATACGTTGTTATAAACATAACTGCCTACTGGCGCGCGACCAACCACGTGCTTTTGCGCTCAATGGACGTCGCGCTGGTTCACACGAAAGAAAAAAGAAACGCTGGACCGATCACGCCGTCCGCGTGATCAACGTTGAGGGACAACAGCGAGGTGTTCGATACTCAATTCGTCGCGAAGAAACGCCAAATTTAATAAAACAGATGGTTTAATTCCATTTTGTATTTTATTTTCTAATTTTGAAATGTGGAAGAGAAACATGCGTGCACTGAGCGAAAAAATTGTCGCGAAAAAGTGGATAAAATTGGATAAAAATGCGTGATTTCTCACGAGTGTATCGCGAGCGTACTTCAGATGCGCAATCTTAAGCCAACGGCACACGATACTATTTTTCCTACTGAATTGCTTGCGAGAGCCAATGCAGGATGCAGAGTTTTCGATCAGGTGACTTAAGGCTAAATCCTGATTGGCACTCGTAAGCAATCCAGTAGGAAAAATAGTATCGTGTGCCGTTGGCTTTATTATTTTAGAGGTATAATAGATCTGAGACACCTTTGAAACGTGACATGTACCCTCGATATAAAACTGGGATCGCTTCCACCGGCTCGTGTCCATCTGTCAAATGAATCTACCTATCCAGTTTGACTGTTCGTCAAACGGAGAAACGAGTGAAACATCGGCCAAGTCCCTCCGCGTTCTATGCGTGTCATAATGAAAGATAATAAGACATTCAAGATAGTTTGCCTACCAATCACTTTAATATAATAGAACACTCTTCAATTTATTAAAAGGAGACGAATAATCCCCTTTCTCCAAAATTAATTATTTAAAAAGTTTGGATGTATAATACAAATTAACCTAAATGGATTAAAAGGATGAGCTAAACATGCCTGTCAAATGTAGAAAAGGTACAGCACATTTATCTTCTTTAAAAACATTCTAATTTTCTCTCTCTCTCTTAAATAATCTTTCAAATCATCTACTGTATTAATTTAAATAACTTATAAATTAGTAATACTATGTGTGGGAGAAACACATTCTAGTTTATTTAAATATTTGCGTATTATTTTACACCTTGCTCATATTCTAATTTCTAACTGCAACTCTCGTGTCTAATGAAAATTTTTTTGTCTCGACGTTGTTTGCATAAGAGGGAACCGTTTCTCTTCTACGTAAAACATCTGCATGAAAATTAACCTGTAACTTTTTTAAATTCCAAGACGAGCCCAAACGCATCCTCTCGAGCGCAATCACCCCGCGAGGAAATCGATTATGCATGGGCGGTGCGAAAAAAAAAATCGTGTCGCATCACGCCAACGCAAAGTTTCAAAGACTATCCCGCACGATAAACGGAACGCCGACGCTCCATTTAAAGTCTCAAATGATGCCTCGAGCAGGTATTCGAGCAATTTTATTTAAAGGTAAAATATGTAAAATTATCGCGAATGCGCGGAATGTGAAATCGCCGGCAACTTGTTCGCTTCCGAACACGCGGCGACGCAGAAAGTTCGTTGCAGAGGCGTTGCTCCTGTTTGTAATCTCTTTATCAGCACGTGGCTGGCGCGCAGCCAATCGACTTTCTCCCCGGGCGTCGAGCAGCGACCTATTCGGCTCCCGTGGTTCGCTTCGATTTGCTCTAACCACCGCTCTAGATCGGCTATAGAGCATTGACCGGGAAGAGAACAGACGCTAATAGCGTAACGCGCGCGCGCCCCTATGTGCACGTCAATATTATCCGGACGACAGTTCGGTCGATTTACGAAATAACGAGTGGTTCGCCAAGATACGTCGTCATTTTAGCCAACGGAGTCGCTTCCAGCAACGGTAGATTAAAGTTAAGGGAAGTTTAACCGATTCTAACGTATTTCGTGCCTGATGGTAACCGACGGATAGAAATAGCCGCAGAAGCCGACGTCAAGACGAAAGGAGTAATTTTCTCAATTTGTGATATTCTCGAGTCAGCGTGGGACAATTTAGGGAAGCTACTTTTGGCCTCGGCGAAGCCACACTCCCGATCTATCGTATACAAAAGAGGAATAAATCGTGCATAATGGGGAAAAAGTCCATCTTTGTTTCGTCCTCGCGCGCAAGGATTGTTAACATTTAATTTACTCGAGATCCATGAGCGCACACGAAAGAGCAATGTGAACTTTGCCGGAATAAAATTTGCCAAGAAACCTTAAGCAAGTTTACACTCTCATTCCCCTCCCTGCGCTCTCGCGCGTCCATGGACGTTATCGAAATTCCGATAAGCGAGCTCCTTTAAAGAGTTTCACATCTCGCAATGACCGGTAGAACCCGCAAGCGGCTAACACTCGCGTATTGCTCTATTTGACGTTTCTCTAATTGCATTTGCCATCGCGATAACCAATTGCAAAACGGCGCATTTCTAGCCGGTACTTGAGAATTTCGATATAAACGAGTATAAATATAACAAAAGATGATGATGTCGACAATAACTGGCACATATGTTTATTTAAAACACTACGTTTCGACTAGTAATACTAGTCCTTATCAAGTAATAGCCCATTACATGTGGCAGCAAGAAATCTATAAATTATAAATTAAGTGTTCGGAGATGTATATAAGATATTATCACACAGAGAAAACAACTTAATACTTACGGGTGACATATTGAGCGTACGTTTTATAAAGAAAAAGGCGCAGTAAATTAATGTTATGTACATGTTACTTCCAATTTAAATTAATGTAAGTCACTAAGAATGTCTATTCGTATAAAAGGCTTGTGGAAGACTAAAAGCGCTGAGTTGTGAAGAGATCAACATTCGTTGGGTGAGTCAAAGTATAACGACGTGTGGGGATGTCAAAGAAGTAAATAATCACAAAACATTAGGTGGTGCGCACAATTTTGTCATATATCGAGCTGAGATTGTCTGTATCCTGTTGTAAATTAATGGTGTTATTAATAAATTTCTTTATGTAGAACATCTCTGCTATTTCACGTTTTTTACGAACACTTAATTTATAATTTATAGATTTCTTGCTGCCACATGTAATGGGCTATTACTTGATAAGGACTAGTATTACTAGTCGAAACACGTAGTGTTTTAAATAAACATATGTGCCAGTTATTGTCGACATCATCATCTTTTATTATATTTTTCTTCACCCACTGGCGATCCACCTTCTCCAAGTTTGTTTTTATAAACGAGTATGCTGAAATTCTTGGCATAAAAACTTATTAATTTCTGCGCTGGTTTCATTGTGCAAGATTAAATGTAGATTCGAAAAGATTCTTTTCTTAATCTGTTTGCCGAATATAACCCGTCGAACGTTCCAACAATTATCGTTAACATATAAAGCGAGGGACGACAAAAGCGCCCGTCGCTAGAAATAACATTTCTATGACGAACTCGTTTACTCGGTTCATTTAAACGCCGCGTTATTAAATTGTTCATATTTTTCCAAACTATTTTTGACAACGTGTAACCACACATGATATAGGGGAAAGTTACCTAATGCGTACCTCATCAATATTGCATATTATTGCTTAATATAAGCATTTAGTAGTAACATAAAATCAATGAGAAATAAGTAATATTAGATAAGACAAAAAATTAATACTATACATCTTATTGTGTGAATGCTAGCAACGTTAGAAAAATTCAAGTAGAACTGATGTTAATTCTTTATCAATTTATACAGCTGATTATAATCGATTATAACGAGGGGTAACCCTGGCGAAAGTAATGTTTATTAAAAGTTTATAAGGAGTTTGTTTAAATATATTGAGTTAGTGTTTTATCTGAGTTTTAAAACATTTATTGAATTGTTTGTAAGATATAAATTTAAACGTGGAGTTGTTTATGACACGTTGACGGTTACACGCGTTCAAATTGCGCTTAATGATACGACGTCAAACGTTTCCATTATAGTTTTCTAAGCGTTTGTAAAATGTTATTGCCAGTAAAGAATTTGACCAGGTGTTTGCTACGTACTTCCAAACGGTGTAATCATCAATAAAACTCTTCATAAACAATGTAACTATCGATAAAACTCTTCATAAATAAATATAAACATCACCTCTCACTTAAAATTTTCGCCAGCGAAACCGCTGAGGGCATTGTGGTGTACAGATTTGTGGCATTACTGAGCATTACTGGGCATTTTTTGGGCATTAAGCCTTGCTGAGGCATCATAAAAGTTAAAAAAAATAAAAAAGATAAAACAAGGTAAATAAAATAAAATAAGATAATAAGATAAAGTAATGCTCGCTGGACATTAGTGGGCATTGGTGAACAAAATTTTGATCAGCGGTTTTCCCCTCGACTTAAGGTATTATTTATTATATATGCCGTTTGGTACTGATTTATACGCAAACAACTGTTGCAAATCGTAGTTGATATTTCAGGCATCTATATTGCACGTTTAACGTTTCACTGATAACAATTTAATTTGTTATAAGTCTTTTTGTAGCGTGTTGCAAAAGGTACGATTTAGGAAACCGGTCGTCTATAAAACGTACAAAAAATACCCGTTTAATATTTACGTTATTTCGATCACGACACTAATCTGCGTACAAGACAGAATATTCGCAACTGAATGCAACATGAGGTATTTCTTGAAGGAAAATTAACACGTAATAAAGCATAACGAGCGCGGCGCGAGTTAATGAATCGCGCGAATAAATAGTAACACGTAGCATGCGATTTCTTGGAAAATACATAGACAAACCGGTTGGATGTTACGTGCGTCGAGTTCTCTCCGCGCGAATTCCCTCGAGTGCGCGCGCGTTTGTTGTACGTGTGTGCAATCGCCGTGCCCCAATTATCTTGTCGGCTATGAATTACGTACGGACCTCCCGCCACGTCGGCATCCTCGGCAGGCAACAGGACGAAACTTTTCGTGCATCTCGCGTTAATTTCGCAGACGAGCAGCTGGTGCCTTCTCACATTTCGGGGACCTCGGCTAGAGATAGAGGAACTACGAACTTATCCCCCTCGGGGGGGAAAAAAAGCACCGCGATTTTCACCAGGACATAACACGGAAAGTTTTCGCTGATTTCGCCGCGCTTTTAATCCGCCGCCGTTTTGCGTTCCTGTCGCGTGCCGCGTCACAATTTCTAACTCAACCTTTAAACTTCTAGTTCCCGCCGCGATTTTTGTCCTTCGTGGGGGGTTCAAGTTTTTATCCGGACATTTAACTTGGATGGCGAGATTCTTGAGATCGAAACTAGTATAAAGATTAACGCGAAATGATCGCACTTGCCTTTCTATAAGACTTGTAGCAGAAAACGGATTATCTATCGTTAACAAACTTCATGTGTTCCTCGGAATCTATCAATATCCAATTAGCACAAACTCCGCCTTGGCAAATTGTTTAATTTATACTTCTGGATTTTCTTCGCAATAAACTGCAAATTATTAAACGTCAAAATAAAAATGTGAATTTTAAACACAATATTTAAGTTGACGCAATTACATTTTGATTTGTGAAAGAAGCAACTGTCGTTACTCCTAAAGAAACATTCGAGGAAAATGGCACCAGATTCGTCTGCCACCTTCATGCATTCGCTAAACGAACTATTTGGACGATTCTAAATCACGTCCAGCCGCCCGAGACTATTTTGCCACGGCAAATTGATTCTAAACGCAATTATTAGAGCAGAACAATGCGCGTCGCCAGCGTGCCCGCGCGTTGCCGGACCAGCTTAATTTCTCTTTTTCCCGAATACCGGCCGGCACCGACGTACGAGACAGAATCTGTCCGTCGCCGAACGACGTTCCCTGGCTCTTGAGACCTGGCTCGAAAATATTTCAGACACGCCTCGCGTGAACTCGCGCCGAGGATGCGTCAATCCTTTCTACTGCGCACTTTTAACCCTGCACGCGATGCAGTTTCTATTTTCATGTCTGCGGGCCGATTTTCCTCAATCAACAAAGAGAGTATAAGTTGAAATACTTTTTTTGCACGCTAGCATTGTTACAATCCTGTCAAATTAGGCTTGCATTTATACAAACGATCGATGTGAGGCAGTGAACGATCTGTAACGAACAGTCAGCTAAAATGGTATCGATTTTATTAATCCTGATGAATATTTTCTCGAAGAAAGAGTGCTTTCGTAATAAAAGGGCTCATCGACATATTTCTTGTAAGAGATATATACATTTCTCTTTTCTATTAAAGTAAGGAGCACAAATTTAATATTGTGGCGATGGTTGCGATGAATAAAAGAAACTAAAAAAAATGTAAAACGGAGGAATTAAAAAACGAGGATAGCTGGAAGCATTATTATTATAGAATAGCGTTGTTATCGTTAGCTTCATTAAATTACTGCGTTCGCGCAGTTCAGCAAAATGATAATTCGGTTAATTATTACACTGTTATGACGCAATAATTAGATTACGGACGTTGAAATATGGATGAGTTGCGATAATGATCTCTGAAATGGGCGGACGTATTTTATCAGATTTAACGCTTATCTAATCTCTTCGTGTATATCACTTCAAAATCACATATTATAAAATCGTGTATTAGAAAGTTTTGCCTGTAATAAATCGCCTGCGCGCACCAACTAAATCCTAATAATCCCGTTGTAATCCCGTTTCACGTTTATTGCAAATTGTGATTATTCTGATTACCGATACTATCGGAATGACAATGGCGCATAATGCAGGATTTTGTAAAACAGATGGTACACGATTATACGATATTGCGATACATTATATTAGAGGTATTATTTGTTATAAGAAATTCATTAACGAAGACTCAAACTCGACTACCGTGAAAATTGAAAATTATCGAATTTTAAGGGACTCTTCAACGAAAAGCGTAGAGAGAAAGAGGTGGCAAAATTTACTAATCAAAAAGCTCCAACAAAAATCTCCCGTTATAAATCAAATACTGAAAAGTAATATCTAACCGAGGGGTAAACCGCTGAGAGCATTGTGGTGTACAGATTTGCTTTACTGAACATTACTAGGCACTACTAGGCATTTTTTAAGCATTAATTTGGGCATTAGACTGGGGCATTATAAAGATAAAATAAGATAAAATAAGATAATAAGATAAAGTAATGCCCACTGGTTTAGTGGGCATTGGTGTACAGGATTTTGGTCGGGAGAAACCGCTGATGGCATTGTGGTGTACAGATTTGCGGCATTACTGGGCATTACTAGGCATTACTAGGTATTTTTTGGGCATTAGGTCTTGCTGGGGTATTATAAAGACAAAATATGATAAAATAATATAAGATAAAACAAGATAAAATTAGATAACAAGATAAAATAATGCCCACTGGGCATTAGTGGGCACTGGTGTACAAGATTCTGGTCAGCGGTTTTCCCCTCGATTTTTCTTTTCTCAGTCACGTCGTCAAAATTATTTCCCGTGTTTCAATTAGACCTTGTTGAATGTAATAACACGGGATCGAGGGGTCGGGAAAACAACGGGGAAAATATCGAGAGACGTTCTCGCGATCGCCGCGTGTCCGAGATACGCTCGCACGTTTGACGGGAGGAGGCGGCACCTTGGCCTCTCTCGTTATTCTCGAAATATCAGTCGTCCGTATCCGGCTTTGAACGCGCGGAGGAAATCACGGTGACGCAACGGCGCGGCCTGCGACGGAAAATCGAAAACGCGAAAGGCGGGCATCATTAAGTGCCGAACGCGTGTGCGCGGCTCGGCCTCGCGCGTTCTAATTTCGCCGTAACTCCTCGCGGGTCGGCTTTAATTCCATTTAACTCGATGCCGTAAATTTTCGCACCGTGTATACGCGCCGCCCCTCGCCTCGTCCGGGGAGAAGGCGCTCGTGTAAACAGGCGATAACGAGATATGACGATGACGCGGAGTTCAGGGCTTCGCCTCGCGATAATCTGCATACCGGCAACCCGTTAGAGGCGATTCGACACGCAAAAAAAAAATGATAGACCGGGCCCGCGCAACCGCCGAAAATAATTCCGTCGAAAAATTTTATTTACACGTTCTGCTTGTTGAGAAATCCGGGAATCTTCTGCGAAGAATCTGTTAGCATTTTTTTTTCAATACGCCATTCAACTTGGTCTCTTTCTAAAACTGCAACAGTTTGTTCGTTATTTCGGATTTATTTACAAAAAAAATTCAAACGACATTTCTTTCCTTAAACGATTATCAAAATGCATATAAATATGAATGCATAGATCTGGAAAATCGTACATGTCTCTCTGTACTGTGTGTATAGTATTTTAATTGATTTTAAAAATCACATCTCTCTTTCGGAACTTGACTCTCTTCATCCAAAGCTCTTGGTGTCAAAGTGTAATTACGACGCACACCCAGAAAAAAAAGAATTTAGTTAGGTTAAACAAATGAGATACATTGAAATCGTGTTTCTGCGAATGTATTAAATTTTTATTTACTTCTACTAAAACGTTTGCTAGATTTGAAGAAATAGATGTGAATTCTCTTAGAAATTCCCGAGGGGGAAACCGCTGAAGGCATTGTAGTGTACAGATTTGCGGCTACACTGAGAGAAAAGTCTTTGAAAATTTATTTGTGGCATATAATGTTTATTTCGCTAAAATAAACATTATTTGAGGCATATAATGTTTATTTCAGTTAAATAAACGTTATATGCCACAAATAAATTTTCAGAGACTGTTTTCTCAGTGTAGGCATTACTAGGCATTTTTTTGGGCATTAGGCCTTGCTGGGACATTATAAAGATAAAATAAAATAATATAAGATAATAAGATTAAGTAATGCCCGCTGGTCATTACTGGGCATTGGTGCACAAGATTTTGGTCAGCAGTTTCCCCCTCGGAAATTGCAGTCCCAATCAAATAAAATTTTGGTTGAGGTAAAGAAATCATTTCTTTAAAATCAAGCGACAGTCTGCTAGGGTCATTCAAAGAAACTATTTCTGGGTGCAGGATACTCGATTCACGACAAAAGAAACGGACTCTTTTGCGGCGCGATATTAAAAAACGGTGGAGAAATACATACGCGGCGGAAACGTAGAGGCGACGAAACATAAATTTCATACAATCGGATGTGAAAGGCACCCGCGGCGCTGTACCTGCCCGCGAGAAATGCCGACTTTTCGTCTTTCGAAATTCGATGCGGTTGCGCGTCGCACGGCGCATAAATATGTAGATAGATATTATTCGCGGCTGGCGGCGCCTCGAAAGAGAAGCGAAAACTTCCGCGGCGCGGACATAAACACGGTTGTTATACGGCTACGTCCATCCGAGACGGCGCAATGCAATACCCCTGAAAGCGGAGCAAACTTTGTATGAGGTAACGCGCGTCCGGAGACGATAAAGGAGCCGGCGGGGGGCCGGAAAGGGGAGAAAGAAAGGTGAGCCTTCGGCGCAATTTTGGAGAGATGCGGGATCCGATATCGGAGCTAACGCGATTTCTCGTCGCGAATCCTCCTCCCTTGTCGAATCACAGACTTTTGATCGCGCGCATCTTCGGGGCTCGTGATGCAACGTGCACACTGATAACGCGCTTCGCGGATTTCAAGACGTCGGGAGGGCGAAGGTGGAGGCAAGGAGAAAGGCAGCGAGATAAGCTAGAAAGGTACGACAAAAAATATTGAATGACTATCACGTTGCGACCTGGCATCAATAATGAAGCCAAGAAATCCAAAACCTGCACGTGTATCTACTCTGGGAGGGAAAAAAAGACAGTTAGCAACCCATTTTGGGGCCCAGTTAGTAATCGGATTATTCGAATTGTTCGTAACACTCTAATCTTTGGCGAATTTTACCCCGCGTAACTAAGAATCGCAATCAGCTATTCTATCCAAGATTTTAAAGCAATGATAATTCTCTCAATTAGTTCTGTCGATATTTAGTAACGCAAAGATAATTTTTACTTAAGAGACACCATAGACATAATATATCTAGACCAAGCATTTGCCTTTATTTGAGCAGTGGGGGTAGACGTTCACGTAGAAAAGGACAAACTCTGTCTTGTCTTGTCGTCTTGCTTACATGTGAACGAAAGAGAACGAAATAGCACAAAACAGAGTTTGTCCTTTTCTACGTGAACCTATTGGTTTTTAGTTACAACAATAGAACCGATTTTTAGTTACACGGGATAAAATTCGCAAGAGATTAGAGTGTTACGAGCAATCCAAATAATTCGATTACTAATTGTGGGCCCCAAAATGGATTGCCAACTGTCTTCTTTTTCCCCAGAGTAGTTTGATGGGACCATCAAAGCGACGTTTAGATGGACGTTCTCCTCGTTAAACGGCAAAATCGAGGTACGTAATATATTTTTTTTCGCAAATTGGGTTCTTTCTCTTGAAACTACTTTGTAACTGCAATTCGCTTTTACGTCTTGCGTGGATGATTCTGCGCCCCATATTTCCTTACTGATGAAAATGGAAACAGTAATGGAGCGAGAGGAGAACTTTTTAATGAAACTCGTTTGTCTCTTACAATGTAATATAGTTATTGTTTCCGTTTCCATTGTTATCGCTCTGCGGTCTTATGAAGTGATCTTTCTTTAATTCATTTGTTGCGAGGCACGTCGTCCCTCGCCATTAATAAAGACATCTCTTTATAATGGCATGAATAGTGGAGCGCGGCAACTTTTCGCTTATGAAAACCTTATCAAACTCCAAGCCGCGATAGAACAACACATTCAATGGCGAAACGTTTCGCAAATTCGCGAGTTTCATGTCAAACTTGGGTTATTAAGTTTAAGTTAACTTTAAGTTATAGACCGTCTTGGAAAATCGCGCGGGGCTTTACGAAGCGCCGCGTTACGACGACGCAGAAATAATATTACGCACCCGCGGCGGACATGGCGCACGTCGCGAAATCGATTCAATTACGCGCGGCGATGAGAAACCGTTGATACGGAGTTTAACCCGGTGGCTTCCGTGGAAAACGGCGGTGCCACGAAATGACGGAAATATCGCGGCCAAGCGAGCGCGAGCGATAAGCGAGCGGACGCAATTTCACGTTCGCGTTAACGGAAATACTTATCGTCAGGTGCGGATTTCTGAGAAGACGTTGCGCTCGCGATGCCAAATTGTCTTTAAAGGTCGATTTCTCTCCGGAATTGTAACGCGAAGTGTCAGAAGAACTATACGAAATTTGCACGTTACGAGAATTAAGCGCCTTCTGCCACGAATTAGCCACTTAAATAAATTATTTATCACGTGTATCGGAATCTAATTATTTCGTTCACATATTAATTTAATTGGCTACCTCCAGCTTGCCAGGACCTAAATGGCATTTGTATTGGA
Organism: Vollenhovia emeryi; assembly: GCF_000949405.1. NCBI lineage: Eukaryota > Metazoa > Arthropoda > Insecta > Hymenoptera > Formicidae > Vollenhovia > Vollenhovia emeryi. The sequence goes on from NW_011967185.1 coordinate 1,129,047, forward strand.
GTTATACTAATTACTTTACACCACTGGCTGAATAATCTGACGCGGTGATACGCGAGAGACAAGAGGAAATGTCGATCTCGCGACGAGGATCCTTTAAATCTCCGCGACCGAGCCGCGGGGAATTACGTTACATAAAATCGGAAAGAAAAGAGCCGTGCTACATCTTGTTATCGCGGTGTACGGCACCTTATTAACTTTAATAATAACCGCGATAATAACTCAAAGCAGTTTGCCTCTTAGCTCATTAAGCGCACAGGCATCTAATTACACGCGCAAGCCTCCGGCTCACGTATACTGACTTAATCACGTGTAAAGGTTATCAGAAAAAGAAATTACAAAAGGAAACTAAGGAAAGTTAATATATTGATGTAAGCTACGTAAACAAACACGCTTTCGGCCTGGCAAACGCGCCCTCAGGGCGGTACAATCCAGCGGTTCTACGTGCAGCAGCTGACGTACCATCGCGCGATTTCAAGCTGGAGAGAACTTGTCTCGGTGCGTTCTACCTATTTCAGGGCAATTTATTACACCCTTTACATATGCTAATCAAGTTGCGGATTTGAAAAGATGCATCTGGTGCACCTGATTCCAACGCTGGGGCGGGACGAGATCGGAAGAAAGGGCGATAGGACGTGGAACGTTTGCGGGGAAATCGAGTTTGCATTCGCGCGAGTGCCCGACGGACGAGGGAGTTGATTCGCATGCGGAAACATACTCGTCGGCGCGCGATTAAAATTCTCGGCGCTATATCGCAGTTTCCGCGCCTTTATTGATTGCAAACGGACATCTGGCTCGCGCTTCACGATCTGCACGGGGTAGCGCCGTGAAATCTGCGCCGCGTGCGGATTACAATGGATTTTAAAGCCCGGTCTCGATGTTAAAAGCCGTTTCATCCGGATTGAGAATGTGCATGAGCTCCGGTGTAAATGAAAGGAAGAGGCGGGGGAAAAAAAAGCATATTTGATACGTCGCGCAAAACGTTCCAATTCGTGATCATGACGAATCGACGCGTGACGCGGAGTCAACGTTATTCGCGAGATTCAAAAACTACCGGAGTCGCCGTTTTATTTGACCGACCTCTCCTTTTAACGCCCGCGAGTTGAAAACGACTAACAAAACTGCGCCCGCCTCGTCGCTGCCAGGGAATTTTCCTAGCGAGGACAAAGGAGGCGCGGGCAGATTTTCGGCGATCATACGCGCGTTGCGTAATGCCGGTTTTAAAGAACTGGTCCTGAAAGGCGTGGTTCGTTAACGAGGGTGGGTGACTTTATTTCGGTGCGGCTATTTCGGGCCGCGTAAATACCGAAATAAATGTAGCAAGGAAAAAAAAATATGCGCACTTCCGCCTCGAAATAGCGCGTCCGACGAAATCCACGCGCGATTCGCGCAAAAGCGCGATTTCAGCTTGTCGATATCCTTCCCCGCCTTTCCATCTTACGTAACAAATTTAGAGCCCGACTCTTGTGTAATTCTAGCCACGATTTCCAATCATTTCCCCAATCAGCGGCGTTTCACGGCAAATACGATATGAAAGAGAAAAAATATCGTATCGTCGGATAAATAAATTTCTCTGCGATACAACCAACGGGTATAAATGTCGAAAATATTTTTGAAGGAGGATATTAAAGTAAAATTCATGAAGTACGAGAATTTATTATAATTCCCGTAAAATTCCGTTCTAATGTCAGATATCCTGTTCTTTAACAGGGTGTATGTATTATTTCTAAATCTCCCCCCGTTAACGTGACCTACATACAGACATAATACGCCCGCAAAAGATTAACCCTCCGTAATTAGAAAGACCTCTGACTGAGCAACGTGCCGGCAGGATCGGCTTTAAGGCTACCGCAGCTTCCACGCTGCGAACATAAATTTATTACTGCATTATGAAACATTTAATATTTTCAACATAGAACTTCGATAATTCCGGCTCTTCTCGAGAAAATAACAGCGTAGAAAAACTTCGGAGTTGATCGGTTTTATCAATTAATTTAGAGACCCGATGTTCGCAACAATAAGATATATTGGAACAGGTTACTGCGTCAAATATAAAATGGGTAAATAAATCGCCGAAAAATCGTTTTTTTACAGCTTGTCGTACTTAAACCGTTCACCCGCGACTTTTTTATTTCACGGCTCGTGATCGACTCTCTCGCGGTCCAATGCTCCACCGCTCGTTTTGGATCTGATCTCTCGTCCGCAAACAATATATACGGAAGTGCGAAATCTGTCGATAATACCATCGTCATGGCTCGACCGTTATATTCCTACAATTATAAGACAAATTAATTAAAGTTCGTTATAATTAATGTCTAAAGTCATCTCTGCTCTCGGTAAACAACATAAGGTATTTAATAGCGAGAGGGAAAAAATACACGAGGCTCGTTCTCTCTCTCTCTCTCTCTTGCCTTGACAACCACGCGGGACATTCGTCTAACGTAGCAGGGTGAAAGTCACATTTGCGTATCGTCGAGAAAACGGAGACGCGCGTGCCCGAGTCATCGTTCATTTGCAATTCCGAGGCACGAGTTCGCCGAATGCGATGTTCCGGTTGAGACGAGGTAGTAGGCTAGGAATTTATTGGACCGCTCGGGAGCTCCAGGACGCGAGATTACTTCCACGTGGTGGGAAATTTGTCGCCCCTTCGCAGCCGACGGATACTCTATTAATCTCTCACGTGAGAATCTCGCGCCTGACGTATCGTTTCGATTACTTGCGCTCGACGCATTGTTTTCGTGCCTGAGAGTCGTAACATCGGGGACTGTTGACCAAAGGTATGCGCGCAAATTATTCCGAGCGCCCATAATCTAATCAGCAGCGCTCGTAATAATTGTAAGTAATCTGGTGACATGTTCGCCAAGCAGAAAGATATTTTTTCGTCCCAAGGATTCAACAAAACTTTTCAGCTAAGAATTGGGGCCCGAGCAGAAAGATTGTCGCAACTGTTTACGATCCCGTCGTAAGACGTAAGTCAGTGTCGGAAGTCAACGCGCAGGGAATCGTCGTATGTCGCCTCGCGACGCAACGCGAGGGATGCGACGTACTTTCTAAAATTTTTTTAGCGAAATCTTCACTCGAACCGTGTGTCACTGACCACTTCCACGAATTTTATACTGCTAACGATAATCGATTAAAGTAAGAACGCGGAGCAGAATGGCTGTCTCGTACTCTTAAGACAATGTTTTGTGTTTTAAATCTTTGGCCCGGCCTACAATGAGTTGTTAGTCGTCAGTCAGAAGTCAGAACTATACGTCGGTCCTTTTTCTCCCACCCAGAAAGGAAAAGGATCAACATACAGTTCCGACTTCTGACTGCCGACTAACAACTCATTGTAGACCGGGCCGTAGTCTTAAAGTAACGCACGATAACTGTCTTGTGACTTAAGAATACAAGAGAGCTATTCTGCCCAGGCCCTAAAACATTAGCACTCTTTTACGAGTTGAAGAATCGATCCAAGTAAAGAGTGAATAACGGCGCTCTTTCAAAAAGTTAAATTGCACTGCAGTCGGACTGGCAGTATTTAAATCTCACTCCGAAAGAGTGAGATTCCACTCCAAAAAATTTAGAGAGTACGTTCACGACAATTCTCTGTGCGTTGACTCGAGTCTCACGACGGGATCGTAAACGGTTACGACAATCCTGCTCGAGCTCTTAGCGAAAGAGAGAAGAAAGTGGGAAGAAATGACGCGGAAAAGAAATGATAGATAAAAATAAGTTCTCGTCGATTATTAATAGCGCCATTATACTTTCTCTAATTAAATTCTGTGCTACCATCAGCGACAATACGGACCATTTGGCGACAGTATGTAACGTTTGCTGCCTCGCAACCGTGGCAAATTAATGTGCACGGGAATCGCGCTCATAGAAGTATCCAGCAGCGTGCAGCGTCGCGAATTAACGAGAGCAAGCCGAGAGAGACCTCGCTCTGTGTACTCCGATTTCAAACATTCGCCACGGTGACGAAGCATCGGTCTTTCCACACATGAGATACATCATCGTGCGCCGGTTCCGAAGTTACTTTGAGGCGGACGCCGCTCGAAGTGAAGATATTTCGGTCGTAGTGACACACCGAGGAGCACGTAAAACGAAAGAACAGTGCCTTCGGGGACTCGAGAGACGGCATGACTTCACGGCGGACTTGACCGATACCGGCCATTCATTTCGGGCTACGGAGACGCGACTGTCGGATGCTCTTATCACGCTCGATGTGGTGAGATGAGCGGATGATAAATACGGTCCCGGTTTGGGTGCTCGTATTTTTATTCATTCAACGGGGGGTTAGAGGGTAACAGGTGCCGAACGTGATTCTCGTTCAGGCGTGGAAACGCGGCCGTTACTAGAAATAGGAGGTTTAGCATAAGGTCAAAAGTGTGGGTGCTTATTTTTATATTTGCTCCTCGAAACCGCCGCTTGCCGACGTGTATGCTTCCATTTTAACAAGCTGAGCATACGATAATGTCGGGTAACCGAACAGAAGAGTAAGATCTAATGTTTGCGTGACGCTACCATAAAAGAAGTTCAGCACACATATGAAATATCGCCAAGTTGCAAATATTCATCTTTTGGTTATTTAAATGCATCTTTTAAAAGAACAGGGAATAATCAATTTAATAGATAAAGTAACAGACGATTAACACGTTTCGATAGCTCGCAAATATTTCGTACTTTTGTTTGCATATCGCGATTAATTAAATATCTGCGTACTCTCTAAAAGTTAATCAGTGGATTATCACTGAAAACAGTGAATAGTCACTAATTTGCAGTTGTAAGTATACACTGAGAATCGCAATGGTACTCTGGAAGAAAAAAGACAGTTAACAACCTACGTTGAGGCCCACAATTAGTAATCGAATTATTTGGATTGTTCGTAAAACTCTACTCTGGGAAAAATATTCAAACCCTGGCTGAGGTAATATTTTTCGCAATAAATGTTCTGTATTATTAAAATTGCCAGATACGGTCAATAAAAATCACTGATGTTGTTAATTACTGCTGGCGACTTTTAAGAATATTCTCATTGGATAAAAAATATATTTTAACGAATCAATTCGATTTAATTTAATTTACTTCGAGTCCGATAAACTTTTTATTGATTCGGCTCGATTAGGATTCGAAAAAGGAAGTGAGCTCGACATAAAATTCCTGATTGGCAAGTCTCTGCAGCACATTTTTATCAAATATCATCGTTTGAAAAGAAATGGCCAGAATCTCTTTTAATAAGCCATTTCGTAGCCAAATTTTCACTTTTGCGCGAAAGAAATTCAAAAACGCAAGTTCAGTATTCAACGATACCTGAGACTGCTATTGATTCGGAACTTTTTTCGAGTTCTTCGCACATGAATCTGCGCGAAAGCCCGAAGCATATTTCACCGGGATATTTTGTATATGCGACGAATGGGTAAAATGATACGAGGAGCGGCGCAGACAGCTGGAAAAGTTGCGACTATATGCGAAACGCAGCTCCCACCGAATGACGTCGCTCGCAAAAGCCGGCGACGAAGCTCGCGCGAGCGAGTGGATTCGCTTCAGAGAAATATCGTGACTACCTGCTACAAACACACACACGCATACACACGTACACACGTGTCGCGGCGCATAGAAAATTTATGCTTCCGTCATACATTCACCGAGCGGTTCTTCGTCAGAAAAAAAAGTTGAGTGATCGAAAGCACGCGACGAGGTCAACTATCTTACGGCTTAACGCGACAACCTGCGTGTGAAGATACAATTTAGTATGCCGTAATTTTCACTCGCATTCAATTGTTAAGTACAGGCTTTTAAATGCGAATAATTTCATTAATTATATTTACTTGCCCTATAAACACACGATAGTATAGAAAACGTCTATTAGGCGCAGTTAATATAAAAGTCGGTATAAAAATGGTACAATCATATCACTTTTATACTGCTTTGCGTTAAATGTACCATCACGTGTTCACGGGGTTTAAAAAAGAATGACATTTGTAATGTATTGTCATATTTTTAATCTCCCTTCGCATTATATAAAATTGGAAATTAAGAGAAACATTTTAAAAAAAATAGCGTGAAAATGCAAGAGAAAATAATAGAGATTTCGTGCATTATCATTGCACGTTCGGGTTAAAGATTAAAGTGGCGCATAAGGTACGGCAAGTTTAAACAAGAGAATCGATTTGCCACTCTGGAAGTTTATGCCAAAGTTCAAGCTTTCGAGCAAGTAAATTTGCCTCCGCGATCTACTTTCGTCCGATTGTGCTAACACTGCGAGTTTCCGTATGTCCCGCAAGGAACGATCGACATCAAATCTTCTCCCGAGTACGCGAGGGACGCCGTGGCAAATATTTATTCGCCACTCTTTTTTTTTTTCCAGACGGATACGAGGGCGATCGGGATGATGAGGAGTTTATCGAGCTGACGTCAGACAATTTTGGGGGAGAAAAATATTTTTGCCGCCCGGAGAACAAATGTTTATGGACCGAATCCAATATTTAAATGTAGAACGTGCACCCCGATAAGGAAATTCGGACAACGTGGAAAATAACCAGAGGGAGAAAAAACGCGGAAGTCTCCTGTGTTTCCGTCTCTTGTAAAACATGCACACGACTAGTCGTCCCGATAAATTATTCTTTCTATTTTTCCAAACCGCCTGATAAATTATTCAAGTAGGAATAATAATGGAATGTCAACCTATATGCCGAGCGGATTATAACTTCGAGCGGTATCAGGCGGGATGAAATATTAATAAGCAGGGCAGGCAACGACCGAGGCACATTCGCGTCCGTATTTCCGTACCGTTAACATTTGACAATGGTGAACCCGGTTTAATTCAGGCGATCTTCGTGTCATTCTTTTTTTAAACACGTTCAAAGGTTATTTGTACCGATTATACGCGCTGCAGTGGTGCGAATTTATTCGACCGTAACGATTATTCGATATTCCCACTCCACGTTTATCAAATGAGATAAAAAAAACGAGCACCCTCAGATCCATTAGAATTTCACCAGTAAGACATCCCGTCGGGCCAATCGTCAATCCACGTTTAATCGAGACGCGAACAAACTCGGAATCTAGAGAAAATAAAGGAGAGGCACAATCGAGGATGAAATTTATTTTCTTTTGACAATGTAGATCCTTTTTTTCTACAAATTATTCTTTCCTTCTTTCTTTCTTCTTGCGAGTAGAGTTAAAGATGAGAATTCCAGCGTGCAGAAAGCCGCGAGTCGATAAACCAATACGCGGGTAATAACACGTGTGATGACGACACTCGAGTTATCAGCAGATACGCGCGTGCATACGTGAGACGTTACGTGTGCTGTTGCATCAACCGCCTTTTCCCAGCGCGCGACTATCGACGGTAACGGTACTGGAGGAAGATCGCGAGATAATGACGATGACCTTGACTGCTGTCAACGTACCCGAAGCCATCGATTAATAATCGAGACATCGACCGATAACGCGCCGTATCCGGTTACGTCAGTGGCGAACATCCCGCGTCTGCTGAATCGCAATCTGAGTCATTCTCGCGGACTGCCGAGATTCTCGATTCTCGCAGAAATGCAGACAGAACGAGACGAGGTGATTCGGCAGGTTGCGAGCCCTAATCGCGAGGGGGAGAAACCGCTGCGGGCATTGCGGTGTACAGATTTGCGGCATTAACTGGGCATTACTGGGCATTACTAGGCATTTTTGGGCATTAGGCCTTGCTGGAGCATTATAAGGATAAAATAAGATAAGACAAGATAAATAAGATAAAGCAATGCCCACTGGACATTAGTGGGCGTTGGTGTGCAAGATTTTGGACAGCGGTTTCCCCCTCGTATCTAACTAATCAATCATATTACTCTTTAAAAGTCAATCAGTGTATTATCACTGAAAACAGTTATAAGTGTAGCACTGAATTAGTCTGTGTTATACTTATAACTGTGAATATTCGTTGTTTCCAGCGATAATTCACTGATCAACTTGTAGATAGTAGACTTCAGGGAATGAATTGTTCTACTATTTTTCTCGAGGGGGAAAACCGCTGAGGGCATTGTGGTGTACAGATTTGCGGCATTACTGGGCATTACTGGGCATTTTTGGGGCATTAGGCCTTGCTGGGACATTATAAAGATAAAGTAAGATAAAATAAGATGAGATAAAACTAGATGAAACAAGAGAAATAAGATAAAATACTTGCGATTGTAATTTCAAATGGATGACTTAATGTCTGTAGGTAAACTTTCACCTGGCTTGTTAATCTGACTGGTTTCACTTTGTAATCGATACATTTAAAGTTGCCATGTCCTCTAATAAAATTGTAGATTATCAAATTCCTCAATAAGGACCACAACCCGTATGGTCGAAACGTCAGAATCAAATTAATAAACCATCTGCCCGGCCTAATGTCGTCTAACAATTCTTCTTTTCTGTGACAATTCACTGACTGGCTTTTAGGCAGTTTAATCTAATGTCGAGCCAGGGACGAACGGGAAGTTTTGACCTTCGCGCTAAGAACTCACTTGGGATCGCAAAGAAAGGTATAAAGTATTTTCTTCCTCGTGGAAAGTAACGAACGGGATTACGGGACAAATACTCCACTGGAAGCGCGAATGGACGAATAATTTGCAAATCCTTGTTGATCCCGCTGGGTATACAAGGAAGTTAGTAATCTAATACATTTATGCAAGTCCGTAATCTTCCCCTGATACGCCACCCGTTACGATACCTTTATGTTTAAAGTTATGTTATGGCGAGCGGTGCATTATACCTTAAGCTTCCATAAGCGATCTAGTTTGTACGATAAACCGTTTAATAATATTCTGATTTACGCCCCGTATATTGTTCCCGGGAACGCGTGCGTTTTTTTCTCAGAGAACGCAAGCTATTAAAAAAAAAGAAGGTAAAAGTTAGTTTATCACCGGATTAAATATTGAACGTTAATACTCGGTACGCGAAACGATGTTTTATCATTCGAGAACCCTCCTCGATACCCCCGGTAAGCCGAGCATTTATATCGTGCCTTTAATCTCCCGCGCGAGACGCACGACGGTGCCGCGATATCTAAGTGTGGCGCAACCGAGCCGTCGCTCGATTTTAACCGATGATAACTCGGCTTTTTTTTTTGCGTACGTTACTTTATCCATGTTTGATCTGTAATACGACCGGTGTATGCACACTCGATGCATCTGACGTAAAAGGTGTATCGACCTCGCGCGTAGGTGCCGATAACGGCGCGAACGAAAGTCTCGCGATTCGCGCAGCCGGATCGCGCGAGAGCTCGATTCGATCCACCACCGTGCGCGGCCGGCTGTTGCGACCCGCGTCGACGACCGGACGCGCCCGAGACTCGCCGGGAACGGGAGGTTGCGTCGCGCTAAAAGGGGTGAATCCCTTCCCGGGGGTTTACGCGTCCCAACAGGTTCCTGGGTCGCGGGATTAAAGGGATAAGCGCGGGAAAGACCGGCGGTCGTGTGCGTCGTCGACGACGCGGGGTCGCGAGGTGGGGAAAAAACGAGAACGACCGAACGGGATGACGGAGCACGCGAATTAATTCCTCGTGACTATCGGTTGTTGACGGTACGAGAATTTTATCGGGCGAAAGTAAAATGGGTCGAGCGGGTTCTCGCCCTCGAAAGTCAGACTGGTCGAGACTTACGCGAGATAAAAGACGGAGAAAACCGATGGAGTTATAAACAAATAGTTGCGCGCGCTGGTGTTAAAATTAGTGGCGAATCTCCGGTCGCTTGCATCAGTGCGCGCTAAGGGTCAGTTTCACAAACGTCGGTTAACTGTTAATCAGAGTTCAGTCGACTCCCCGTCTTTTTCCGTCTTGTTATTTAAGAAGAGACAGAGAATCAATTAACCTTCGGTTGGCAGTTAACCGACGTTTGTGAAACTGGTCCTAAGACTTGTTCATAGTCCATTGTCATATTTAAGTTCGTCTTAAATACACGTTCAAAAACCATCTGACAAAAAAAAATTATCGTACGGATGCTACATAGGGTAAAGACGGGCATTATGGCCAGGCGGGTAATATGGCCACAACGCCCGTATTAAATATTCTAAACATTGATAAACATCGATAATGTATAAAAACCAATTATTGTAGCTATTCTTGAAGTTTGGTAACAAAAATCTCTCTATTTTGTTGTTATTTGTGGTTTGGTGCTTCATTGTTCTCCATAACCATCAAAATATACACGTCAAAGTGAGACATGGCACTTCCAACTAAGTAAGATTTTCAAATTAAAACAAAATAATTTTGGCTTTTCTCATTACACATTTCAAAACCTGAACCTTGGCTATATTTTTATAATAAATTTATCGTGCTTTGCCCATTATTTTGATAATTATAATGCACATTATTAAATGTATGCTCGGCGGCTAATATGGCCAGCGACAAAGGTAGCTACTATGGCCAGCGAGTACAACAAAGTGTAGAGTACGCCAGTGCTGAGAGTGATAACAGCGAAGAAAGAAAATAGTTATTTCTCACAATTTATTAATAAATTGTGAGAGCACGGCGTTACGTAGAGAGAGTGGACATACACATACACATTTCTTAAATGTGTACTCGTATGTTTAAAATATTTCAAAGTTTATGTTCTGTACGATTAAAGTAATACTTTACGATTAAAGTAAATACCTCACTTTTGCAAAATATTACTGTTTTGTACACTTTTTTTATAGTTGGCCATATTATCCACCCCACGTTTAATATGGCCAAAACGCATACTTTCAGATTCTTTTTTTTCTTCGAATATGGATAGATTTTAATTGATCAAAACATTTTGTCATCAAAGCTTATTAAATACACTAGAATTTCAGAAAGTTACAAAATAAAAAAACCAGCGGTTTGAAAATTATGACCTCAAATCAAAACTATGGCCATAATACCCGCCTTTACCCTAGATCATTTTGCTGGCAAAGAAACCGAATTCGTTAGAAGAAATTTAGAAAAAAACTGGAGCCGAGCTCCAGTCGTGTAGAGCGACCTCGTGGTCGTCGTCGATACGTCGCGGTTATCTCGGCGAAACATCCGTCGCGATGCCGCGCATCGCGCGCCGATAGCGCGTCTGGAATTATCGACCACGAGGCCGCGCGCGGAGCTTTGTCTCGCACGTGTATCGTCCTCGCGTTGCATCCACCATCGTCGTTAGCGACAACGATAACGCGGACATCGTCGCGGAGCGTCGCCTGGATAACAAATTACCGTCGCGATTGCCACGAGTCGCCGCGGGACTCTCGTGCGCCGCGGTCGAAAAAGCGTGTCCGAAGACTCGAATTTTGGAGCTAATATAATTAACTTAATCGACGTGGAATGAAATGTATCAGCCCGAGTCGCAGAGCTCGCGACCACGTCGCTCGATAAATACGTTCGAGCAGGCACTTCGAGTTATTAAATTTCGGATTTATAATATGGAGGAAAGTCCCCTCATTTTTTTTTGCGAGATGGTCTCCTAACGAGATAGAGAGGTTTCTGCTAAATTAATAGGCATCATCTGTTGGCTCCACCATGAATTTATTGCTCTTGGAGCGAAATCTGTTCAGACCGTACAACAACTTTCTGTTGGTGCCTCACCTTTTGCTTTCGGTCTCTCAGTGTTACCTCTCTTCCCTGTAGCTCGCTTTTTGCAGTAATATAAATAAATTAAATTGAATAAAACTAAGTTAAAATCGTGCAATCGTTGCGAAAAGAGACTCGCGATTGAACGTGGATGTTGAAAACCTGCTCTCTCGCATTAGAAGCGTATCTCGTAATAGAGGAGTTTCCTCTGAATATGTGCGCTTTAAGACGCTGATAATTTTTGGGAGCTTAGATAAGCTAACTGAATTATCATAAACTCCGGATTTGCAATATGAATTTACGCGGTGTGGAACTGATAATTTTTTTGGGGTTTCCACGCGGTAACTGAATTATCATAAACTCCGGGTTTGTATGGTGAATTTATGCGTGTCGTAACTGATAATTTTTCGGAGCTTCCACAAGGTAGCCGGGCAAGGAGCCGTTAAAGCGAATCGTGAATTATTCTGTCCGTTACCTGCATAACGAAGCGCGGGAATAAACAAGGTGAACCGCGCGCTAATAAATATTTCACGTGATATCGAAATGCGAATGCATGTGGCGCGAGTGCAGCGAGTTAACAAACGGGGGACATAATCAACTTTCCGATGCACCCGGCGAGAATCAACCCGGTCTTGTATGTTGCATGTATAATTTTGTCATCTCTCTCTCGCGCGCGCGCGAATAATATACAGCACTTCCAAATTCAGAATACAAGCGACACCGAAACCTGATTATACGTATTCTAATATTATTTTATACAAGGATTTACGTCGTCCGAGTTTTGTAATCAACACTAATTTCGCGACAGATTAGAAGTGTTTTCGATCAATCTGAAATCCAAGTCTTTCGATAAGAATTGGTCGACAGTTTTTACTTTTTATTTATCTCTTTTTTGCGTTTAGCTCAAGTGACTCGAGAAGGAAGATTTTGCTATTCGTTCACGCACTCGAGGCTTAATTATCGGACGGCTCGTTGCTTCCCGTTCGTTACTCGTGCGAGTTGCAAAAATTTTCAAGAGGGACTCGACTTTAAAAGAGTTCGTCGGAGAATTCATGAATAAAAGAATGTACGGCTTGCCAACCCGATGTGCTTTATGCGTATGTATCTTTTAGATAAGATGAAAATTGAATAGAGCGCACCGTTTGGCGTGCAGAAGTTGCTTTCTATTTTCTGATCGCGACTTCTGACAACAAAATTCTCGGCTTTCTATCAAGTTTATACGAGATATCGCGGCACTCACCGAGCGTTTTCTCTTCTTCCGTCGCGATATTCGCGCGAAAATTAGCGCGTGCATTTCTCGATATTCAGTTTGCTTCAATTCGCTGTTCCGAACGATTAATTATTGGGTCATTCCATAAATAATGCGGAGTAAAAGCTGGATTTATAGCTTAAAACCGAATAACGGAAGATATATTTTCGATTGAAGTTAAAATGTCAACTTTCTTTTTGTTTCGTCTTAAAAATGTCTCTAAGGAAAACTCATTATTCATGACCCAACACGTTAACGAGAATATTACAATTCGCGCAAGATAAGAACAAAAAAAAAACGATTTCTTCGGTCGTTGCTCAGAAAAATCGATCGATGCAATTTCTGAGGTGCAAGACGAGGACGAAACCATCGACATATAAGTAGAATGAACTGCTGATCGCAGGACCCGCAAGAGTAGAATGAGAGGCAGGTAATATGAGGACATGGTGCGTCTCTCTTTAGTAAGCCTGATCGGTTAGGGCCTGAGAGAGCAGAATAGCCATCTTGTACTCTTAAGACAATGTTTTATATTTTAAATCTTTGTCTTACGCCTAATCTACCATGTGCTCTCTGCGTCTAGAAACATGCGGTTTTATATAAGCAAATCGAAACGCTTTAATTGTCGACAACGTACGATCGTACAGCGAATAATGTACAATTTATCAACTCGCACGCATTTTTCAAACGTATTTAGTCGCTACAAAATAGAATGCTTCTAGACGCAAAGAGCACACTGTAGATTAGAGTTTAACGTAACGCTCAATAAAGACAACGTTACACTATACTATTTTTCTTACTGGATTCCTTACGAGAACCAATAAGGATGCAGAGTTTTAGATGGCTTAAAGCTAAAGTCAACGGCACACGATACTATTTTTCCTACTGAATTGCTTACGAGAACCAATAAGGATGCAGAGTGTTAGATCAGGTGACTTAAGGCTAAATCCTGATTGGCTCTCGCAAGCAATCCAGTAGGAAAAATAGTATTGTGTGCCGTTGGCTTAAATCCTGATTGGTTCTCGTAAGCAATCCAGTAGGAAAAATAGTATCGTGTGCCGTTGGCTTTACTGTCTTGTGTCTTAAGAGGATCCTAAAGTCATCGTTTTTACCGACACGTTTGAATATTGTTTTTACACTTGTAATCTTTTTACTGGCTTTTATGCACAACATGACACTAGGTCATATTTGCGGACCGCATAGCGGAACATTTTCATACTTAAAACACGCAGTTCAGAAGTCTAATAAAAAAGAAATGGGTATTTGAAAGTTTAGCTAAAAGACACGCATAATTTTTAAAATATTCGTAACAACGGCCGGTGGCGATCTGATTCGCCGGGAGCAAGCGTAAGAGCTGACGCAGAAGTGAGAAATAAAATTGATTGACTTCCTTACTCCTACTTCTGCTCCTTACTCCAGGCTCACTCCACGCATAAGGCTCGTTTTCTGTTGCTACACTGGTGAACTAGTGCAATAAGTTAAAGTAAGACAAGTGTATTTTTCTTATTCCAGCTTACTGCACTAGTTCGCCAGTGCAGGAACAGAAAACAAATCTATTGTGGACGACGCGTTAAGGACCGTCTACATTGGAAGTAAGCAGTAAGACGGAAGAAAACCGTAACCTTTACCCCTGGTCCACAATCTCGCTTTAAGTAGGCTGTAAGCCTTAAGCCGTAAGAAATTAACCAATCACAGGTGAGAGTGAAGGCAATAAATGTGATTGGTTAATTTCTTACGGTTTAAGGTTCACAGCTTACTTAAAGCAAGATTGTTGACCAGGAGTTAGTCCCAGTCTACAATAGATGATTTAAGCCCTAAGCTTTAAGAAATTGGCCAATCACGGTCAAGTATGAGTAGAATACGCGACTGTGATTAGTCAATTTCTTAAGGCTTAGGGTTTAAATTTCTATTGTAGACTGGTACTTATCAGCGCTGGTCTACAATACGTGGAGTGAGCGTGGAGTAAGGAGTAAGGGAGAGCCCTAACTTCTAGCTTTTGGTGTGAGGAAGCTGAAATACAGACATGGTTTTTAAAATATTTGTAACACTGATTGACGGCACATTTTGATTCACCGAGAGTAAGCCTAAGAGCTGAAGTAGGGGTAAGAAATAAAATGGATTTATTTCCTTACTCCTACTCCTTACTCCAGCTGACTCCATGTATTGTAGACTTCAGTGTGAAAGCTAAAGCACAGGCATAAATTTTTTAAATATTTATAGCTCTGGTCGAACTATGCACTCTAATTCACCGAGAGTAAGCGTCAGAGGCGAAGTAGAAGTATGAAATGGAAATGATGCATTTCTTTACGCCTACTCTTACTTCTTACGCCAGGCTCACTTCACCTACTGTGGACGATCCTTTAGTTCCAGTCTACAATAGATGATTTAAGCCCCAAGCTTTAAGAAATTGCTTCAAAGCTAAAAAAGCTTTAAGAAACCAATCACGGTCAAGTATGAGTAGAATACGCGACTGTGATTAGTCAATTTCTTTAAAGCTTAGGACTTAAATCATCTATTGTAGACTGGGACTTATGCGTCGTCTACAATACGTGGAGTAAGCTTGGAGTAAAGAGAGAGCCACAACTTCTAGCTCTTGGTGTAAGGAAGCTAAAATACGGGCATGGTTTTTAAAATATTTGTAACACTGATTAATGGCATTTTGATTCACCGAGAGTCAACCTAAGGGCTGAAGTAGGAGTAAGAAATAACATGCATTTATTTCCTTACTCCTATTCCTTACTCCATGTGTTGTAGACCAGCCTTTGGACAGATGTAATACAGATCATTCCTCGGGCCCCGAGCGGGAACATTGTCGTAACCGATTATGTCGTAAGACCTAAGCCGGTATCGGAAGTCAACGCACGAAGAACTGTCCTAGACGTATGTCGCCTTGCGATGCGATAAACGCGTTGGACTTCCGACACCGTCTTACGACAGAATCGTAAACGGTTACGATAATCTGTCTCTGCTCAGGCCCTTTGCCATCGTCATAACCTTCCCACGGCCGCGATTCTCGGGCGAACGAGATTCCCGCGAGTTTTAAAGAAGCCGAGTTTTAAAAGGCCCCGACGGACATTTTACGCGAACGGGGGCCCCGCGCGTCATTCGCAGCGGGACAAGGGAGGGGAGGGGGGGAGAGAGACATTACGATACTCCGCTCGATTGAGGAACGATCGTCCGATCGCGTCGGAGCATTCGGAGCGCTTCTCGACTGTCTAGCGGAGGGACGGGCGAGTTGTTGTCCGACGCGCGACGCGAGGCGCCGCGTCGCGTCGCGTCGCGTCGCGGTATACGTACGCTACACGCCGTAACCGTATGTCGGGACCCGCGCGGTAAATGGCGCCCCGCGCGTCGCTGCGAAAACTCGCGTACTCGGGCGGCGAGACACGCGCGGCGCATCGCGCCGTGCTCCCGCGGCCGCCGATTATCGCGCCGATAAATGGCGACGCGCTTCCCTCCCCCTCGATCGCCGTCGGCGCGGAGGAAGAGCCCGCGCGGGGTCGGCCCTTCGACGAAGGGACGGACGCGGACGCGGTGCGTGGACGGCCGTGGGACGCGACCGCGGCGCGTGGATAGTAATTTGCGCGCGCACACACACTCACCCTGTGTCCGGACTCCTCCAGCCTTTGCCTCTTTGAGTGCGGACCGTCTCCGTTGAACGCCATCCTCCGTTGTTACACCGGGCGATGCGAGTTCGAAACGGAGCACTTGCTCGCTGCACCACAGTTACCGCAACAGCGGGAGCAGGAACAGCAACAACGACAGCGGCGACAGCGACGGCGACGGCGACGGCGATGACGGCGACAACGACGACGACGACAACGACGACGACGGCGACGCGAGTTGTGTATACCGCTCGCGATACCTCTAACACCGTGCCGACGGTCTCGTGTACGCGGACGGGGAAGGGGGGAGGAGGAGAAAATAATAATCGGTAGGACGCACGACGCGACGAGAACAGACAAACGCGCGAGAGCGGCTTAAAGGAAACTGGACCTCTCACCGGAGGAACGTCGACGCTCCGTGCGAATTCGCGACCGGCTACCGCGACGCGCTCTGCTGGTGGCGCCACGGAACGCCTCGCATGGCCGTCGTCGCGATGGTTCGTGCAGACCAGCCCGAAATGCGACGCGTGGCTGAACGACGCGCGATAAACCCGACGAGAGCGCATGCACAGCTTTTATAGACCGGTATTTCATGGTCCGTGCTTAAGATCATCTTACGTATAGTTTTAATGTGCATTTTAAACCAATCCGAGAGTTGTAATAGCATCTTAAGGCATTGCTTAACGAATTTGAAATAAGAACGGACCGTGAATATTGGCCATAGATACCGCCCATGCGCCCACCGAGCATCGCACGTTCATTGGCTAATTTGGTCCCGCGACGTGCCACTCGCTCCAATTATGTTCCGACTCCCCACTCCATGACGACCAGGTAGGAGATTTGTATTTGAAGTCGTTTATTTAATAACCAATATACAATGACTATTTTACAGGGTCAATAAACAAACCCGATTATTGCAGCAGGTTTACATTATGTCTGTGGACTTATAAAAAGTGTCTCTCAGACCACATACCATATAGATATAAGACTAATAAGGCATACATTTTTGTACTATAATGTAAGTAGCAGAGCTATTTAATATTGAGTTGTCTTCAGATAAAAAAGGATAAGAGAAAAAAAATCTGATACAAACCAGGTAGGAGATCAGACAGTCCGACGGAGTGAATCACTGAAATATACGAGTATACTAAGTCCCAGTCTACAATAGATGATTTAAGCCCTAAGCTTTAAGAAATTGGCCAATCACGGTCAAGTATGAGTAGAATGCGCGACTGTGATTAGTCAATTTCTTAAGGCTTAGGGCTTAAATCTCTATTGTAGACTGGGACTAACTGGAGCGCGCGCTAGAGCCGAGTCGTGCGTCCAGAGAGAGAGCATCGTCGAGTGGCGTCTGTCATTGTCTGGTTTATACTGTACCTTTCCGTCCCCACTCTCGACCACCCTATAAACCAGACAATGACAGACACGCCACTCGACGATGCTCTCTTAGGGTACTATTACATTTGTCGTACAACAAATTTTTCAAGCGTGTCGATTGGCCGCTGAATAGAAAGTTTCTAGATACTCGAGAATTTTACTATCCTTCAGCCAATCAATACGCTTAAAAACTTTGTCGTACGACAAATGTAATACCAGCCTTAGTGGACGCACGACTCGGCTCTAGCGCGCGTTCCAGTTAGTATATATTTCGGTGGAGCGAATATTTCGGAGGGCATTGGCTTGCGATGCTAGAACTTGGTCCACGTTAAAAACATATTAAGTTTATAAAGTACGATTTATTTGTTTAAATGGAAAAGCTTAACATATTACAAGTTTTTACAACTACGTACATTATAAGAAATAAAATTATCTAAAGATTTCGTACATTGTACATTAAAAGAAATGAAATTATTTCAAATGTCGCGCTCCAGTAGGCCACACCAATATGGCGCTTACTGTTCCTCCCTTACGTCTAGTTAAGGCCTTCACACACAAAATTCCGTAAGGACGTAAAACGTAAGCGTAAGAAAATCAACAGATTGGATTTGCTACTGCTTGCGTTATCGCCTTACGTTCTCGACTGTGATTGGTCGATTTTCTTACGCTTACGTTTTACGCCCTTACGGAATTTTGTGTGTGAAGGCCTTTAAGCGGGGAGCACACACTTTTGCATAAGTGCATAAGCATATGCATAACGAATTTGATTGGTCTATAAGCAAATGCACAAGGAAATGGACCAGTCAAATTCGTTATGTATCTGCTTATGCACTTATGCAAAAGTTTGTGCTCCCTCCGCTTAAAAACTTAAGGCCTTTGCACGTAAAAAGGTGTTAACCGTAACCGTAATTTTAGTCCGTAATCGTAGTTTTCAACACGTACAGACAAATGGAGCAATCCAAGTATAATTCCGTAGGTTACGGAATTTTAGTTGGGTTGCACGGACTAAAATTACGGTTACGGTTAACACGTTTTTACGTGCAAAGGCATTTACTACTTTATTTGCCCTACAAGATATGGCGGTGCTCTTGCTTCCCTTTTTAGCTCGAAGCTAGCAGTCTAGTAGTATATAGTATAGAAGTCTATGAGTGCATGGCATAAGCGTATGCATAAAGAAATTGATTGATCCATAAGCAAATACATAAGGAAGTGGATTAATCAAATTCCTTATGCACTTATGCAAACGTGTGCTTCCCGTTTCACCTTTCTCTCTCGTACAGATGTTGGGCACACGGCCGGTACTTAATAATTCCCGGAAGTTGTCGCGACAACCAGAGTCGAAGAGAGTTTGGCCCATGTTCCGCAATAAATCCTTCTTTCTCGGTAAAGGTGCGACTAAAATTGGTTTTGGAAATTTTTGAAGAATTCTCATCGACTGATCTTTTACGGGCACTTTTTTATCAACAAGAGAGGATTCATCAAATTGACATTCAATTTAATTCGAT
The DNA here is from genome assembly GCF_000949405.1 of Vollenhovia emeryi. Classification (NCBI taxonomy): domain Eukaryota; kingdom Metazoa; phylum Arthropoda; class Insecta; order Hymenoptera; family Formicidae; genus Vollenhovia; species Vollenhovia emeryi. The sequence continues at coordinate 1,148,307 of NW_011967185.1, forward strand.
AATTGATTTTTATATTTTAGTAAAAAGTATTAAAAAATTCTGACATAATCAACAGGGCGATTGTTCGGTATTTTTCACTGAGAACAGTAAAAAATTTCGAGGAGACAATCTGGGGTCGAAAATAGGCTTCAGTATTGGAGATAAATCACTTTCGGAAAGATACAGAAATCTGTCCAGCAACACCGCGGTCTCCACCAAAGGTGCCAACATCGTACGCAACGCTCCAAATATCACAATCTGCCGCCACTGGCTCAGATAAGACTTTATCCGCGGATTTTGAAAGTCCGAGCCTCCGGGTCGGTGATTCGGCTCGAAGTCTGCGGTTGCGGCCGCGCAGTATCTGAAAAAAATAATCTCGATTATTATTGGTATGAACTGCGCGTCAATTTTCGATAACTGTAACGGGCATTTCACTCAACTGTTCAAAGGTAACGGATCTCGTCTTTACTTTAACGTTCCTCACTTGAGTGCGACGCAGCTGGCTGCTTCGTTTTATCAAAATGGTCTCTAGAGCGGCTCTGTAAGCGTGCACCTAAAAAAAAAATGCGCAACTTAATAACGCACTTCTACCACTTCAGTATTATATCACCCACAACTATTACAACCACGCAATTTATAAATACGTAATAATATAAATATAAATAAATAATAAATTAAAAATATATAATATATATAATATATAAATAAAACAATATATAATAATATATAAGTAATAAGTATTACGATACTCAACTATTAGATCCTCATAGTCCCCAGTTTTTAGCTTATCGCAGTAACTCTCGATAGCATGGCACGCCACTTCTAGCGCTGTGTAAGATAATTTGCATTTTGCAAATGACGACAGATATCTACTGAGTGGATAGCCGTTTGAAATATCCGCTGGATTTCTAAAATGCGTCACATTATTTAGTGCCATCGTAATCTTGCGATTCTATGGATATACGGGGTGAATTATACATCTTTTTACAGAACTCGTGAGAAGACAGAACGAACTGAGATAAACGAGAAAGTCCCGTACCATTTTGCGATCAATAATAAACGAGAAATTAATTTCTTAGAGCTAATAAATGAGCGCCGAGATCATAACACATCGCTGCCCGCGGGCTTGCGTCTCGCCGCCAAGATTCGCGTCGCGATGGCCGGCTACTTGTAAAAAGATGTATAATTCACCCTGGATGCCTCGCGGACGTACTCCAACGTCAGCTTCATGTAACAGCACCCCACGATGCAAATGAATTTTGGCCCGCACGGAGACGCGTAAAGTCTCAGCAACGTGGCCGCGAGATCTCCGCATGGATGCAGCCCGACAACGCCGAACTCGGATTGCTTCTCGGTCAAATTAAAGCTATCGGGGAACATCCCCCGTATGTCCCTGATCGCCCCTGACTGATCGGCGTTGATATTTCCCAGTTTGATCGACACGTGTTGCGGCGCGTTTGCTGGCAAGTCAGGCAAATGTTTAGACAGGGTCATTAACAATTCGTTATCCCATTTCCTATAATTAAAAATGGCGTATGCGACAATGAACCCAGTAAACACCGACTAGCAGTTGCACAGCATCAATAATATAATTTCCGACTTCGACAATGTAACTGTTGTGTACAACGTGTGTTACATTACATTTATATTGTTGAGTGAGAAATTATAATATTGATGCTACGCAATTGTTAGTTGGTGTTTACTGGGAAGGGATTGTGAGATTATTAATGATACGTCAAGATTGCTGAGAATTAAAGAAATACTGGAGAGGTCGATGACGTAATGCCGGACTACCTGGCCTGCTGTGACAGTGATGCATCCTGTTCGATGCATATCACGTGTAGGTCGTATTTAAACGCCAAGGATCGCGCCAAGTGACCCACGCCCGCGCCAACGTCCACAATGCACCTGGCGTTGGAGTCGCGCGCACAGTCCGCGCATATCTGCGCAAAGATAAACTCCTGCAGGGCCTGGTATATAAATGTTTCGCGTCTGATCTAAGGCAAAATACTTTGGAAATGCGTGCAGCTATACCCGCGCTATTTGTTGTATCTCGTGCCGTTTCTTTCGTTTAACGTGCTTCAGAAAGAGATTGTCGTGCCTGCTCGCAGCGGGTGTGTCGCGCAATCCCTCATCCTTATCTCCCAAGGCGGAACTTTCCGAACTGCATTTGAACTTTTTCCCCCCGTCGCATCGCCAGGCGCTCCCGTCATCTCGATGATCTCTATTCAGCTGCAAATTTCTAGCGACCTGTCGAAGCGCGAGCAGCGACAGTGGCCATACGCGAGAGCTGCAACATAAATTGCATTGTCAAATTATAGGTAGATATTTCGCAATACATTTCTTGCCTCGGGTTCGCGTTAAAAATGTATTTGCGTCAGACCTGAGGAAAAGATTATCAAAATCGTTACATCGCATGTCTGAGGTCTGAGGATGACTTCAATCAAACTCGAATTCGAATAAATCAGGATTTATAGCGAAATTGTTAACTGCATAAATTGTCATCTAACGTTTCCTTCCACATAGGGAATAAGAAAAAAAAATTAGTAATTTGCTAATAAATATGTATTTATTATTATCATATCACGCTAAAATTATGTTGCCATAAATAGCACAGGCGATCGTCACGAACTCAAAAAGGATTCGCTTTTTTAAATTCTTTATTAACATAATCTGCTCAAAATGAATTTCGAAAGAATTTCTTTCCGGCGCGAGTTCTTGTAGAGTATAAAATAAATTCTTTCGTATCCAAAAAAGAGCTCAGAGATATCGTATCCGAACAAGAGTTCTTGGTGACATAAAAGCAAATTCTTTTTCAACTTTTAATCTGACAAAAAGTGTTAAATTAAAAAAAGGACCTTAATTCTATTGTATGTGGCAGTCACGGGTGCAAATATTTGTTAATTAAAAAAAATGTGTTTCGATAAATGACGTATGTTTCACTGAAAATACATATTTGAACTAAAGAAATACTGCCAACTAAACGTTCTTGGTCATATCGACAACTAGACGGTTACTAAACTATAGAGATTATCTTATCGACGAGCTTTTAGGCAAGGGACAATCAGCAAGGAGTGGTGACGTCAGTACGAATTCCAGTGATCTCATTTGGCAAATTCCAGTGGTTTCAGTTCTCGTCATAGTATAACTAGTAGGTCCACTCCGCGAAGATCAAAGGGGCCGGCAGAGAGTGGACCTACTAGTTACACTATGGCTCTCATTAAGAAGACGTTGATATGTAAAATAATTATCCATGCACTGAAAAAAAAATCTGGTAGATTCAACCAGTCGTCTGTTAGAAAATGGACGAGTCAGAATTCCTTTAGGATTTACCATGAAAGATATTTCATAACCAGAAGTTTGCTAGACTTCACTACAAATCTGGTAAATCCTAAAGGGAATTCTGATTCGTCCATTTTCTAACAGACGACTGGTTGAATCTACCAGATTTTTTTTTCAGTGTGAAAGTATCCGTTTGATTTATAAGATTATAGAAATCCGTGAATCCATTTGGTGTTACAAATGCATCGAAGCGTTCTTCTCCTTTCTTTATTGAAAGGAAAGAGAATAAGAGCGCTTCGAAGCATTTGTAACGTCAGGTGTAACATCAACCGCAGTTCCACGGTGCTTTCCATTTAGCGAGACAAGTCGACACCACGGATTTCTGTATACCACTAGACCGCTAGCTTTGAGCTTAAAAGAGCGGCAAGAGCACCGCCATATCTTGCAGGGCAACTAAAGTAGTACGCGTACTACGTCTGTGTGTCTACAGGGTGTCGCCGCCATCAAACCCTCTAATCACTTCTAATCTCATCCGGCGACACCCATAGACATAGTAAGAATAGACTGCGCGTTCCCTACCCCCTCACCCGTGTGAAAACATGTATGATACACAAAATGTAGAACGAAATAGCTAGGGCTCGATTCTTGAAATCGTCCGACAGAGAAACGTATGCGAAAATTCGGCTCTGGCTTTCAGCCAATCGATCCCTTCAACTTTTCTGTCGGAGCGGGATTCTCGCCTTACGTTTCTCCTTGGAATGAATTCAAAAATCGAGCCCCTCTGGCGCCTGCCGACGAAGATCGCGCGCTCACCACGAGATGTCGCCAGCTAACCACTTGCCGAACTCGTCGGGCGACACGGTTTGCAGCGTGCTCCTCCAGCTGCTCGGCAGTTTCTCCCACAGTTGCTCTTGGAAGAAGTCCTGCAATGCGATTCGCCAGATTTCGAGGTCGATTTCGTTGTTCCCAAAAGATTAAGTGAAAGATGACAGACGGGAGACGTGTGAAACGTGTATCAGGTGCACTTGCAACGACACAATATTTTATGCGACTCATAGGTTCGAAGGAGAGAAATGGGGCGGGGGAGGGGGGGGGTGCGTATTTCTCTTTCAATTACGTACCACGACGTACGAGTCTAACAACCAGCCGTAAGTGTCTAGGACGCTGAAGATTCTCTCGAGCGTTACGCGAGTCTTGGAACAGGTTCTGCATGTGCACGTAACCATGGGAGCGGCCATTGTTGCGCGTCGTGACCGACGGATAGTTTCGCATCGCCCCCGGACATCGCGCGCCTATCTCAGCGATTCCTTTCCCTCCCATTTTCGAATTTGCGAAGTAAACATGCATTACCTCTACCCGCGTTAATCGCTTACCCACATCAGGAGGTCAATTCCGTATCTTGCAATATAGTGAAAATGTTAAAAGTGAGCGGCTTTGTCTTCTTCTAAGAGAACGGTTGGAAAGAGACAAAGCTATACTCGCTTTTAGCATTTTTACTGTAGGGTAAGGTACAGAATCAACCCTCAGTTTGCGACGCCTTTTTACGCCTTAACATTTGTATTGACGAGTCAACTTTTATTTAGACTTACCTCGTTTAATTCGCAGCTGCGTGCATCGTACACACGCCGGTGCATCGGGGGTACAGCCATTGACGAAATTATTATGCACCCTCTTATGTTAGTGGAATATTCGACTCCCGTACAGCACCGAAGCTTTCAGAAACATTTTAGAAAACATGGTTGCAATGTACGTTGCAATGTTTCTGAAAGCTTTGGTGCTGTACGGGAGTCGAACATTTCACTAACATAAGATAAATTGTATAAGAATGACCTATGGAATTCTAATCGATCCCCGGATAGCACAAGACACTCCCATCAACATTTTAAGACTATTCCTCAAGAATATTTGGAATATTCCATAGGTCATTCTTATATATTTATCGATGTTAGTGAAATGTTCGACTCCCATACAGCACCAAAGCTTTCAGAAACATTGCAACAATGTTTTCTAAAATGTTTCTGAAAGCTTCGGTGCTGTACGGGAGTCGAATATTCCACTAACATAAGATAAATATATAAGAATGACCTATGGAATATTCCAAATATTCTGAGAAACATTGCAACATTGCAACAATGTTTTCTGAAAAGTTTCTGAAAGCTTTGGTGCTGTATGGGCACTACTATAAATCTTTTTCGAATGTGAATAGAATAATCTATCGAATATAGCGTATCGGTTATACATGGTATGATCACGGGTTTCACTGCCTTTTGCATAAGATAAGTGTATTACACAATAAACAATGTGCAATACATAAACTCGATGAATATTAAAAAATTATTCGAGAACGAATATTCCAAAGACATTCTCGACGAATGTACGATTTATAATTGTAATAATCTATGTGTATATTTATGGAATAATCTGAAATTAAGAATATTTGCACTCCAGAAGAACATTCATAGAACTACGTGTGCTATCTGGGTTATACTGTACTGAATCTAGCGCTTGGAAAATTTCTGTTTTAAAAATTGTTTAGTAAAGCGTTCATTGCTTCTATGCGGTGAGCAACTTTTAAACAATAAAAATCTTTCTCGTATTAGATTCAGTACAATATACATTGGAAATCTAAGTGTAATATAAATTTTTATTAAAAAATGTGTAAAATAAATTTTTATACGTTTTTTTCCATTTAAAATCGCAACATACGACTCGACATACGTTATTTGATACATTTGAAAAGATTGTTTTTAAACGGTAAGCAATGTATAAATGCGATTTTAAACAGAAGAAAGTGTACAAAAAGTGCTCCACCAAATTACACATATACGTGTATAAAAGGAGCACACTTAGATTTGCGGTGTATTGGTCAGGAGGTTGCCTAATAATTTTGTCAATGGCAGTAGACTTTTACGGAGTAGTCATTCGAAAGTTTTTCAGTCAATTTGACGTCAGCGTCATACTTCGACTTTTCTCGTAGCAAATTTAATTGCTTGCACTAGTGTGCACCGAGTGCACTATAAAGATTTGTTTACAGTCAATACTTATATTTAAGAGTCGTCTTAAATATCTCTTGAAATATTTCTGACCCAGAAAAATGATCTGTACAGCATCCGAGCGGATTATTTTTTTTTGCTAAATAGTTTTTGAACATGTATTTGAGACAAACTTAAATATAAGACAAACAAGCGAGAGCACCTTTAGATGGAATCATTGTCGTCAGTAATTACAAATGAAACTGTTATGTCCGGAAAGAAACCGGCGCCCAGGACAACCTTGCCGGAAATAATTCTACAAAATTCTACAAAAGAGTTAAATACAACTGCCAGAATCTAAGAAATTCTACGTAAATCTAAAAAGTGTTATAATAAAAATCAACATGAAAATGCTAGAATTGGAACACTGTTGTTAATTTTTGTAATATTCTACAAGTAGGCAGATGTTTTAATTCTTTAAGATTTTGTTGTTTCTCAAATTTGTAAAACTAGTAAAGTTTTGTACTAATTTTCACAAAATTGTACATATTCATGAAATACTACTTGCAATAATTTCTTGATTTGAGAACATTGTGATTTGTGGCGCTATTTCGTAGATATTTTTACAAAAAAATTAATGTTTCAACGAAGATAGAAAAATTTCTGCAAATTTCTATTTTGAGTCAACTTTTTGTAGTTGTTTATAGAAATTTTTCCGGTAGGTAAGGTGGAAAACGGTACACAAATACACATTTTAAATTACAATTATTGGGCTACCGACATCTTGCTCGAACCTAAAGGCGCTCTCGCTTGTTTGATTTATATCGTAATGGTCCTATTTAACTCTATTTGCCAAATATAAGAATTGACTATAAATGCGCACTAGTGCGAGCAACGAATTTGCTATCAGTCAACTTTTCCGCTAATGTTCTTCATTAGCTTCCTTTAGAGGAAAATAAATAATTGCTTCCTGTTGTATCGCAGTTTTTCCTCCGACAGGGAAGAGGACTCAACACGGTATATCGTTTTCTGCAAAACTGCATGGACGTAATACTGTTTACTACTCTTAGAACTTGACAAGTTGACTCGCGAGATGTAAAAATCTCGTCTTTTCTTCTTTTTTTTTCAAGAGAAAAAGTGACCGATACTGTTTACCTTCGCGGCACCGACGTGCATCTTCCTTTTTGATCTATTATCGTCGGAAATTATTTATTAGAAAGTCACGCGTCGCGCGCCGCGCATTCTCGCGTGCACGCGAACGCACGCGTGACGGCTGATTTGTCGCACGCGAGATGGAAAGTGTAGCACGTGTACGCGAATTTTGCGCGCGTCACGGTGTTTACGGATTCCAGGTATTTTTCCCGGCATTTCCCGCGGCTCGTGCCGATATACCGCAAAAACGTCGAACGAATTGGGCGATTCGGCGATTTTACCGGCCGGTGGCCGCGGGTCTCGGCCGGCGCGCGCACGTCAGTGGTGTGGCACGAGTGATTTAGCCGGAGGAGAAAGTTAATGCTTATTATTATTCACGCTTCTTTATGATTTATTAAATTGACCGTGATAACGCCACGGCGCTCGGAAAAACCGCCGTCCAATATTTTTAATCGATTGGAGTGGATAATGGAAAGCGATTTTCTTTCCCTTTTCCGTCCCCGGCGGGGGAGGGGGCGGACTCGCGCTGATTGCGGCGCGAAGTGAGAATCCGCTGCGCCTGAAATAGAAAGTGCATCGGGCGTAACGTCAATTACCGGCAATTTTTCGTCTGATACGAGTCCACGGTGTGTAATTATATAACGCAGTTATGCATTTTCCGCTTGTGCTGTCGATAGCCGAGAATAGCCGCCGGAGCGACGTCCTCTCTCCACGACGGACGGCACACGGTGGCCGGCGTTTTAATCTCCAGTTTAAAAAAAAAATAAGGCGCGCGACGCTTATCGTTCCGTAAATCTCCCCCCTATCTCTCTCTCTCTGTCTCTCTCTCTCTCCAGAGATAAAAGTCATCCGCGTAACTTATGAGCGCATTACATCGCGTGTCAGTTTCGGTTGGCTCCGTTCTTTAATTAGTCAAGGCTCGAGATTTTAACGCCTATGGCGCGCAACACCCTTGCGGCTTATGAAATGTTTTTCTCACGTTGAAAAACGCGAGTGAGAATTTTCCACCTTGATGAACTGGGTCACCGCAGACGAGCGGTCCGATCCGCGTATTTGATAATCTGATTACTGTAAATGACATATACATGCATATGCTATGAGAATTAAGCGAGAGGATGAGAGAAAATCGGAAAACATATAATTGTGTCGCAGCGCAAAGTTGTCACGAGAGATATAATCTAATCTTGATCTCTCCGTTATTTGTAAAACTAACCTTATCTTTTTGTCTTCCTCTAAAATCCACTTTGAAATTTTCAGGAGGAGAAAAATACATTGCGATTTAACATGAAACGGTTTTAATATTTTGAACCGACTATATTCTGATTATTTATTTAATCTAATCTTGATCTCTCCGTCATTTTTAAAACTAACTTTATCTTCCCCTTTCTCTTTCTCTAAAATCCGCTGTGAAATTCTCAGTGAAAAGAATACAGTGTGGTTTAACATAAGTGATTTTAATATTTTGAACAATACTTTTACAAGCGTGGGAACGTATAAAGATGACTACGAACTATCCGGAAGCTATTTACCTAGGCCTGTTATACAATACATCGTATGTCACTGTCGGATGTGTCGGGACGTAGGAAATTTTTGTTTTGAAAAGAAATTTTCTCGTCGGACCATCGGCTACGTCCCGACGTTCGACAGCGACATACGTGTTGTATAACAGGCCTTATCGGCTTCTAACCGTGGCTTAAATTCTATAAATGTTCATAGTTCGATCGTTATCTCTGCCTATAACGATCGCGCGGGATTCCTGAATAAAGCGAGCGTGAGAAAGGTCTCGATCACCAACCGGGGGACGGATAGCTACTTGCTCGGCAAGGTCCTATAAAAAGAAAATGTCGCATTGAATGCAGAGTCGCATGGACGATGAGAACCGTTTGCAGGCTTTTGTTTATTAATTATAAGTGCGAGCGCTATTCCCGCGGCGTCCCACTTCGCGGCACTTTCACTCTTCAACAGTTACGTTATTGCTCATGAGCGGACTGCTCTCGAAGAACCGTATATCGTTAGCGCTCGTATAAGAGGATCGTATCCTTCGTACTTTCGTGAGAACTGGGAGAATCAAATTCGCAATCTTTTACCATCGCTGTTACGAGGATCGGTCTCGCAATCGCGGGGACCTCGCGACAGCCGTCGGTTCTCCGAGCGAGTTTCCACGCTCCTCGTGCGTGTATAGACGGCTCGATAGCAGATGCAATACCCGTGTAATAACATAATACAAGACGTGTAACACGCGCGTAAGATGTACATGCACGGCGATAGAGCGTCGTTAAATTTCCGATGTTGCAAGAGCAGTGATCTTGAATTAAAGATTTATTTAATTAGAGATAATTGTGACGGTCGTATTGTAGGCCGATTAGAAAGTGTCGTTTCTACACGAAACATAGTTTTTCTAAGCAGACGTTTAGTACTTGTTGTACAACATTTCCTGCGATTAACATCGACGGGATATCGTGGATTGTTAGTAACGCGATCTCAATGAAGCACAGCTGTATTACCTTAATTGCACTTACTTTGAATAGGAAATAAGAAACTCGAAAATGGCGAGATCTCGCTCCGCAATCTAGCTCTGCTGCGAATAGCTGCCACTCGAGCGGAGATTTAAATTTTACGATTGACTCGTGAAATTATTTGACGTCGGGAATTAAGTAATTAACTTTACAATGGAAGGAAAGTTGGATGGTTACGCGACAGTGTACACTTGTCACGTTCCGCGAGAGAGCTTCCTCGGAAAATACCGGAGTCGACCGAGTAAGCAGATTAGAAATAGTTAAGATACCAACGCGTCATCCGCGTAGCGCCGCGGAAAAGTGATAAATCGTTCTCGCGTGCGAAAATTATGTACGCTTAGGAGAACGTCCAAGAAACGATATCGTTTTCCGGCGAAACGGCGATAAGTCAGCGTGAAATATCGCCTTTGGCTCGCGGATCACTGACCCTCCCGCGGCCGACAGATGGATCCTGTATTCATCTTCGAGCCTGCCGGCTGCCATTCGGACCCTCTTACGCCAACGTATAAGTGAAAGTTCGCAAGTAGGACGCGCGACGTCCAGTATCCCGATGCCCGGGGACTCAAATCCTCCGGTGCCGGACATTGGCTAGCGCCGAAATTAATGAATGCCGATATTTAAGAAATACGGGGGAAATAAAAAGGAAAGAGCCAACGAATCGCCCGTGCGCGGATTCTCTCGCGACTTTCGAAATTGTACGACTCGCCCGCCGTCCGTTTCTGGCGTTTTCTCGCTCCGAGCGAGTCTCTAAGGGGCTCAGAAAATGGACACGGTAGAAAATCATCGGCTTTGATGATCCGGCCGATCTGGAACGAGGCAGGTTGCGCAAACGCGAACGCGAGACGTCTGCGGAACACTTGCCGGGCACTTTTGCAACGGCAGGGGGAGGTCTGTAGCGGGTCATCTCCTTCAATTGCTCGACTAAATCTCCACCTTTCGCAACGACGAACATGACTTATATACGTAGGTACACAATCTCCTGTGTGATTTCTTGCGAGCGAGTTACCTCACGCCTTGGCAACTTCGACATCGTGCTCGGAAAAATGTAATTTATCAGGTCAGAATCATCCGTCATACGTTGGCGTAAGAGGATCTGAATAACGACTTGCGCTATGCGAGATCTCTTCTATAAAAGAGATAAGGGAGAGAGAGACAATTAAGTTCCTAGTTCCGAATGTAGATCACATGTTTTTAACATATCTACACTGATAAAAAATGTTTTAACTAAGTAAACAGATTTACTTAAAATTATTTTTTTATTGAAGTAAATATTTATTCTATTTCAATAAAAATATCACATTTCAAGTAAATCTATGTATAATATTATATTAAGTAAATTAATTTAAATCATTACATTTTCTACATTCAAATAAAGATTTCATGAGATATAGAATACTATTTGTTAAATGAAATAATTGTTTTTGTTAAATAAGAAATTCAATTTTCTTCGCTGTAAAAATTACATCTTACGTCTTAAACATTTTATAGAATTAAAATAAAATTTTTTAAATTTAAAATTATCTATTTAATATTTAATAAATACTTCAATTAAAGCAATGCGTGTTTTAATTTGTTTATTATTTTTCAAATTGAAGTTAATAAGCTATTAGGAGCCACCTAATGAATAATTTTCTTGAGTAAAGTAATATTTTTTATCAGTGTATAAAGAAAAGTCTTATATATATCTTTTCAAAGATATGTTTGCACCTTTAACAATTAGTAACAATTACAATATATATATATATATATATATGAAAGTTTTAGAAATATGTTTTGAAAGTGCAGGCGAAAAGAGAAGATTGATCGCGTTATTGTATCGCGCGATGCAACAGCGCGATCAATCTTTGTCAATCCACCTGCGCGATATCGCGCGCTCCGCTGTGGAATATAATATTCCATGAGAATGGAGAAAAAGTCTCCTCGCGCGCGCGCGCTTCTGCGAAATCAACGGAGATTGCATCGTTTTCGGAGAATTCGTTTGCAGCAACGTGCAATCTGCCTGTGCAGAGACGTTCATGAAAGTCGGCGCGACTATTATCCCGAGAGAGGTAAGGTCCGTCACAGTCGGGGAGCCTAGAGATGCTAATGATATTATAATTGCAGCCGCCTTAATTGTATCCGTCCATCAAGCTGACCGTTCGTGGGCAGGAGCGTCCAGTTCGAATAATTGTCGTGCGATTTGCGGGGCGACATCCGACTCGACCGGGTTACGTCCTTTCTCGCGGGCGAGGATTATCGAACAGATCGGAAACGATCACTTGCCTCGAGGAAGTCGTGGCCCGCAAGCCTAGTACCGTAGCGAAAGTAATCCACCTCCCCTCGGGCTTGGTAACGTTAAAGCATCCATCACGCTCTCTCGCCGAGCAGCCCCTCGCCGAGAAGAGGAGGAAAGGTGAGGTTTCAGTTTCGATGGGCCTTGGAGGTCGCGGAAAAGTGAGGACGCTTGTAGTATAATCGTCCCCTCTACGGCCGATCGCGTGGTCGGGCGGTTTTGAAGAAAGTTGTGCGTACCAAGAAGATACATTCCACGCGCCGCGCATCTTCTCTTTCCTTTTTTTTTCTCCTCCCTCCCCCCCCCCCCGCTTCCCTACCATCCACGTACGCGTCCACGTGTACGGCGGACACCAACGAGCGTCGAGGGGGCCCCTCGGAGAAAGGTGCTGCTCCACCGTCTTCGATATTAGAGAGGAGCTTCTTGAAGAGCGGTGGCCGCCGGTGGTGGTGGCATCGAGTAGGGAGAAACGGGCCCCTGGGCCCGAACTGTCCTCAGTTCCCATGCGAGGTTCCGCTCGGTACCGTTCAGCCAAGACACGTCCGATCGTCTCGAGCGGTGTCATGTCGCGAGTCAGCCGCCTCTAACGCGAGGAATCGGCCGGTGAGAAGTGTGTGTGAGTGTGAATCTCCCCACGAGGAAGAGCCCCGAAGAACAATCGCAGCAATGCGGTTCGCCATGCTGGTAATTATAACGGGAGGGTGAATCCGCGGGGTGGACCGGAGCCGCTTGTACTTTCATCACACGTAATAAGCGTGTCGCGCGCGGTGCCGGGGTTCTGAGGTTCTATCATTTGTAATCAGCGAGCGTATCGGCTCTCACGCACGGGGGAAAGTGCTCTAATAAATCGTGGCGAACGCGACCGGCAGCGATACGGCCGCTAATCGCCCCCGCGGAGATCGACGGCCGTTTAATCGTGGCGTCTCATCGTCTGGGCCCGCTTTCCTCACGGTCGGTTTTACGGCGCACGGGGCCGGGCTTTGCCCCGCGTAAAAATAATACTCGGGGCCTCATTCGAATATGCTAACCAGCGCCGAGAGAGGCACCAAATTCTCGAGGTGAAACGCGACGCCGCGCCGGGTCTTAAACTTTGATTCTCTTTCTCTTTCTCCGTCACCCACTTCTCGGTGGACTTTAAATCATCAGTCGGGTACACTGAGGCATGTTCTATGTATGCGTGCATTTTTTAAATCGTAGAAAAGAATAGCGACGATATTTCAATACCTAATTATGAGTCGTCTCGATTCGTTATATATTGTAATTAGAGCAGCAGTTTCGAAATATACTTTTACTGAAAGAATATATCCGAATTATTATTATTATATAGAAAATTATTATTTATATTAGAAATTTATTTTCTTTGATAAAATAACAAAAAATACGTATGTAACTTGATTACAAGACCGTCAGTAGAGCACACGGAAGCTCGCAATCTCCCGACAGTGGAAGTTTGGGAACCGAGCGATTTCAGAGAAACGAGAAACATCCGATACGTCGCAGGCCGATCTCGCCATATCGAGAGCACGGTCACAACTGGGAATCGCTTATCAGGCTAACTGTTTCTCGGTTCTCGCTAGCATACCAATCGATTCGAAGCCCGTTAAGGCTTTCGATGAGTTTCCCGGTTATTAAACGGGTTACTCGGTTATCAGAGCGCGTTAAGTTCCCCCTTCTTGTATTCACATTATCGTCCACTATGCTAATCAGCACTTGAAGCTCTGGCACCGCCAATTAGACAACGGCAAATGCGTATGCTACTTTCCAGAGGTGTCGAAAACACTGCCAAAAAGAAAGACTGATTAACTTGAAGGAAAATAATATTCGTGTCGCAAATTTCGAAACTGTAACAAACATCAGATTTATCAGACTCAACTATAGTGAGCGTCGCAATATAAAACGATGTCCTGTCAACGCGACAATCTCTTTTTCCTTTCCAGAGACTCCTCACGGCGACGCTCGTCGTCGTCGCGATCCTCGCCAAAGAGGAGAGCTCGAAGAACCGTGACAAGCGTCAGCAGCTCGCCTTCCTGCGAAAGGGTGGTCGTCTGCCGCCGTATGCGGTGCAGATGGAACCGATAGTGCAATACTCTCAGAGAGACCCTTTGTACAACCCCTTGGCGAGCCCGAAGAACGACGATTTGTACGAGGAAAACCCGTCGAGCTACTATCCGACGGAACCCGAGCCGATTATCGAGATCATTATCAAAGAGTCCAATGAGTCTCTTCCGACTCCGGTGCCGCCACCGCTTCCTCCTCTATCGCGACCCGCCAAGGAACCTATCCAGGTCTTCTACGTAAAGTACGAAAAGAAGAAGGGCTACGGGGACAAGACTCGCGTCGTTTACGATGCGCCGATTCCCGCGCTGACACCGGTGGAGGAGCACGAGGAGATTAAACCGGATAACCCGGCACCGTACGGGGAGGAGCCGACGTACACGGTGACGCCGGCGCCGCCTCCGGAACCGTCGACGACCTTGCGCGCCATTATTCGACCCGAGAGCGAGGTATACCATTCCGGCAGCAGCGGCATCCGCGTGACCTTCGGCACCGAGCAAGTGCCGCCCAACAGTCACAGCAAGCGCAGCGACCTGGAGACGCCTGGAAGTGGCAACCAGCAGCCCGTCAGCAAGCCGACGACGTCGCCGGGTGCGCCGAAGAGACAGCACGGGCCGTACCAGCCGTTGCAGCCCCCACCGCAACCCCCACGAGTGCCACCCGCGTTCCCGCAGCAGCGCATTATCAGCTCGTTCCCGCCGCAATCTCAGGCAACGACGTTCTTGCAGCAACAGCAACAGCAGCAACCGCCGCCGCCGCCGCCACCGCCACCGCCGCCGCATCATCAGACGTTTCCGCCTCAGCAACCCTTGAGGAACCCGCCACCGCCGTCGAGACCGTTGCAGCGGCACCCCATAACGATTCAGGGTCTCCCGGAGATACAGCAGCGTGCGACGTTCAACAGCTTCGGTCCGCCGCCGCATCACGTCAACATTAATCACCCGCAGCAACCGGGATTCCCGCCCGCGCTATCGGTATCGCATCAGAGTGTTCATATACAGAATCGGCCACTGTCGTTGCAGCAAAATAACTTCGCGGAACCGCCTCCGCAATCACTACCGATCAGACCTGGCAGTTTCAATCCGGAGCCGCCGCAGCAACCGTTATCCAGACCGAATAGCTTCAATGCGGAACTTCCGCCGCAATCACTGCCTCCGTTTAAACAGCAGGAACTGGAGAAGCATCGTTACCACGAGCAACGACGACAGCAAGAGCTGTTGAAGCAACGGGAGCATCAACGGCAGCACGAGCAGCAGCGACACCAAGAACATCAGCGATTCCTGGAGCAACAGAGACAGATCGAGCAACAAAGATTGTTGGAGCAGCAGAGACAGCAGGAACTTCAGAGGCAACAGGAGCACCAGAGGCTTCAAGAGCAACAGCGAGTGCAGGAACAGCAACGCTTGCAAGAGCAACACCGGTTGCAGGAGCAGCAGCGATTGCAGGAATTGCAGCGCTTGCAGGAACAACGCAGGCGGAAGCAGGAGCAGGAGCTCAAGTTCCTCCAGGAACAGCAACGGTATCGCGCGCAGCTCAAGTATAATCAGGCGCAGCTTCAGCAGCCGCAATTGCAACCGCAATTGCAGCCACAATTGCAGCCGCAATTGCCGCCGCAACGACCGGCGGGTGAAATCTTCAAGGCCGTGTCGAAGCTGGAACAGCATTACGCGATCCGAGAAAATCCCCTTCATCCCGGCCCGTTCCCGCCAAATCCCGCAGTAGTGCAGCCAACGGCGTTTCCCGAACTCACCCAGAACCAATTCGTATCCGCGCAACCGTTCAATACTCTTCGCGAGTCCCAGCAACTCTCTGGGAGTCCAACGAATCAGTTTATCTCCGGTGATAGTTTACAGCAACAATTAAACCAGCAGTTAAACACGAAGCATCAGTCCCATCAGAGTAGTCAGCAGAGCTTCTCGCAGAATCTTCCGGCAACGCAGCAACGACCGCAAAGCACTTTCTCTCAGCAGCAATCTATATGGGGCCGGCCGTTATTCCAAAACAATCCCGCGCAGAAGATCTACGCGACGCCAGTTAGCCTCTCCGAAGAGGGATTTAACTCGCCGTCGACGGCCAGAACGTTCCTACCGACGACTACGACTACGACTACCACAACCACGACCACCACGACTACCGAAGTGCCTACCACGACGACGCTCTCGCCAAATAAGGCGGCCAAGATCAAGGCGAACATTGCGAATCTGCCGGACGAGGTGCCGGACGACATCAGGGAGCAGCTACTTAGTTCCGGTATTTTGGGCAACGCCGACATCCAGATCCTCGACTACGACAAGATCGGCGACATACCAATCGAGAAACTGCCGCCGGAGGCCCTGGCAAATTTCTACGGCGCCGGGGGCGGAGCGGCAATTGCCGCCGGCAGCGAACCCGTGCCGGCGATCGCCAAACGGCCGTCGACGAAGACGACGCAGAAGAAGGCGACGAACCTGATCCCCGCCAACGCCAGCGGCAGCTCGACCAAGTTCGAACAGGCTACCTTGCGGCCCGGCGGCGTGGAGATGAAAGTAGTACGCTTCGATCCGAATACGGAGCAAGGCCGGGCCGTGGCGGAGCAGCACATACGGGACGACGCGACCCGGCTCGAGCCGGTGACCGTCGTGGGAGCGCGCGGGGATGCCGTCCAGTATAATCGTTATCTGCCGCTTAAAGTGAGCGGCACGTCCTTCCCGATACCGGACGTGTCGGAGCTCAATGGCCGTAGGATCTCGAGCGTCGTGGTGCTGGCACCCGTCGACTACGACTTTCCCGGCGAGGAGAGGGAGGTCGCGGCGGCGGCGGCGGCGGAGTCGCAGCGGCGCGGCAGGAAGGCCGGCGGCGACGCGCAGCCGGTCAGGTTTCTCGCCGGCGAGACCCTCAAGCAGCTCGTGAAGAAGCCCACCGTGGAGAACTACAAGAAGTGGCTCGAACAGGAGAGCCGCACCGAGCCGCAGAGGCAGTCCGTCGTACTCCTGGTGACCATGTAAGTGCTCGATTATGCGTGCACGCGTAACAAGATTGTCCTCATTCGTTTTCCTCTCCAGCCACTTTTAGATATTTGGTTTCTGCGGTGCCGCTTTCTAAAAAATCGTTCCGTTACATCACTTCGTGTCTGCGTCTGGAAATCGATAATTTTGCGTAACTAGGTTTAAGTATCACTTTCGGAGGTACAAGTGGCTACCATATTTTACCGATTAAATAAATTTGCTTTATTCTTTTGCCTCTTGGACGTACGTGCGATTAAACGTTTAATCTACATCCGTAGAAAAAAATTTCCGGATCCAATGCTATTACACTTCAATGTATCTCATAAAATAGGATCGATAATGAAAAATTCTAAAATCTAGAATAAAATGATCGTCTCTTGTCGAATATCGCGGTGCCAACTTCGTGCGTTGTAAGATGGAGGGAACATTTATTCTAAACGCAAGAATATATAAACTTGCATTTATATAAGTTACTCTTGCCTCAATATAGTAGTCAATCTTTTTTAATTCTATAGAGGAGAATAACAATTATTGATTTTATTTTGATATTGTCGTATTTTGATGCTAAATGAGGTTGTGAGAAATATAAACGCGTCAAGAATATTTTTTGTCTCAGAAATCTTTTCTGAGGGTGTAATATAATTTTGTAAATCCATCTTTTGCACTTATTTCGCACATCATTTTATTCACAGGCAATTTTAAAATTCTTTAACACGTTCTAAATTCATAATCTCACAGCAGTGATGATCTCTCGTTTATAATTTTATTTTCTCATTCTCACGTTATATGTATCGTGCCGAGCCATCACTTGCTCCATTAACTTTTCAACATTCTCCCGTCCCGCCGTATTACAATCAACGGTTCGTCCGCATCTCGCGAGTCCACTCGAAAGTCAAGGAATTCATGAGGCTGCGCGCTTTCACTTGGATTCACTGCGGTGTTTTAGGCCGAGAGACGGTGACGGTCAGGGTGACAAGGAGATCTTCATGTACGACGTGACCTCTGGATCCGTCAGCAAGCTGGCAGGCGATCTCTCGACGGCCTTCGTGGACGCCGCCGAGAGCAACTCCGACGGCACCGATTCCATCGACGACTCTAACTTCTCGGCATATTAACTTAGTCTCGTAAAAAAAGGCTTTCTTCGAAATCTTAAAAAATGTTTGATCCACAGCCGACCGCAGGATTTCTCTTTCGGAGGGCTCTACAACGCGGCAACATAATATATTCAAGATTCTATCTCTGTTACAGATTGAAAGAAAAACAAATTCTGTGCATCGTGCAGTATAACACATTTCTCGTGGCTTTACCTAAATCAAGTCTAACTTTTACGTCGCGATGAAGGACTGGACGTTCAGGTGGTCAATTCTGTATCTTACACTGTAGTGAGAATGCTAAAAGTCTACAGCCTTTCTAACTGTTCCCTTAGAAAGAGATAAAATTCCTCGCTTTTAGCACTTTCATTATGTCGCAAGATACAGAATTGACCCCAAGATCTGTACGCTGACTACGCAATAATGAATGTCAATGGTTAAACGCTGGTGGGGAAACAGTATAAAAACGACGGATTTTCCGAGATCGCATTCTTTTATGCGGTTTGAGTGAAAATGGGAGAAAGATGAGGATTTCAGAATGAGGCCGAGAATCGCAGCGTGGCAAATTACTTGGAGTATCCTTGTAGATATCTTTTAACTATGTATTATTATGTACATACGTATAAGAATAATTTTGTACTTTTTTATACGAAATAAAACGCAGTCTTTTTAAACTGGCGTTGTGCAAGCTAAAAACGTGCCACTGCCCACCGCGGAGAGAATGCGTTCTTAAAATTTGTCCTGAAACTCATGTAATCGCGGAACAGCACGGTATTTCCAAGAATGTTATGAGAGTTTTTGAAATTTTACCGTACATTTTACTAGTAGAATGTATGGTAAAATTTCAAAACACTCTCTG
>NW_011967185.1:1169134-1187227 GCF_000949405.1 Vollenhovia emeryi
CTCTCATAAAGGCCTTTAAAATGCCACGATTACACGATTTTCAGGGTAAACTTTAAGAGAAAATTCTCTCCGCGCGAACAACGGAGAATCTAAAAAGAATTCTCGAATGACGAAATTAATTCTTTTTCAATCCCATTTCTGTTCTAAGAAAAGCATACTTGCGAATTCAAAAGGAATTCGCTTTTGTGTTACCAATTGTGAACTTCTTTTCAGATACAAAATTAATTCTTTTCACACTCTAAAAGAATTCGCGTTGGAAGGAAATTCTCTTTGGAAACTCGTTTCGATCAGAATCCCAGCGAGAACCGACGTCGACACTGTCAAATTAACGTCGATACGACGTCAGTTTGACGGTGTCGACGTTGATGACATCGTTTCGACAACGACGAATCGTTTAATTCTCACTGGGATACGTTTATTCATAAAGAATTTTAAAAAGTGAATCCCTTTTGAGTTTATATCATGATTACCTGTGCTATTTGGATCGTGAAATTTATACATATACATAAGTTGCCATAATCCAAGATAGCACAAGACACTCTTATGAACATTTTAGGAATATTCATCAAGAATATTTGGAATATTCCATCGATCATTCTTATATATTTATCTTATGCTTGTGGAACATTCGACTGGCACTACTATAAATTTTTTTCGAATGTGAATAGAATAATCTATCGAATATAATGTGTCGGTTATATGTACATGATATGATCACAGGTTTCACTGCCCTAAGGTAAGTGTATTACACAATAAACAATGTGCAATACATAAACTCGACGAATATTACAAAATTATTCCGATCAAATATTCCAAAGACATTCTCGACGAATACTCTAAAAACGTTCTTCTTTGTTATGAATATACGATTTCTAATTGTGTGATCACAGGTTTCACTGTCTTTTGCATAAGCTGAGTGTATTACACAATAAACAATGTGCAATACATAAACTCGATAAATATCAAAAGTTGTATTAATTAGTTAATATTAAAAATTTACTCTGAAAGAATTTTCCAAAAACATTCTCGACGAATATTCGAAAAACGTTCGTCTTTGTTATGAATATACGATTTCCAATTGTAATAATCTATATACATATTTATAGAATATTCGATTCGAATATTCTGAAATTAAGAATATTTGCACTCGAGAAGAATCCTAGAACTATGTGTGCTATCTGGGATACTCGATATCTAAATCGCATATCATTTCCATTTTTAAGTAATGAAGGGAAAAATTGTTCAACAATAATCGAAAAAGATTTTAAATAATTTTTAAAAGCGATATTTAAACGATAAGAGGAAAAAGTCGTGAAGTATTCGGTAACGTATAAGGAAAAACATCGTAAGATATTCGATAAAGTTGAAAGAAAGAAGGATATTTGACGGTGTTGTGCATTATATAACAAGAAGAGATATTCCGCGTGACCCTCGCGACACATGAAAAGCGATAAATCGCAATCAAAGTTGTCCCAGGAAAGCGAGACGGTAATTGATGTCGTTTCTCCTACTTCGCTAACATCCTACATCGCGCGCGAGAGTGGGAGCTCGAAAATCTCGCTTTGGAATCTCCGAAAGTTCCCGGGAGAGTCGGAGAGCGCTACGAGCGCTGGCGATTGGTTCGGTGGTTTTGGAGACGCTCGCGTTCGCTCATGGCGCGGTTCGTGGGTTCGTGCGGATCTCTTTGATACCGTTGATACACGCGAAAATCATAGGACGGATCGTGCTGGCGGAGGAACGTACGCGCGCCGTTCTCGAGGTACAATTGTCACGCGTGTGCGACGTCGCGACCTGTCACGATTTCGCTGCGATTAATCTGACCACGTAAGTCCGAGTTAGGTTAGGTTGTTGATTCGACGTTGCTCCACAGTTTAGAATTCGGCTCGCCAGCGGAACTGGAAAGTATGTCGAATTGGCGATCGAGTCACGCGGCGGAGCGACGGGACGCGCATAAGAACAACAGGGAAAACCGGCGCGACAGGAATAACGAGGCGCACAGGGACAGATCGCAGCGAAGCAGGGAGCGCGATCACAGGGGCGGCAGACGCGACCACTCGAGGAGGGAGGACGACAAACAGGGGGAGAAGAGGAAGCACGAGAGATCGCCGTTGAGGCGGGAGAACAGTCATCCCAGGCACAGGGAGCGTGGCGAGAGGAGTAGAAGCAGAGACAGAAGGGACGAGTCGAGGAGGCGGAATGATCAGCACAGGCAGAAGCGGAGTCCGGAGGAGATGCGGTCGAAGAGGGAATCCTCCACGGAGTGGGGCAAGTCAGCCGGGAAGGAGGACAAGGAGAAGGAGAAGCCCAACTTCGAGCTGTCGGGGAAGCTGACCGAGGACATGAACACCGTCAACGGAGTTGTCGTCAAGTACTCCGAGCCGGAAGACGCCAAGAAACCCAAGCGCCGGTGGCGATTGTATCCCTTCAAGGGCGAGAAGGCGCTGCCCACGTTGTACATACATCGGCAGTCGGCGTATCTCATGGGCAGAGATCGCAAGGTGGCCGACATACCCCTGGACCATCCCTCGTGTTCCAAGCAGCACGCCGCTCTGCAGTATCGTGTAGTCTCTTACCAAAAGGAAGGCGGCATCGAGGGCAGAAGGATACGGCCGTATATTATTGACCTGGAGTCCGCGAACGGCACCTTTGTAAATAATATCAAATTAGAACCGAGGAGGTATCACGAATTATTAGAGAAGGACGTGGTGCGGTTTGGCTTCAGCACCAGGGAATACGTTCTGTTGCACGAACACAGCAAGGACGACTCCTTCGACGACGATGTACCACTTACGAATGCGACTTAGGGTAAGGCTCACGTTTCAAATTAAATTTCAATTTGTCTTGTTGCACATGACTGAATATTGCGGCCCTAATTCTTTCGTTCGTGTAATCGAAAGGATGTCTGTACACTTGCAATTTCAGAAATCTCTTATTCCGGTAGGAAATGAATATCCAGAAAGATGAATATGCACGAAGACTGACACAGAAATCAAGCTGTGAAAATCAAGAGTAACAAGACAGTCTATGGAGAGGAAAATCCAGTATACATATATGTAGATACAAAGTTTTATTCATAATCTTTCTTGAACTCTCGGAACTGTTTAAACGCATATTAGTATTATACATGTATAAAATAGGATTTTTTTAAAATCGTGAGTCTCTGAAATATATTTTGCAAGTCCAAAATTTATTTAGTCACCGCAAGAAAAGGAGAATAATACCTCATTTCTCTTTTGTACATTTTTCTGTGGCGTTTATTTAGTGCCCTTGTAGAGTTTGAAATGTATCGCGTATGTAACTCGTGTAGGTAAAAAATAAATCTCGAATGTATTATTTGTAATATATTATTTACAATTATTTAGTATTCGTCGATCCACAATTTATTTTCCTCTAAAGCTAAAATACAAATTTCAAGTGTAGTCAGTCCGTCGCGTAGACCTCGCAAGATTTTATACACTCTAGCTGATCCTTTTAATAAAATTACACGTACACTTTCTCGTATTGTTAAAACTACGCAGAAAACTTAACAATTTCTTATATTGATTTCCGTATTTACTAATTATTGTTAAACATGAAATTTGTACAATGAACAGTGAAAAGTTCCACAGATTTTATTCAATAAATATGTTATTTAAAATTGTGTAATTATAAAGTTAAACTATATATATATATATATCTCACATTTATCGTTCTGCATCAACGTATTACTCCTATATTAAATAACAGTTTTGCGATTATTATTGAAATCGCAAAATTTATACGTTCCGAAATGACCTGCCATATCAGCGTGACAAATTTTTGAGTATAAAATTCATGTATGTACATTAAAATGGCAGTTTAAAGCTATTCTTAACTCCGCTTCGCGCATTCCTCTTCACATATGAAATACTTGGACATTAATGTAAAGCAGAGCTTAATGTATGAGCGCATGTGTTTGATATATTTAAGGCACCGCGTTAGAATAAAACGAAAGAAAAAAAACAAACAAAAATTTGAGCAAAAATCGTAGCGACTGTCTCGAGTAATTTTTTTTACGAGCTACAAGGCAAATCCACAACTGGACATAGCTTCTGGAGAAGAATAAGTCTACTACGGGAGCCACTTAAAAATATTGCGTCAAAAATAATATGTGCGATGTAGAAATCTGTTACCATATTTCATAAATGGTTGAAATGTTTAGTTGCCTCGATTTACGTCATTCAAGCTCAGAGAACTCGCGATTCGTACGAGCCTCACCTATTTTTCTTTTTGTACAGAAAGCGAAATTTGCCCCGATCGGCGGCGACTCACGACCCATTCACTCTGACAGCGTCCGCGTTTATATTCGTATACGTGACGATACTGCCGCCGTCTTCGACGGGCGTCTGCCGCAGGAGATTGAGCAACGCGCTGTTTATCACGAGCGGTATGTTCGCCTTGCCGTTCTGCAAGTTGGAGTGCGTCCTCTGGACCTTCGGCAGCGTGCTCTTCGTCACCGCGCTCTCGCTCGAAGGCACCTCCCCGTTGACGGCGCCCATGACAACGGCGTTCAGGCACGGCAGGACCGTCTGCGAATTGATGAGAGACGAGCTGGGACGCGTGGAGGGCGCAAGGCTGTGCGAGCTGCAGCTCCTATCCTCGATGCTCGCCTCGGAGTCCCTCCGCTCGCACAAGCTGGTCTTGTACTTCCGCTGGCCGTTCAACGACGAGAAGGAGTCCCTCTTCAGGGTCGCCTTTGCGACCGAGTTGACTGATTTCGAGCTGTCCAAGGTGTTGCATTTCTCGGACGTTCCCGAAACCAACGTGCCTTTTCGATCCGGCAGGTTCAGACTGCTGATCGACGATCTCTTGTACAGCTTCCTGTCAGACTGCTTCCGTTCCTCCGTCGAGCGTTCCTTGCGCTCGTCCGTGGCCTCCGTAGGCAGACTGCTCTTACGATCGTGACTCGTGCAACTGATCCTGCTTATATTCGCGAGATTCTGATCCGAGATGTGGATCGAGCGAGGTATTTCGTAACCGTTGGCGGGATTCTCCCTTAGGACGATATCTTCGTTGTCTGCTAACAATTCTAGATACTTGGGAGCCTCGCCGGATTGCGGGCCCGGCGTGGCGTTGTTCGAGTTTTGCAGGAAGGGTTGCATGTCTCGGCTCCCCTCAGAACTACTGGACTTCCAGGAGTTCCCTATACAGAGTAACGACGACGATTTATAACAAAGTAGCTGAATCTTATTGGTTTATTGATTGCGGACCTCTACGAAAAGCGTATCTATACTTCTTTCTCTCTAAAATTTGTGGAGTGAAAATACTGCCATGGAGTGAAATGTTTACTCCATTGGAGTTAATATTCACTCTGTTGGAGGAAATATTCACGCCAATAGGGTGAACATTTCACTCCATGGCAGTATTTTCACTCCACAAATTTTAGAGAGTTCGTAATGAGAACACATTATTATGGTATGCCGTACTTACACTGATAAAAATATTTTAATCCAAAAAAATATTACTTTATTTAAGAAAATTATTCATTACGTGGCTCCTAATACTTAAAAAATAATAAACAAATTAAAACATGCATTTCTTTAACTTAAGTATTTATTAAATATCAAACAGTAGATAAATTTAAATTTAAAAAATTTTACTTTAATTCTATAAAATGTTTACTAAGTTATAAGTTTTACAGTGAAGAAAATCGAATTTCTTATTTGACAAAAACAATGATTTCATTTAAGAAATAATATTCTCTATCTCATGAAATCTTTATTTGAATATAGAAAATGTAATGATTTAAATTAATTTATTAATTATTAATATAATACACAGATTTACTTGAAACTTGATATTTTTATTTAAATAGAATAAATAGTTACTTCAGCAAAAAAAAATAATTTTAAGTAAATCTATTTACTTAGTTAAACAATTTTTTTGGTTAGTGTATGCATGTGTTTGTTATATTATTTTGACGTGAGGTTGTCCCGGCGAGATACGTGAATGAGTCATTGCTCTTATCCCTGTAAAGAAACGGATTAGAAGAATTAAAAGCTATTAATTTGAAGGGGTACTCTCTAAAATTTTTGGAGTGAAATTTTCACTCGAATCGTGGCTCACTGACCACTTCACTCTATTCGAGTGAACGTTTACTCCAATAGAGTGAATTAATTCTAGCGCACTCTAAGACAAAAGAATTTCGCTCTTGTTTTTAAAGTCGTTAGCACTCCGGAATACCGTAAAATCTCACTCCAAAAGAGTGAGATTCCACTCCAAAAAATTTAGAGAGTAAACCTTCCCCTTAATAGTCAATTGTGTCATTTGTGTCCAGTCGAAGTGGATTTAAAAAAAAATTGACTGATTCAGTTATCGACCAGTGCAATCTTTAGTCCCTTTAACCCGTTTCTTTACGAAGATAAATGACTCGGCTACATATCTTGCTGGGGCAATCTATGTATACGCAAAAAAATTGCGAGTCATGTTGCGCACGGGTTAATTGCAATGATCGGAAAAGTACGCTCGGCGAAGAGAGGAAAGGTCGTACGTTCTGATGATAGAATGATAATTTCGAAAGGCGGGTGATGTTTGTTAAGACCTACCTGAATTATTATGATTCTGATTCTCGTCAGCAAAGTAAGCCATGTTAGACACGCCTGCAAGCACGAGCCATGCAATGATCAATATGTATTCAAGCAGACAGAGTAATATTCCGGTACATTTTGAGGATGAAGAAGTTTCGCAATAAAACGGATTTCACGCATGATCCGACAGCGTCGAGTTATGTGTATGTATGAGAGACATGCTTCATTTTTGCACAGAAAACGATCGTGAGATCAATCGAGGAATAAGTCTCCGTTATTTAACAGTTCGCGAAGGATTTCTTCATTTTCAAACATTCGTGATTTACGAAGTAAAAAAGGGCTTTTTCGTTCATTACAGTTTTGCTCGTTCTGCGAAATACGTACGTGTGTTTTCCGAAGAAACACTTCTCACAACTTATATGTGAATGACGTATTATGTGCAAATCTATAATAGTACATAACACGTTACGCGCATAATACCAGAATGAGTGGTTCGTGGGTATATCGTTTTACCCCGATAGGAAAATGTCTCAAATATTTTGTAATAATTGCATCATCCAAAAGGAGAAAATTTCACAATGTTTGCATTAAGGTGATTCGCCAAAACGCAGCGATTTTGTAGGAATAAAATTTCTAAATGGTATTTACCCAAAAATTGATAATCTCAATTTAAGAGATAAATCATGCACAATTATTTCGACATTTAGAAGTAAAATTGCCCAGCAACACAGTTACGTGTAATAAATGTTTAAAAGAGATTTTGCGTGGGGCGCGTTTACCGCTGGGCCTGCTTTGATCTCGTGTCTCGCGTGAATTTTACTTACGAGTACGAGACGCCTCGTAGCGGCGGCTCGTCGTGACACGACAGCAATTTAATTGTGCAAATATTCTGAAAACGCAGCAGTTTCGCTGACATACTATTTAGAAATACATCGTGCAATTATTAATATTTGATGAAAGGTCTCCATTTCTGCATATGTTGTTCGAAATACGTACGCATAATTCCAGCATTCCAAGTTTCATCCAAATTTCGTTACATAATCTGCTAAATATTTTCCTATCGGGATACGTAATGAGAAGTAAAAAAAAAATTTCAATCGACATTCTATACGTTTGCAAAGATTCCTTGCTCCATGCAGTGATATGCGCGCATGTAAAGATTAATGTCAATTCACCTCTGCGTGCCAGATAGTGTCCAGCGTGCACGGGGCTCAGCACCGCGTCTTCTATGTGACTCCTCAGGATGACGATGCTCTCGAGACAAATTTTGAAGCTCGGCCTGGCGTCCGCCGCGCTCCAGCAGCGCAGCATCAGCTGGTGTAACGTCGACGGGCAATTGAGGGGCTTCGGCAGCCTGCCGCCCGCACGCACGTAATGCAACACTTCGAGATTATTTCTGGCGGGATAGGGTTGCTGGCCTAACGACGTGATTTCCCACATTAACACGCCGAACGCCCAAACGTCGCTCTGCGAGGTGAATACCCCGTCCACCAAGGATTCCGGCGCCATCCAGCGTACGGGTAGCAGACCTTCTCCTTCCTAAAAGTTTAGCAGCGAGTTAATTCGTTTACTCGAGATCCATCTCCGAAGCGAGTGTTAAATCGTTCGCTCCCCTGCTCGGAAATGGGAAACATTAGTTTTCTTAAGCTTTGCTCAAGACAAATTATGATGTAAAATAAGGAAGGTCAACTTATATATTATATATAGGAAGTTTCTTCATCTTTTACAAACGAATGCGTTTACCTTGCGGTAATAATCATTCTTGTAAATATCTCTGGCTAGACCGAAGTCGCCAATTTTCACGACGCGGTTCTCGCGATCCCTCGCGGACACCAGACAGTTCCGACACGCGAGATCTCTGTGCACAAAATGCAGCTCCTCCAGGTAGCGGCAGCCCCGCGCGACGTCCTCGCACATGGCGAGCAGGTCCTGCAGACGCAGAGCGTGTGAGTCTGTGGGTTGCAGGGACCGACTCTCTCTCAAATAGCTCAGCAGGTCACCGGCCTCCATTAATTCTAGCACTAGTAATGGAGGATCCGTATCCAAGCAAACGCCAAGCAACCTCAGCACGTGCTTGTGACGAAAATGGCTCATGAGCCTGGCCTCTTGCAAGAATTCCGTCTTCTCTTGCGAAGACGCGTCCTTTCGTAGCGTCTTTATGGCAACGGGCGTTATGCCTGGTCCTTCTAAATCCATAGCATTCCCTTGGGATACCTGCGGAATATTTGGGATTGATTTAATATGAATTCTATAACAGGTACACGGAGAGAATTTTTTCGTAATATTGAGAAGACATTTTCTCAATACTCGACAAGGACTGAAAATGCTTCATTTTTTTTAGTTCCTTCAAAATCGATTTACAAAATTATTTTTACCGAGATCAGATCTTACCTTTCCGAATGCGCCGCTGCCTAGGAACTTCGTCATCGTAATTTGGTCTTTTCTGATTTTCGGCAGGGCGGAGTCATCCGGATCATTTTGCAGCGTAGAAGCGTAAAGTGCGTTAGACTGAACGAAGTTCCCGCGAGGAATCTCGCGGAGGGTCGCTAATTCGACGTCGGACACTATCGGGGGCAAAACTGTCTTCTTGTCTTCTTTCCGTTGTCGGTACACTGCTGGATAACGTTACGTTATACTTGTCTTGGTATCACGCATCACCACGTGAACGTAATTAAACATTAAAGTGTCTTTCATTAGCAAATTCGTCATTTTAAAAGTGCCATTCTATTGAAATTAACTGCGATCGATAGCTTCGGGCGTCGCACCAAGTATACTTACGGCAGAAAAAATAACAAAAGCACACCAAAAATATGGTAATGCCGATCGCGATGAAGCCATACACCGTCGGTAGTTGCTGTTGCGCAGTCAATATCCCCCCGGCGGACTCTGTTAAATCAACGACCGCGCTCGGTTTACTCCATGCGCCGAAACCGTAGGCATTTTTGGCTTGCACGCGAAACTGATACTTCTGATTGACGTCCCCGGGAATTATCCAGTAGATGTCCGTTCCGTTGTAATATAAATTCCATTGTTCACTTTTGCCACTCCCATCGTCTTGCTTGTCACTGTCGTCGACGACCAAGCCTTCCAGCCGATACAGTGTGACTTGCGAGCCGTGAGCTTGCGCGGGTTCCCAATTTAACTGATACACCGAATTTCGGAATCTCGTTACCACAGGCACCCCCGGAGCGCTCGGGACGTCACCTTTGTTTCACAGAATACAGAGTTCAAATTTCCTTTGCATTACTTCAACATACCTACTTCCATTCGAATTACTTAATCGCGTCAACCTCGCCTTTCACCTCTCTAATACTGAAATACGCTTTTGTGATGCGAATTAATACCTCGAGCGTTCGCTTACCAAACGTTTGGAATGTGAACCTCCCATCAGGCGGCCATACAAAGTCCTCCTTGTACATGGGATACTTCAGCCTCAAGCGAAACTTGTACAAGGTGCGCGGCTGCAGGTCTTCTATACGATACATCACTCGGTCCTCGTTCACCTCAACGTGCCGCGCGATTTGCCACTCCTCCACCGCAACGTCCTTGTACTCCAACAGGTAGCCGACCGTCAGGTTGACGCTTCGGGTCCAAGAGATGTTCATGCTGTTGACGCTGGCCCCGGCCATCGTCAAGTTGTTCGGCTCCGGGTACATGCGAATGGTTTGGTTGCGGCTCTCGTTGTAGAAATCGTTGGAATTGGCAGGGTACACGCGCACGTACACCAGGTATTCCTGCCCCGGCAGGAACGGCTGCAGCGTAGTGAAAAATCTGCCGTCCGCCGTGCGCTCGGGCTCTGTGATCAGCTGCTCGCCCTTCTGCCGCACGCCGTTCTGCAAGAGGTCCAACGACCGCCAGTGCACCTCGTAGTGCACCACGGCGGAGTTCAGTATCTTGGGTGGCATCCAATAGACCGCCGCTAGTGTCGGCGTCAGCGCCCGAACCGTAACGTTTTCCGGCATGCTGGGCCTCCCCGCGCTGGTCTTCAGCACCACGTCCGCGCCGAACGCCGGCCTCATCGACTGCAGATCGGCATAGAAATTGCTCAGTGCCAGCTTCAGCTTGTATTCCGTGAATGGCTTCAAATCCGCAATCTCGTAACGTCTCTCGTACGTCTGCATCCTCGTCTCCTCGCACTTGCTGGGATCGTTCTTCGAACAGTGGGACACGTGGATGATGTACAGCGTGGTGGGTAGACTATACCTTTGACATCCGCGTTCAGGACTCGGCTCGGGAAGACTGACGACGATGCTGTTCGCCGTTTCGCTCACTCTCTCGACATTGTAGCTCATTTGGCGAGGTATCAGGCACTTCGCGGTGGGATAGGGTTGCAGGGATTTGCCGAGGGCCCTGATCCGACGTACGTCGGGCAGATAGAAGCTCTTCACCTCCGGTTCGGACGAGTTTTCCTTGTCCGCCACGAAGGAACGTTCCTTTTTCAGAAAATAAATATGATCCTTCGTTTCGTTGGACCAATATATGTTTATTTTGTCAACCGTGAGAGTCGCTGATTTGAAGCTTGTCTTTAATACCACGTTGCACGCGCAACCGTAAATGTCAGCCACGTTTAAATGTCCGTCCGATGATACCCAATACATCATCGGTTCTTGGATATTAGTTTTGTCGATTGTCAGCGTGGATATTAATTGTGGTCTTTGTGAACAGGTACACCTGCTGCCGTTGTTTCGGAAAAAGTATTGCACGTTTTTCCCTTCGAGATCCGACTGCATTATCGTACCTCCCTCATTCGTCTCGATCCAATATAAAGAGCTGAAACAGAAATATTTGCATTTCTTTGATTATTTTAAAACAAACGTAATAGAAGCTACAATTTCTTGACAACTTCATGTCTTATTCTTTCGTGTAATTTATCGCCTTGATTACGACAGTTAGCATATATTTTGAATAATTAAAAAAATCATACTATATGGCTAACAAAATATTTCAGACGGATAGAAATTGGCGTACCCTGGAGACGGCAGCATATCTAAAATCGGGATACGTCCTCTTCTTCTTAAAATATTGTCGTATTTGACTATGCCTGCCTGCCACATTGTTAAATCCAATCTCATGATGTAGCTGCTGATTTTCCACGGCTCGTCTTTGTTTTCCTGTTCCACCCAGTATAGATTTCTTGCCACCCAGTCGATGCAGAGGCTGTGCGCGGTGTTGTTTAGAGCGAGTATTTTCGTCGCGTTGGCTCCGTTCATCTCCGCCGTCACCAGTTCCCGCATCCCGCTGATCCAGTAAATCTTATTTTCCGCCGTCAGGTAATTGACCTCTGTTGCGATGTGTCTGGTGAGCGTATAATTAATTTCTTTGTCCAGATCCGATATCTTCACAGCGTCCGCCTGCGTGGCGACTAATAATTCGGGCACCGGATTCTCGTGCGTGGTCGATACGCTGATTGAATCCGTGTAAGGACCGGCGCCGATCTTGGTATGCGCTCGTACTTTGAAGTAATAGGTCATGTTGGGTCTTAGATTGTGCACCGTGAATTCCAGTACCGTGGCAGGGATGCTGTAGTCGTTGCAGATTGGCATTTCCTTCTGGTTCTCGATGAACCAACATTGGACCGTGTATCCCTCGATTACCCCGTTTGTAAATTCGGGTTGATTCCATCTGTGAAGAAAATAAGATATTTCAGTGTTTCTATTTCCTGCGAATCTATAACAAAGTTAGATTTTATATACATATAGCACGAGTTTATGAGAGTATGCCGGCAAAAGGATTCTAGATTATTCACCTAAATATCGTAAAAATGTCGACATCCTCGATTAGGACCTTCTTGTAAAACTCCACGAATGCTCTGGGAGATGTTGGCTGGGTCGGCACGCTCTGCGGAGATCTCAGGATCTTCCGGGAATGATGCGCCGTTTCCCAATAAGTAAATGCCTTCACGGTGACCTCCAGAACGGAATATGGCAGAATCTGATCCGAATTGTTGTAGGGCATCGTCGTTTCAATCGTGATTTCCGGGTTCGAATTCGTATTAATGTAATCCGCGAATTTCACTTCGTAGAAGACCGTGCCGTAGTTGATGTTCTTGACAGGATCCCAGGATATGTTGAAGTTTCTCCAGGTCCCTTCGACTCTTATGCTATCGAGATCGACTGCGTTCGGCAGAACCACCACGGTTTCCGACGTCAGATTTTCCGGATACTGATGAAGCGCAGGATCCATGACGGCCACCATATACAAGCCGGACAAAGTTATCCCATTGATGACGGCGGTGTTCTGACCGGAGAGATCACCGATCACCGCGTTCCTGTCGTCCTGCAGCCACAGCAGGTGCTCGGAAAAATAGCACAGCGGTCCTTGCATATTTGGATGTTGCAAAGCCGAAACCTGAAGTTTCATTATTTATATCATTATTTTCATTTGTTATTAATTATTTTACTTGATCGTTGTCTCATAATTATTTCGTGTTTTCACTCGACCATGTTCAATAGTTGCAATGTTGCGCGTCATCGATGAATAATTAAAACGACAAAATCTATAATTTTATCACTTGTTAAAAATAACGATACTCGTAAAATTAAATGAAATGCATGAAACTACCTTTTCTGGGATAATTTTGTGACTCATTGGAATTCTCTCGGATGTAGGTGCACGATAGACGATGGATCCGCTTTCGTAGCTTCGGACAATCCAATAGACATATCTATTTTCAGTGTCGAGAGTTAATCCCATCACTTGTTTGCCATTGAAAATTTCATCTAAATGATAGTATCTTCTGTCTTGCCCATTCAATCGCGCAACTTCCACAGCATGACCAGTGGACCAGTACAAGTACGCTTCCAGAGAATCGATCATGAGTTCTTTCACGATTGCTAAGATAGACATCGGCTCTTGCTGAGATCCGTTCAAGTTTGCTCTTGTTATCTGTACATAGGAAATAATACACCGTTCCATAAAATATTGAAGAAAGTATGAAAATTTTAGAGCCAAAGAATTAAATAACAGTCATAGAATTTTAATCTAATAAATATTCTGCTAGATATTCTTTAATTTTATATAAAAATTGTTATTTTACATGAGACAACATTAAAAAATGTAACAAAGTGGAGCTTAGTAATTAATTGATTTTGAATGAAAGCGATTAGGCACTTGAGTTAAGAACAAAAATTATATTTACAATTTGCTGTTTTGGATTTGCCCAATATAGCTTTTTCGATATCCAGTCCACGGCGACGCTTCCCACCGAATGTATGTTCAGCTTCGTTTTCTGATGGTTGCTGACGTTATAACGATATAGTGCGGAATTATTTCCCACTATGTACAGCACGTCCTTGTACCAACTAACGTCGACAATATGGAATTCATTCTCGGACTCCTTCAGAGTCGCTTTGTTAATAAGCGTGTCGATATTTTCGCCGGTTACGTCGCTTCTCAAAATTCCTTCGTTCGACGACCACAAAATAGATGCGCGCGATCCATTTCTAAATGCAGAATTTTATTACATTTTATTTAATTAATAGTTGAGGCAAAGTGAATAGGCACTTGACGAATATAAGTCCTGTACACATAAAGTTTCAATAAAATAATTTCAAGAAATAATTAAATGTTGTAGGTAGATATAAATTTTTCGATATATTTTAAAAGTATTCAAAATCAAAGAAACTTAATAAATCAAATTTACTATTTGTTAAATTCGGCTAAATAAAGTTGTTTGTTAATGTTACCTTAAAGTTCGTCCCCGGAATTCCGTAGACCACGGTCCTCTGCCAGCGCTCGTGTAAGCCGCGGCTTTGATCAAATATTCCGATCTTTCTTGCAAATTATGAACAGTATAAGATGATCCGACGATACCTTTCTGATGGATAGTTTCGCCGGTAGATTCGTCCTTGATTGCGAGCTCGTATGACCAGTTTTGCCAGGCGCCTTTTCCTTGGCCGCCCAATAAATGAGGAGCTTGCCAGGAAACCTTTACCCTTTCCGCCCCGAGAACAGCTTGCACACCTGTGGGTGGGTTCACTGGGACGGGAACCGGCTGACTTGCATTCATGTATACGGTCACGCTCACAAAGGAGGTATCGGACCTGAAGAAAAGAATATTTCTGCTTTATTAGGTAGGTTTTATTACGCAAAGTTTATTTCTTAAAATAAATGCGAAATATTTTCAGATAAAAAAACTCCTTTGGAAAATCTTTTAAGAAAAGTTGCAGAAAAAGAATATTACTTGTCAGGATACGAATTGTGGAAGTATCTATTTTGGCCAGCATGGTAGCCTTCGGTAAGGACTTCTTCGCTATTAGTCCAATAGAACAGTCCGTTTGCCATAGCTAGGGAAACAACATTATTGAATTTCGGATTTTGCGTATTGGGGCGAAGATTAACAACCTCGCGACCATCCAGTGATACGGACATCACTGTGTTTTGAATGTGATGAGGAACGAGTAATCGAAAGTTCGTATGGTCTACCGTAAAAGCACCCAAATGAGCATCTTCGAGAATGAAATATGGTTTGACCTAGAAAAAGGAAAATATATACATACACGCACACAAGAAATTTTTTTAAAAATAATTATCATTTCATTATAATACATTAATATCATAATGAATTATCTTTGAAAATTAATTTCTTTAAGAAAAGCAACAAAATTAATGTTAATATCAAGCATATATTAAAACAATTAATCAATTTTAAAGATACAAAAATTTTGCTTCTTTTAATACAACTAGAAAAAGTAAAAGCTTTGGCAGCACATAATTAGAAATAATTGATAATACCTCGTGTTTCACACCGTTGCTGATATCGGCCAAATCTAATCTGAACAGTCCCAGTTTAGTTGTCCAGAAGAGGTATCCGTTATAAGGATCGACCTCGATATGCGAGGGTCGATTTATAATTCCAGCCAGAGCCACTGTCAAACTCTTGCCATCCAGATTGCATCTGGCTATCTGCCACGCCGTCGTCGCGTGTTTTACCTCTCTTAAGACGTACAGGTGAAGATTCAGCCAATCGACGGAAAGGCTCAAAGGTTTGATGTTTATTTCGTCGGGGCTCAAAATGACTTTCGGTGCGGTTCGTTCGATGATCGAAGTTCGGTACACGTGACCCGTCGAGGTGGAAACGAATAGCTGATCGGACGCCACGTGTATGGCAACTCCGCGGATCATGTTAGTGGTTCGAAAAATTAAACTGGGTTCGTCCAACATATCGGCGCCCTGTTTCATGACCACGTGCTCGCCACCGAGGATGAGAATTGGTTGCTGGGTGTCCTTGACTAAAATTTATCTTATTAGTTACGTCAAAACGTAAATTTTTATGTCATAAACGTAAATAACAAAGTCAATCAAGTTAGTGCCTTGAATCTTTAAAACAGACAGTGTGAAAGTACGCGTTAGGTCAAGAAAACACTGACGTTGACAAAAAATATATACTTCGGTTCCTATTAGCGTTTTTTTATGACATTAATAAAATCTGAAGCCACCTTGTTCTTGCATCCAAATCATAATTTTTAATCGCAAAGTCGTTACATACGATCCTTTTCATTAGCATTTTCTTGCAACGTACCGACAGGTTCTGGGGGCATAGTGATGTTGATAGTTGCAGGCGGACCCTCGCCGACGCCGTTTCTCATAGTCACGCTGATAACATAATTCTCACTGGGTTCGAGGTTTTGAAACATATAGTGATTGGTATTCTCGGAGACCGGAAGATCCTGTCAATAAAATACAAGATATCGTACAGGCCGTATAAATGCCGTCCTATCGAATCCCTTGCTAGGAAGTAGATATGCAGTTGGGAAAATTAAAAACGCCATGCCAGAAACTTTTGCAGATGATCTGGTTCGTGCAAGTCGTCGGACTAACGTTAGAGGATAGCACAATTAATAAGGATGCGATAGGGAATTATCGTTAAAGCAGCGAGCGATCGATGTTAATGCTAAAAATTAACGTCGGTGCGCACACATAGAAATTTCGCGATATGCGATTCACCAATTATTTTTCTGTTCCTCCGCAAAAGAAAGTAATTAAATTATCCAGTCTGCATGTGTGAATAGAAAACAAGCATTTTCTAAATATTAAGAAATTTTGTCATTGAATGCGTGCGCACTGAATAGCATTAACACTTGAAAACGTGCAATCTCTGCGAATTGATATTAGTATGCGACACAGAAAGCGAAGAAGTATGAAATAAAATTCATTGGCTTCGAGTCTTAACGCGCTGAATACCCGAATAAGAATTAATATACTAACCGAGGTTAACGAAAAATATTGTTATTGCCGTAGCAGGCAACTAATTAAAAGTCAATTAACGCGGCCAATGAATTCTTTTCAAACGGAGTAACGGGGTCTACCTTGCAGAACCAGTTGCACATTGCTCTTCTGCAAACAACAGTTAGACAATACAGCAAAGCGTGACGACGCCGACGCGCCTTGCGAGCGCGCGAAAATGTCTATGAGAGTGCGCAGTCGAAAGAAAAGAAGAAGTGCTTCTTTTTGTGCGCACGGAGGTGCGCAAAAAATAAAAGACACATCCGTGCGTATGCTGAAGTACAGTTTCTGCCGTAGGATAAACGCTGTCTCTAAACTATATACGTGTTCTGGCGTGGCGTGTACCTTAAGCTGGGAGTGTTCAACCCCTCGCAGACGCAGGACATAGGACAAAAGTGGGCCGTTCGGGAACGGGCCCGGTTCCCAAGACACAGAGATGCGGTAGCTGTCTACCGCAGCCGCTCTTACAATTACCGGTGCTGATGTCGGTAGACCGGCCGCGTACGTTAATATTACCACGCTCGGCGCCGAGACGATCGGTTCCGGATTGTGCTGCGACGATTTCAGGAGCAGCGCTACGCGAAACTGCAAACGCCAGCGTTCTTTCATCAGAGGGACACTCATCACCCCGCAAAGAGGAGAAACAATTCAACAATTTAAGAGCATTCCACCTACATCGAGCCTAAGCTCGAGATTAACGTGCGTTGGCGAAGTCTTTCGGGATAATAGCACATTTTATGTTTCGTTTTATACACGTATAAGTGATTCACTTAAACTACTGTTACGAGTGAACTGAATAAGAAAGATTCCTGCCCTGTTTATGGCTTATATTCTTAGTTTTCTTTTCTCGTTTCAATTGCCGCGCTTCCAGTTTGTCAAGTAATAATTTTGTTTGACTCCCTGCTCGTCCTTACCCTGTACTTGGTGTACGGCTGCAAGTTCTCGACCAATATCTGATCGCCTTCGTCCCATGTCTGATTCCGGCAGTATTGCCACGTCTCAGCAAGTTCTTCGTATCTCCACTGCACCAGGTATGAAATGCCAGCGCGTCTGCCTATGTCCACACCTTTCCATTCGAGGCTCAGCGACGTCGCCGTCAACGAGTCCGCGACCAATGCCGGCGCCGGTGGGGTACCGATATCCGCTGTTCATTAAGAAGAGGGCTTTTCTTGTTTGATTTAGAACAAATTTCACGCAGCAACTGAGACGCAAATTAGATACTTGATTTTGTTTAGAATCGCAGGTGCGCTACTGTACAAAATCTTAAGCAGCTACTCAGAATTTTAGAAATAATTACAAAAATAGCATTAAGGGGATGCTGGAG
>NW_011967185.1:1188180-1219630 GCF_000949405.1 Vollenhovia emeryi
GCTAAACATTTATTAGTTTTTTGCAAAGGGCAGAAAAGGCAAGTAACACCGCAAAAGAATAGGATTCTAAATAAAAGGCGAAGCATCGCTGTATCTGCGTATTTCTTACGAGAGCTAGATGTCTATACGACCGGTGCACAGTTACGTATGCGTGCGTCTGTGATTTGTACCTGTGGACATGTGTGGAGATAATTCCAGAGGAGTGTAATTTTTGATCGGAATGTGTGAAGCAACGATCGTAATCATAGACATGGGGTAAATATGCAGTATAACACCTTCGAATTTTGTACATTTTTCAGAATTTGTGTGTTTTAATGCGTAAAATACATTCTGAGAACGAAAATCGTCGCTCTTGTACCGTTTATTTTTAATTAATTTTTAAACTTTTCTGACTAGGTATGTCTACAATCTTAATGGCACTGCGAGAAACAACATACGATCGTGTCGCGACGCAGAGCAAGCTTGAAGCAAACGCCTTGTCATATTACGTAATTTTAACCCTCCAATTTGAAACGCCCAACGTACGAATGGTCGACACAGAAAGAGAACGGATGTTCAAGGAATACAACGACATTCTGGACGGCCTGAAGACGGCGTTCGTGGAAAAGTGGAAGGCGAAAATGGACGACAACTCGAAGCTGGACGACTTCGATCGTTTCCGAACCGTCGGCACCGGCGCCTTCGGCCGCGTCATCCTCGTCAAGCACAAACATACATCCGCGTTCTACGCCATGAAGATCCTCGATAAAGCGAAACTCGTCAAGACGAAACAAGTGGACCACACGCGTAATGAAAAACGGATCCTGCAGTCCATCAACTTTCCCTTCATGGTCTTCATGGAGTTCTGCTTCAAGGCAAGAGTCGGAAATTAAAGTAACGGCATTGCTAATCCCTCGAATTCCGTACATACGTGTACATCCCAGCAAATTATTTCTTTTAACAGAAAATGAAATTATCCATCCTTACATTTGACAGCTAACTAAAATGTTCTTGTAAAACGGACACATAAACGTGCTGTATTTCGACTCCCGTTTCAAGGACAATTCGTACGTGTACATGGTGCTGCCGTTCGCGCAGGGCGGCGAGATGTTCACGCATCTCAGGCGTATGGGGAAGTTCGACGAGTCGCTGGCGAGGTTCTACGCCGCCCAAGTGGCCTTAGCCTTGGAGTACCTGCACCACTGTAGCCTGATCTACCGGGACCTGAAGCCGGAGAACATCCTGATACATAACTCGGGCTACATCAGGATGACCGATTTCGGTTTCTGCAAGATGGTGGACGGCCGCACGTGGACGTTGTGCGGCACCCCGGAATATCTGGCGCCGGAGGTGATCCTGTCAAAGGGCTACGGCAAGGCCGTCGACTGGTGGAGCTTCGGCGTGCTCATCTACGAGATGAACGCGGGATACCCGCCTTTCTACGCGCACGATCCAATGAAGATCTACGAGAAGATCGTCGCGGGCAAGTACAAGTTCGCGCATCACTTCGGCGAGGAACTGAGGGACATACTGAAGAACATCTTGCAAGTGGATCTGACGAGAAGATACGGTAACTTGAAGGACGGTAGCATGGACATCAAGAGGCATCGCTGGTTCCAGTCTATCGACTGGATCGAGATTTATTATCAGAAAGTGCAGCCGAGCTTCATTCCGCATTGCAGTAACAGCGGCGATGCCAGCAACTTTGAACATTACGACGAAGTCCCGCTCGAGGTGTCCTCTTATGATCAGTACGGTAAGGAATTCGCGCATTTTTAAAAGCAATACTGGCGAACCAAGGTAAAAAAAATAAGGTATAAGATTGACTGCGAGATGATGATTATTATATTGCGTGTGTGAGAGTGTCTTTAAGTATCGTCTAGTTAAATCCGGATTTTGATTAATTCACTATGGCAATAATTAATCAACTTCAAGCATATGAGAACAACATGTAACAGCATATAATAATGTTGACAAAAAAAGGGAAAAACGAGAAGTACATAGTCAACGATGTGCGTTTTTAAATTTAGATATCACATATATTACCTCTTTTCACGTAAGCGTTCCGTACATAAACACAATTGATTGCATAGAGTGATATTTAACTGTAAGTTTGAAGCGATGTCGTCTTGTAACAAGTAAAAATGTTCTTTACTCTGACAAAATTTCTGATAATAATTTAATTCTGTATTCATATAACACATCAATTTGTTATATTACATATTAGAGGATAGTCCGCCATTATGAGATAGGCTTCTAATGTAAGACAGCAGGTTTTCATCATCCAAAATTCAGTTCTTACATTACAAATCTTTTTTCGCGACGATCACACGATCTAACAGTGAATTTGCCACTAAACGAATTTTACTTCAAGAGCAATAAATCCTACTATTTCAAGAAACCCTGCTATTTCATATTATGGAACTTATCTCATAATAGGGAGGGCCTTTCCTCTATACATTAGTGCACTACTGTCGAATAGTTCATGAGTAATTAACAATTTGAAATTAATGTCTCGCAAGATGCACAGTTACCTTTGAGCTTCTGGAAGTAACGATTTAATGCGTCATGGCAGCCCAAAACGCAGTACAATTCTTTCGGTGGTAACAATTCCTGCGTTCCATTCTGTGAACATACATCGGGCTAACATTAAGTATGCATCTCTAAAATCAGGAAAGTATTACGTAAAACGGCCATGCGAAAAACTACGAGCGCAGCGCGGCTTTACGTAAGTTTCCCCGATAAAAAATGTCATAAAAATAAAAATGGCCGCGATACTAACGCAAACAGCCTGGCAGCTTGTGTCGAGCGCCTGTTCCCATGCCTCGCAGCCTTTTGTACACTGCAACAATAAGCATAAAGATAAGAAAATGACAATAAAGATATCCCAATTTCACGTATTCGTAAAAGGAGCGAATCCACACACAGGAACGAATCTTTCTGAATACTTCAAAAGATTCTGGACCAAATTTTCAACGAGGACTTCTTCCCAGTAAAACGCAAAATAAAGGCATTGTGTCATATTCTTCTCATTGGTTTCTTCTTGAGAATCTAATTTAAGGTTTTTCGAACAACGTTTTTGTTCTCATGTAAGTAGGCTTGGTTAATTATATGCTGGCTAATAAGCACAGATAAAATTTTCAAAAATGTAAGTACTTCAAGCCTGTACGACAAACTTTATCCTTATACAAGTTTTCCATTTTGAAGGAGGTGCGAATTGTCTTTCAAAACGTGGTGAATTAGAAACAGTAGGTACCTACGTAATTAATGTTATATTGCAGCGTTTAATTTCACAACAGTAAACTCTAAAACTAGTAAACTCTATTTCGTTCTTGAAAGAGAATGGTGAAAAGTGTTTGATAGCTATCATAATTTTTACCAATCTCTTTTAAAAATGAAACAGAGTTTACTTGTTCCTTAATTTGGCGTTATTCGTTTTAATGACTAAAATTTTTCGCTGATACACAGAATATTTGAGGCCATCTGGTCTAAACGCTTTCGCTGTTTTATCTGGATATTGCAGAGAATGAAACGCTCCACTATACATTGGATTTGTGGAAAAAAAATCTGATCTGTCCGGCGTGCATTCTTCCGCTGAAGGCCGTCAAACGTTGTACAATTCGCTAAAATACAGCTCCGGAAGTGGCCGAACAATGGGTCACGTTATCCGGAGCGAAGTGACATAACTCGTCATGCCGCTACGTGGCGAAACCGTAATTTTTCGTGGCTGCGTCCGATCTCGGCCTGCGTGGCACGTGCCTCAAGTAACGCCCACGTTCATAAGACGCTCGTTGCGTGGTACCATGTCGGGCATGGATTTGCGAACTGAAGTTTAACGCATTAACTTTCTGCACGAGAGGATGTGGGCATTTGTCGTCGACAACAAGGCAGCTGTAGCCGAGGACGCGTGCGGCTCAGCTTCCACTGCGCCAACGTGCGTTGTTTATCTTGCGGTTTTCCTATACCGCCCTCTCGGCCGCGAAAATATTCCCGAAAATAATCTCCAAGAGAAGATCCATTTGTCATCAGATAAAAATACTGAATAAATTTCCGAAAAGCCATCTATTTATGTATTATGAAAATGGTTTGAATGGCTTCAAATGGATTTTTATCGATTGGAGGCAAAGACTAGAAGGGACTCGAGTCCGACTTGGACTGTCACATAATTAGATAAATAGAATTATCAATATTTAACATATGGGGCGGATCTCGCAATCCGCGTGGAAAGTTGGAAACCCATGCGAAATCGTACAACAAGACTTCGTTTCGCATTGAAAATATTGGGAGATTTTCACCAAAGAATATGTAGATAGAACGTGGACGGGTTTTAGGAATTCATGAAAAATATTAAAATACGAAAATTCTTAGAAAAGAATTTGAAATAGCACTACATAGCACTACATAGCACAGATTATAACATTTAAACTAAAATAACATTTTTATGTGCAAAGAAGAGATTTGTTTACGTCTAACAGAAAGCGCAAAAATGTAGATTTGATAAACACGAAAGTGAAACAACTTAATAGTATATAATCGTTCATATTACAACTGAAAAATATAAGAATCTTATTTACTGATCCAAGTATACAAAAGACAAATAATCAAAAATAAAAAGCTAGCTAATTTGCATTACCAACGCAAAGTCATCTTTTCGTCGCTGAACAGCGTATGTTGATATGTTGGAGTCAATTTTTCGTCACATTAGGAATCGCGTGACCATTTTGAGTTAAAATAATGCCATTTTGACTTTTTCTTGACTTCAGAGTGTTTCTTGGATATGTCTTGATATGTTGTTATATTTTTGTATCAATAATTAATTTAATTTCCTCACCTAAAGTTATAGCATTATTGAAGTTCGAATATTACTATGTGCATATAAAAGTCAACGAATAAATATTAATTATGAAAACTGAGCGGTAAAGGACCGATTCGAATCGCTGAACTGACTGCTCCAACTTTGCTTTGAATTTGTTCTTTTGAACATGAGGAATTTCTTTCGCAGTACACCGAATAGAGCTGTAAGTATTACTGAGTTTTGAAAGAAAACATTAGCGTGGAAGATCCATTCGAATACAACTGGAGGCATAAATATACAGAACTTGCCTCGAGTGTCGGCCTCGAGTGTCTCGATAGATCTAAACATTGCGTTTGGAATATTTAGGTTATCACTGCCACTGTTTTTCAACTTGTGCAGCTATTAAGATTATGGTGTATTTTCGTAGTTTCTATCGTAAAGATAATAGAATGATAGTTTTTTTTTACAAAAGAATAATCTCTTTCTTAATCTTTACGCTTTTTTTTACGTTCTAATGTCACAATTTTATCGGCTTTAGTAATAAGTTGATATAATTTCGTAACATGCAGTGGAAGATCTATTTCAATGTCCGGATACAAGAGGTGCTATTTAGCAATTGGCAGACTGATCGACACTCCGCTCGGTTCGAGAGGCGCCGCATATAAATAATACCGCACTCGGCATTGCGGAATAATAAGCAAATTGCGTTGTACGAGACCTAATTTCCCCGCGCAAACTGTAACGTATTTTTCTACTATTGACCTAATCCCACGCAATTAATTAAAACTTGATCGCGAATTAATTTATGTCAAATACTTTATTCAATTCAGCTCAGTTTACGGTCGTCGAGAAAGGCACAATAACACCCGAAAAATAAAATTTCAAAGAATCAGTCCGAGATATTGATATTTCTCAACCAGTGTTTTTTGTCGCTGCCTTACATCACATGTACTGTTAAACACACACACGAGCGAGATGTTTACGAATTCTCGCGACAAAGTGTAATCTTATAAGTATTAAAACGTCCTACACACTTGCAACAAAATTAAGTTTAATTACTAAACGTGTTTAATTAAAAATCGAATAATTTCATAAACAACATAAACGATTAAAAATCTAAACGAAGACACATTTAAACCATCCTTTTAATAATAAACTAATGTTTAGCCTTTATTAGCAGACTTGATTGTTGTTTCGTTTCTCAACACATTACGTCTCGAGGTGTACTTCGTATTTATATGTACTTGAAAAAAGAAGCAAGTCTTTGACGTGAACTATTGACGAACTTTTCGAGACGTTCGTCGCGTTATATGCTCATAACATCGTGTGCGCGTATGGTGGTGTTCGAGGGTATCACATAGGTCAGCTCGTTGAAAAGTCCATCGAAGGAAAGGAACCTCCAGCGCCAGATAAACGTTATTAATAATCATTTGACGCTAAAGCTCCACGACACTTCTGGTAAATCAACGAGGCGCGAGTGTCATATTTCACATCTCGTTAATTGACTGCCATAATTAAAATTGTGCACATTACTTGTACAATTGTGTCAACGGTGTCTAGTGATTTTAAATTTTACATTTTAAACTGGCAACAAAAAATTGTAAATTCGGTTGTTACTATATTTAAAAGTTCGGGGATCGTTTCAACAACTAAGATATAGATTTCTTTACTTAAATTTCAATTTTCTCTATGTATTTTAATTATAACCTTAAATTTAATACGTAAATATTCAAATATGCAAACATTTGAATATATGCGCGTTCGAATGAAATACAACTGGTCTGGATATGTCTGGCATCAAAATTTACTTCGTGACTCTGGAAGCCGCGCCAAAACGTAAAATGCTTATTTTACTCACGTTTGGTTATCGTGCGCGTACTCCGCACGCCGAAAAAAAAACCGTTGATTAATGTTTTATCTAATTTATGACCGCGGCGACATTGTTGTACAACTCTTTGCCCTTTTCGATAATTCCGATTAATTTACAGCTTATTTTTAGCAGATTTCTATCGATTTATCTTTCTCTTCCGTAAAAAAATATGAGTATCAGTCCAGTCTAATGTGAAGCAAAGGATGTACGGATCCCGAGGTTTAATTCGCCGTAATAAGCATATGGGTGTTTTAATTCGACGTGCCTCATCAAACATGGGTTTTTAAACGATCTAGCCACATCCACAATGGGGGTTGACAAAACTATCAGACAGTAGAAAATGGTTGAACCGAGCGGCTCGGCGCAGCGGCCGCTAATTTCTCACTTCCTCATTAAATCCTCACCGGGTATTATGCCCCCAGCTGGGTCCTCCCTCCACGCACGCGGCTCCCCGTAGATCGTAGA
The DNA here is from genome assembly GCF_000949405.1 of Vollenhovia emeryi. Lineage (NCBI taxonomy): Eukaryota > Metazoa > Arthropoda > Insecta > Hymenoptera > Formicidae > Vollenhovia > Vollenhovia emeryi. Next base: position 1,195,290 of record NW_011967185.1, read on the forward strand.
TCTTCGTTCTACCACATACGAGCTCTATCTGTCCTCTCCTCGTTTCGCTTTAACCCCATTTACCGCTTTCAGTCTGGCTGTGCAACCATAGTCGAGCGGAGAGGGGAAAAAAAAGGTAACGAATACGGCGCCTCGGGATCGTCTTCCTTAATACAGTAATGTCTTTATAACGAGCTGCTAATTTACATGTGCAGCTGATTGCCGATGTCAAATCTTCCAGATTTTGTTAAAAGATCCTCTTGTCTCTCATCGATCGTCTCTGATAATTTTTTACTCTTATCTGCCATGTTAGCATTACAATAGTTATTAAAATATGTCCGATGAAACTTTGTACTCTATAGGGTAAAAAATTATTATACGTTTGTGTGCTTGTTCATACTCAATAAACAATTTAAAGATAAAGTTATCCTCAAATTTGATAAAAGATAAATATGGACAATTTAAAAACGCTGTGCCATTTCTTGGGAAATATTTCTACTTGAATAATTTTTTTAAATAACGATAGCAATGCTTTTCGACTTAAATAATGATTGTATTAACGAGACATTCTGTGAAAAATATTAAAGCGTTTTTTTCAATTAACTACTTCGTAGCAGTTGAGATCTCGTTAGTAGTAGTTAGCATCTGGCAATCTTTACATGGCAGCAATCTTTAAAGTGGCTTCTGGCAGTAGCCACTATCAAGCAGAGACATTTGTATGGATACCTCGCTGTCGGCGGTCCTCCACTTTACTACAATGTCTGACAAACACACTCGACCGTCTGGTTTCTTGACACACGGTACACGGAAACAAGTGTTTATCGTTTTGTCAGCGGTTTACGTTTTTCTCGAAACCTCAAGTAGGAAATACTACGTGAAATGTCTCGTAAGAAAAACATTTCAGATGTTTAATATTGCCTCGGTGGTCGAATTGGTCCAAACCCTGACTGGGGTCAGTTTTTTGCAATAAATTTAAAAATTAAAATCATTTAGACACTAACATCATCTCTTATATCCTTTATTACTTCGTATTTATGATTTCACGTCAGAGCCTTACGATTTTATTTGTCAGATTTTTAATTTCTTATTTATAGGTTTGGATTGTAACCTGACACGCAATTTTTTAAATTTATTTCAATACGTTTAGTTTATATTATTTGCCGCAAGAGGCGTGTATTATATGTTTTATCTCGAGCAACGATTGCAATTTATTAAACTGTCTTTGTATTTTGTAAACTGTCCGTAGGGAGATTGGAAGTAGTCATCGACGAATATTTCCGGAGGTGAGCAGGGGATGCAAGGCTACATTAATGCCCGAGGGCGAACTCAAAAAAAAAATGAGAGGGCGTCGAACAAAAGAAATTCCAGCGGTATTAATTCGTCGTTATCGACCTGTGAAATTACCGGAAGAGACGTAAAGTCAATCCGTTGATGTTCGTGAAGTGAACGTCGAACGCGATAACAGACACGCAGTGCTTACATTCCATTATCGATTAATCAGAATAATTAGACAAATTAACTGGATGGATCTCTAAAAATAAATTAGCAACGGGTATTTTACTTCTTCCCTTGTTACGCGTATAAAAAACAATATGAAACATTTTCAACGTACTGTATCAAAATTAAAAGAAGCTTCAAGTAAAATGACAACTGTAATTTAGGCGCAAGTTAAAAGAGCGTCATGCAGAATCGAAAGTTTCATACGATATCATTTCCTCAGTCGAAAGAGCGCGGCAGCTAAAAGTGGGTCGCGCCGAAGCGCGTAAACGTTCAGCTAGGATCGCGAAGCGTCTTCCTACACCTACGTCGCCCCAATCCGTTACTCGTACGCGTTACTGGCGACTTACGAACCGTGAAACGAGCCGAGGGAGGAAATCGTTTTAAGCGCAATTCGCGCGGTAATTCGTTTTCCAGGCCTCGCTCCGCAACGCGCGCAACGAACGATGAACCGCGCGCGATATCCTGAGCGGCCACGAACACGCCCGATCCATCGATGACCGTGTTTTTTTTTTTTCAGAGATATGACAATTAGGCACGCCTGGATCCTTTCTGTGTCCTGTCTTTATGGAGTTAATTACCCCGCTCGTTCCCTGTCCTGGAGACACGCGTTACTGGGTATCCTTCCGGTTCCCCGAGAGTCCTTTCACTCTCGCTGGAATGCGTATTTTTGACCCTTTTGAAATACTGAGTCACCGATACTTTGAAGTACATTAAGGGCCAGTTTCACAAACGTCGGTTAACTGTTAACCAAAGTTCAGTCACCCAGTCAGAAATTACTCGTAGATCGACGAATCATTTCTGACTGGGCAACTCCCTATCTTTTTCTATCTTATTATCTAAGAAGAGTATCAATTAACCTTCGATTAGCAGTTAACCGACGCTTGTGAAACTCGCCCTAAGTCCGTCTACTTGTGGCAGTGCATTTTACACTTCTGTTCGTTCCGTGTGAAATATATAGCTTTGTGGAAACACCCTTTTCTTTATAATTTTTTATAATTTTACACGGAATTCAAAATGTTTTCTCTACAGTGAAATAATTATCTCCATAAAATGTCTCATTGCTACAACGGATTTACATCCGGCTTCTTCATTATCACTTAATTTTGAATGCGGTTTAATTGATCCCTCGTCCCTCTCTAAACACGAAAATAAATGCTGACGAAGGATCATGTACTTATTCATCCCGTCGTGCGACGGAAGTCGGAAAGGCTCCAGTCGCTCTCTCAATTTCCCCGTTTTCTCTCGTTCGCACTTCCGTTTCGGGCGGAAAGGAGCCGAGATAGAGAGAAACGGAGAGAGCGCGACAGCGAGACGAGGCGCGAGAGAGTGAATCCGGAGTCGCACGGTAATTTGGCGACATCCGTCATCGGTCGCACTTGTACGCGATCCAATTTAAAAGCACGAAGCCGTACCAGAGAGCGGGAGAGAAAGAGTGGGCCATTCTTTCATTCGTACGAGCGCAATGCGCTTCGTACGTACGCACGTTGGTCCCATTCATCGCGTTGTTTTTTTATTCGCCGTTCACCATCTCCGCAATCGCCGCGAGTCAGAAGCGGCGGGGCCCCCTGGGACAACAGCGGAAGTACTTTCATTGTAACGAGGGACCGGCGTCCCTTCGTTTTCGTCTCCGACGTCCGCACCGGTCATCATTCGCGCGTATCGCATATCGCACCATCCCGCCAGGACTAGCGATTATCCCGAACCGCGTTATCGCATGCGATTTTACCGTAGTACAACTAGTATGCCCACACTCCGACGGCCCTTTAATCTTTTCGGTTTCGATCACGTGGTATTCCGCCATGGTTTCGGTATATAATAAAATCCTGTCACACTGTCACACTGATTTCACACTACCACATATAAAGGGTTGAGAAAGTTACTTTATAAAAGTGTCTAGTTACAGTTACAGTTTTTTACATTAAAAATGTAACTGGTTACAGTTACAAGTTACCAATTCTAAAAAGTAACACGTTACAGTTACGGTTACTTCGTTACGTTACAGTTACTTTCTAGCAATGAAAATAAAAATATTAAAATCGCGTTTGAATTGTGAAGTGTCGATAAAAGCATTTATGTGCAAATGCAAGCCGTAACTGTAACTTCGTTACAAGTAACGAGTTACTTCCCAACCCTGTACATATACAGCTACCACATATACAACATCCGTCTCATTGGCTCCACCAAAATAATGGCGGATGCGCAGAAAGGACCGACGCAAAACGAAACAAATGACAAAGTAGTGGGCATACTAGTTATACTATGATTTTACCAAGGAGAGGACAAGACGACCAACCCAAGAAGCCAATGAGAGACAGGCGTATCTATAACTGTTCCCAGCGAGAAATGACTTGTCAATCGATGCCGAAAGGATGCCGGAACGATGTCGATTCGACGTCGTTTCGACGAATCATTTCCCACTGGGAATATCTTTCGTCCAACTTTTACCTCTTTCCCTTTGTCATTCCCTCTGTTATATGAATTACAGGGAATACTGCAGGTTACTGATCGAAGGACGTAGGTGAGCACCCCATATGGTAGCAGTGAACGTGCGAGTGGGAAACCTCGCACGGAATTTTCAAAGGAATCATTCGCACACCCCGGACATCTGATGCAAACAAACCGGTGCTTCTTACCTGATCGATCTTACATCTCACGCCGCATCCCACCTCCGAGCTCAGGTCATCCGTTCGATTCTGGAAGCAAAAACGCAGCCTTAGACCAAGCGTCGTATTCGCAGAACTTAACGATAGAAAGCGATTAAGGGGTCGCTTCGACGCGTTAGATAATCCATTTTCAAGGTACATCAACGCTGACGCAGCCTATCGCTGCGATGCGCGATCGTCAAACAGAGACCGTCGAGCGAACGCAAAAAAAAAGGGAGACATCGAACGCGACGGCGTGAGCGGGGCGCGATTATGTTACGCGCAGGGGCGGCGGGAAAATAAATTGAATCGCTTGCCGTCTTTAAAAGACGTTAAACTGTCCCATCCGGTTCAATTGACACCCCCGGTGCGTGTATTTGACGCGGCGCGCCGGAATGAATCGCCGAATATAATGGTCCCCAAGGTGCCCGGGGCCCCTCCTCTCGCCCTCGGACGCACACGGATAACGCGCGCGCTCGTTACAGCGGCTGCACCTGTAGTACGTTACGCATTTCCGGGGCACAGGTGCACGTCCGGCGCTCGATGGAACCGAGAGTAATTGGAAAAGGCCGGTCGGGATCGGACGGCGCGGAGGGACAGCACCGCGCGCGAGCAGAGAGGGGTGCGAAGCGAACCGTAGTCGCTGGTTACCGCCATGGGAATTTCGGACGTCGATTTGTTTGACCGTCGTCTAATTATCATAACGTATTTGATTACGGAGCAGGGCCCCCCCCACCTGCGGAATGCAAATTCGCGTTGCTGTGAGAACGGCCGTCGTGGCCATTGGCTTTTGAAATTCACGCGGGGCCTAGCCGCATTCTAATAACATTGATAAACTTTATTGCGGTGTGTACGATATTCTGAAATTGCAAGGAGACCAACAAGACGAAAGATAAGATAAGGTGTAAGAGGCACATGCAAATGCTGAGGCATCAGCGAGATTGTTGCCTACCAGTAGAGGCCTGTGTCCACGGGGCTCGAACTTGGTCCAAGTTCTAGTTCCGAGAAATGTGTAGCCAATCAACTTGTAGTTTTTATAGAATAGCTGCAAGCTGATTAGCTACACCTTTCTCGAAACTTGGACCAAGTTCTAGCATCGTCGACACAGGCCTTAACAGATGTATGAAGGCTAGTACATTACAGTTGCATTATATAAAGACTGAACAACAATAGATTCTCGTCATCTTGCTAAGGCATCTATTAACAACTGCTCTCTAAAAGTCAATTAGTGCATTATCACTGAAAACAGTTATAATTTAGTGAATACTTGTAACTGTGAATCAGTGAATATTCACTGTTTTCAGTGACAATCCACTGATTGACTTTTAGAGAGTACGATATTGCTTTCCCATCAAATTCTCAAGTATTTACTAAAGCCAACGGCACACGATACTATTTTTCCTCCTGGATTGCTTACGGGAACCAATAAATCCCTGTCTACAATAGATGATTTAAGCCTTAAGAAGTTGACCAACCCCGGGGGCAAGTATGAATAGAATACGCGACTGTGATTGATCAATTTCTTAAGGCTTAGGGTTTAAATCTCTATTGTAGACGGGCACTCAGAATGCAGAGTTTTAGATCAGGTGACTTAGGGCTAAATCCCGATTGGCTCTCGTAAGCAATAGGAAAAATAGTATCGTGTGCCGTTGGCCAAGTTCTAAAGTAGCACCCGTCACACATCAGATTCGCACGCGGGTCTTCGTTTACGCGGCCGACAGCTGTAAATACTCATTTATATGATTAGCCGGTCAAGTCGAGTACCGTTACATAAACGGAACGTATCGCAAATTAAACGTTGTGGCTTCACGTTAAAATTAGGCCTTCTTCGCTCTTCGCAGAAGAGGCCCGTACGTGCGTTTCCCGCAAATAGCCGTGCGTGTTTTTACGGCGGTGCGTTTAACTTCGAATTTCCGTAATTGGATAATGAGCACGGCAGCAAAATTGCCGCGGACTAAAGTTTCCGCGGAAGCGACAATAATCGAGAGCTTCGTGCGCGACGCGGATACGCTCGCCGCGTGTTTTCCTCGCGCGTACAAATCGCCAGCGAGTTCACCGATAAGGGTTAACCGGGAGAGGGAGATAACATTTTCGCGTGCTATCTCGTCTCGCTCTCTCGTGGATGTATCAATTTTACGACGGCCTCTCCTTTTTTTTACTCCACTCGTGGGTTTCGTCTCGTAAAAATATCTTCCCGGTGGCGAGCGTAGTTTAACTTTGCGCGCTCGATTTAATCAATCCGCCTCGCGCGTCATCGAGAGACCTCTCGGACGCGTGCTGTCTCTGTACTTCTATTCTTAGGTATCTCATCGCCGAATGTGTATTTTTCGTAACGCCGATTTCTCAGAGACGTCACGCCAAGGTCACGTTGATTTAATTGACGTAATCCTACACAAAGAAAACGATTTTTTTTTTTGGTTTAATAAATTTTGTTGTAGCCAAACAAATATTTATATTTGAAACAGACCAAACAAATCATTAGTTTGAATTTGAAATAATTTATATCTTTGTCTGAAATAAAATATTTGAAACAAAAAAGGTTATATATTCTCTTGTACTTCAAATTTGTTCAAATAATATAATTATTTAATTAAAAGATAGTAAAACCAAATTCAAGATATTCTACCGCCAGCAAATATTAAAATAATTCAGATTTCGATATCAAGTGATAAGGGCCAAAAGCCATGGCCGAAACGTTGTGCTAATAAAGGAAGATTTCCTTTTGAATGTGGGTTCGGATTGTTCAACAGAATTATTAAAAGATATTACTTCAAATAATAGTATCTTTTCAAATTGTTTGAATGAAACAATATGTTGTTTCAATGCAACAACTTTCAATCGAATAAATAGGAATACTAAATCCAAAGAAATTCTTTCTTTTTTCTTTGTGTACCGAGTCCTAATACGTCGATTCTTGTTCACTTTTCGTCGCAAATTATTTCGAATTTGTTTCGAAGAAGAAAATAATTTCGATCAAAAAAATAAAGATGATGTAGAGAGTGACAGGTAAAATAGTTGAAGAAGCAAACTTTGCAGGAGGTTCCTCGTGTCTTTTGGTTTCGACTCGACGTTCTCGATTACACTTTGCATTCGTGGTGCTGCGCAATGTACGAAACACGGCGTGCAAACTGTTATGTCCCTTCTAAAATTTCTTTTTTAATCTCGCGATCAGAATACTCTTCTGCATATCAAATTATTTTTTATCAAGAACGAAGCTGTGCAGGAAACAGTTAATAGTCGTTTTTCCCTCGGCAAGCAATTCCTAGAAAACGTTCTTCTCTTCGATCGCAAGAGCAATTTGGCGGGATGATTCGGCTTCTTCGTGATTAGTTCCCTTCGTCTTCTCCAATTAATTTCGAACGGGCGAGAGGCCCCTCGTTAGCCCGAGTTACTTTTCGCGAGCGCTTCCGCTCTCGCTGCGTGTCCCGACGACGAGTTTTCACCTTCGAGAAAAAGGGAAGACGGGGAAATCACCTGCTAGAAGAACGGCTTTATCTGATCTAAGGTAATCGGCTAATGCATAGGTGCCCGTCCTTCCGCACGTCCTTCCGTCGTGTCCAACGTCTCCGTCACGCTCGACGACGCCGACCAACTGTTGCGTCTTACCGCCCGGCATAATCTCGAAGACGGAAATAATAGCGTGTGTCGAACACGGAAAGCTCTACCATACGGAAACGCATTCGTTCGCCATTCGGTTAAACGGCGCTAGGATTCCATCGTGGACATTCCTGGGCCCCGGGAAACGCCCTCCCTCTTTTCATTCCCAATACACAGAGGAAACGATTTTTTTGCATTTAAATTTTGTTGTATCTAAACAAATTTGATAGTTGGAAATAATTTAAAATAATATATATCTTCGTCTGAAATAAAACATTTGTTTGAAACAAAAGGTACGTTCTCTGTGATCTAAATGATATTATTGTTTTATTCGAGCAACATTATCGTTTGATAGAAAATGTGTGAAAAAAGTAGGTACACACATATATCTTTTTCCCTCTACATTATAATTTAATTTTCTACTCGTCGTCGATTTTACTCACGAGTTCGGCGGCCATCTAGTGGCAGCGCCGAACTTTATAGGCGCCTGGCCAAATAATATAATTATTTTATTAAAAGATATTACTTGAAATAATAGTGTCTTTTCTATCAAATAATACAGATTGTTTGAACGAAACAACTAAATTTTTATTCAAACGAATAATGTTTTGTATAAGCATATGTTGTTTCAATGAAACAAATCTCGATCAAATAAATAGAAACACTAAATCCAAAGAAACCTTTTTCTCTCTGTAATTGTGCGCACGCATATTTCTCTTCTCTCTGTCAGCATCGTTAACTTTTTAACGCGTTCGTAATAAAACTGACAGACACGATTACCGTTTGCAATTATATTTTCCTTTTTATCTGCGACACGGAGCTGAATAAAAGTACAGATTTTTGAAGAGGGCAAAAATGAGATGTCACGAGGGCCGAGCAAGCATCCCCGAAGTATAGTTGTTGCGGTGAGATTGAAAGGAGCGGCAGGCACTTGATACCCGTCGACGAAACAATACGACATGGACATGTTGTTTTGCACGCGCGCGCGGCGCGTTGTTTCAAGTTTAAGGTAAATGGTGTCGAGTTTTTTCCTGCGGTCACCAACGTGCACGGTCACACGGTGTTGGATGTACACCGGCCGGTGTCCACTCGGTTGGAACAGCGGCCTAAGATCGAGCATTGCCTTCGACGATCAAATCGCCGATGTTTACAAGAGGAACACGTAAACTCTTAAAAATTACGATCCCAAAATGGAAAAAGAAACACGAGGCCTTCGTCGCGAAATATTCGCCACAAGTACTTACTAAAAATATTCAAAATTTCGTCAAAATGTAATGAAAAAGTCATACTTGAAGAATTTATAAATGAACGTAGGAGAAAAGTAAGCAAATTTGAAAACACTGTGTATTGGAAAATAATTTTTTAATAATCAAACTCCGCTCTTTTCATTTGTAATATCGTAATTTCTTTCACAACTCACACTTTCCAGATATTTTATCCATATTTCAAAACGATATGTTATGACATACCTAAATGATATGGTATCTATACGATATATATCTCGGAACGTCTTCATTTGGTAACAATTTCCTACTCGTAAGATATTTACATGTTTACTGAAAAGACGCCGCCGGTGTCATTCGAATGCACGCAAACGTTCTCTTCTACGAACCAAGTCAATTATTCTCATATTACAGCGGGAATTGAAAGGATAGACATCGCGATTGAAGCTGCAATTATTAACGTGACGACCAGGAAGTTTCCTACCTTCGATTTCATAATCATCGCGCGCATTTTAATAGTATCTGATGTGCATTAAATTGCGCTGTCTAAGTTTCATGTGATAAAAGATTATTTCTTATATACGTAATATTTCATATTTATTCGTGCAGTAATTCGATAAGAGTAGAGAAATTTAAATAAATCGATGTGTTTGTACATAAATATAATATGAAAACTGTAGTGTCAAGGATTATTTTTCATTTCTAAAATATCGCAAAATGTACGAAGATTTATACCACTTTTATATGACACCGAATTACTATCGTTTAATTTCACGAAGAGTTTTACGATACAAATAACTCATAATTCACTAGGGAGCCTCTCCTCGAGATCAATTCGACAAGTCGAATTGTGGAGGCGATTAATTGTTTACGTACATCCTGGCATGACTGAGGCTGATGGCAGAGAACGATCCGTAAACGCTTAAGACTGCCTTAGGGCCTGAGCAGAATGGCCGTCTTGTATTCTTAAGTCATAAGACAGTTATTGTGTGTTATTTTGAGACAAAGATTTAAAACATAAAGCATTGTCTTAAGAGTACAAGACAGCCATTCTGCTCAGGCCCTTAGTCGTAGACTTAAGGCAAGACAGAGAAAAACGCAAGTCATATACAATAGCCTTTCACGACTTACGTTTTTCTCTGTCTTGCCTTACGTCTACGACCAACAATAAAACAGTCTTAAGTGTTTACGGATCGTTCTCCGCCACCAGCCTAAAAGCCGAATCAGACTAGCAATTGCCAACTCGGTTTGGATTGGGATTAGCGATTAACGACTGTCCTCTAGCCAATGAGAGTCGATTAAGTCGCTGGCTGCTTTGCTCTCATTGGCTAGAAGACGTCGCCAATCGCCAATCGCAATCCAACCCGCGTCGACAATTGCTAGTCTGACTCGGCCTTAAGTCCCGAACGCACGAGAAAACTTAAGCAGTAAAACTTAAGACTTAAGGCCTTTACACATAAAATTCCGTAAGGACGTAAAACGTAAGCATAAGAAAATCGACCAATCACAGTCGAGAACGTAAGGCAATGACGCAAGCAGTAGCAAATCCAACCTGTTGATTTTCTTACGCTTACGTTTTACGTCCTTACGGAATTTTATGTGTGAAGGCCTTAAAGGGAAATGACCAATGGCTGTCGAGAACGTAAGCAGCCATTTTGAAATTTAAGCAATGCTGAAAATTTCGATTGGTTGAAATTCTTAAGTCTTAAGTTTTACTGCTTAAGTTTTTTGTGTGCACCCTGACGAAAGTCGTACCGGCGCGGCGATCGTTTCCCGTGAATGAAATCTGCGATGTTGGCGCGGCGCGTGAATTGAATGGAGCGTAATAAAACTTGACGATGACGTCGCCGCGACGGGCCGACCCCGTTTAGCCATACGAGATGAGAATCTGGGTTATCGTTGACCTTAAGTGCATCGCAGCTAATCCTAATGCGATTGCAGAGAAACGCCGTCGTCGAAGCGCACTCGGTAATTTTACTCCCATAAGTGAGCGGTCTCGGAGTAAATAAAATATCAAGACGCACCCCTCCCGCAGTGTAGATTTCTGAGAAAAGGGGTGCACCCTCCCCCCCCCCCCCTCGCAGTCTCACGCGATTAATCTTCCTCGGTATTTGCTCTAATGCATCCGACTGCAGTTGCATACGGGCCTACCCACATTCATTTTCCTAACGTAAATTCGGAACGTTCTCATGGAGTTGTCACAAAGGGGGAAAAAAACCTCATAGGAGTGTTGAATCGAGCTGACGATCCATTCTGCCCTGTCGCCGGCAAGTTAAAAGATTTCTATCTGAAAAAGCGAAGAGTAAATATCCTCTCAAAGTACCGATGCTTGGTTCATAATAATCTGCGTTTGTTCTACCGATAAACGTTGATCTGCAACTTGAAAACATATTCTACTGCTCCTCAGAAGTAAACATATTTTTGTTACTTGCCTCGTAGGCAAAGCTAGACGTGTATGTACACTTTACTTGTTCCGCTGGGTTATCATTGCATTTTTTAACGCAAACAAATTCTGGGAAACGCAGTGCCAACCGCTCTCAACTGACGTCATCCCAATTAAAACGCGTATATACGTTGACACATATACGTCGGACGTGAACCAGCCGCGTGCGGTTTCGAGCCCGGGCAACGGCTGGCAGCTGATGTTTTTAACTTAACTTTTGGCCTTAGAGCTAATTAATAAAATTGGGAAGGCGTCCCACCGTGCCCGGCGCTGCTCCTTGGATATCTAACAAAAGTCTCATTATTCGCGCGCTTTACTCCCGACTCGAGAAAACACTGACTTTCAACTCCTCTTATCTCGCCAAACGCGAAATTGTTTATGTAAAATCTCTTTGTACAGCACACGAGCCGATTTCTCTCGTGTTTCTCTCGTTAAAGCGATAATGCGTACGATCAGCCGCGTCACGCGCCTCAGATTTGCGTCACGATTAAAGGTGAAATTCGCACGATTATCGATGCGCCGCGGTAACGTGTGGGCGAACCCCTGCCGTTGTAGGTGAGAGGATGTGGCCGGCAGGAAGTTCATTGTATACGGTTACACATATAATGTTGCATACCGGACGATCCTGCATATTCGACGTAACATCGGGTGTTCGCCGTGTGAGAATCCGGGGAATCTCGTCCGATATACCATATTTTGAATGTTGGCGCGCGTTTGTCAAAGTATCACCATAGACAGAAACAATGCTTTCATTTAATAAATAATATTCTCTATCTCATGAAATCTTTGTTTGAATATAGAAAATGTAATGATTTAAATTAATTTACTTAATATAATACATAGATTTACTTGAAACTTGATATTTTTATTTAAATAGAATAAATATTTGCTTCGGCAAAAAAAAATTTTAAGTAAATCCATTTACTTAGTTAAAAAAATTTTTTTGTTAATGTAGGAGTGTCTTGTGCTATCTAGGATGTCGTAGCGTGTATAAGTGGTAGTTGTATATTTGGTAGTGTGAAATCAGTGTGACAGTGTGACAGGATTTTATACCAAAAACATGGTGGAATACCACGTGATCGAAACCGAAAAGATCAAAGGACCGACAGAGAGTGGGCATACTAGTTATACTATGATATCACTCTTAGGCTGCGTTCCGATATTCACTGCCAGTACTGAAAATGTATAATATACGTGACGTATACTATGGATTTTCAGTACCGGCAGTGAATATCAGAACGCAGCCTTAAGCTAGCACCACACTATGCGCAATTCGTAATACGCGATTCGCAGAAATTCATTGGACATTCGTTGGACTATTCGTGATTCACAGTTTATCATTCGTAATTTCTTATTCGTCGTTTCGTTCGCGTTAACTTCGACAACTTTTAACTTTTACCTGTCAGTACTTGTATCATCAGTCTACAATTAGTCGAGTTTCAATATTAATAAAAAAACCAGTATTTTTGTTAAAAAAAAACCGTTCGGCTAGCGAATTGCGCACGGCGAATCGACCAATTTTTCCTCCACAATATTCGCGAATATACGAATCACGAATCGCGCATAGTGTGGCGCTAGCTTTAAGACAGCTATTCTTCCAGAAGTTATCTAGTTGGAGGAATGAGAGTTTATTAAACTTTTTTTCAAGTTGTGCTCTTGACGTCGTTTGGTCGTCAAGTTTTTACATAAGTAAAGTTTCTTTGCACGCTTCTGTTTTAAAATATATGTCAGTCGAAGACTGGGAAATATTTATGTTCGCTCACAGTTATTCGCTTAAATTACGTGTTAGCTTTAACATTGAACAATAAAATGCCAGCTACATCACTGTTTTTCTCTTTCTCTCTGTCACTTGTTCGCAAATATTTGCATTGTTTTGCGAGAAACGCGATACTGTTGTTCGGTCGTTTTCAGAAATTTGTAAATATGTAACAATTGTTTTTGTGAATAAAAAGATAGCGGTTACAGTATAATGTATATAAGATTACGTGGTATAACATATATAAATATGTACGTAGACAAGTACGTAAATATGCAGTAATTATGTAAAAAAGATTGCCATAGCTCTTATTAACATAACATTAGAGTTTTATGCATTAATAATGTATTAATAATTAGTTAGTATTAATTTAAATTATTCTTGACATTATAACAGTTTTAATGTCTAATTAATTAATAACATGTATTTATTGTTTTAATTAATATTGTAATTTCTAGGTACACTTAGATTTTTAAATTAAATCAAGTATATTTGATATTCGTGTATAATATTAGTATATTCGAATATATAACCTTTTAATTACAATCTTTTACACAAAATTGCTCTTGTTGACTAATTAATTTTTATTGTTAATAAAAAATCTGTTTTACTCCCGCGTAATAATTTCTGTTAGTGTATGCCTCTTTTGATCAGTTATCGCCGTTGACTTAAAACGTTTTTATAGCCGGTGTATTAGACAAATCACATATTCCGAGCGACATCGGGGAACGATAAATTATTTACTATGTTAAGCAGGAGTTATCATACCAAATTGAGATTAGAACGTCAGGGCCGACATTCAAGAAGCAAATACGATTGAAGAAAATTTCTCATGGATGTTATGCAAGCTTAAGGTCATCTTCTAAGCATCGCCCTGTTGAGATAAGAACTTTACTATACTCGTGTGTTTAGTAAATAATACAGGCGCCTATTTTCGCACCAAACAAGACTGTTTTAAAACATTTCAGATACATTTTTCGACAACACGAGACATGTAAACAACATAAAGCATGTAAATTCGTATCTTAAGCAGGAAAAACGTGTCCCCTCTGGTCTCAAAGTTTCTTACATGGAGACACGTCGGCAGAACCGATGATTTTGTATATGGTGCAAGCAATATAAGCAATAAGGACATAGCACATTGTGTTATTAAAAGATGCTATATTTATCCATATTTATCAGAGGTTAAACGTTAGATAACTCGAAGATTGCATAGAAAATTAATTTTAAGTTAATCCAGAAATGCTCTTCGAAGAATTGAAATTCTTTCCGGTTTTGCACATTGTTCTCTGTCACGCTGATCTTTCAATTGTTACAATAAAATTTCGTGGGGATTAAAGAATTGCGATTAGAGCTTGTAAAATGTAAATTATTTTATTTTTTACCTGCAGGGAAAAATACTGGACCACAATATTATCGCATGACCCCGAGCTTTTTTGACCATTTGGAGACGAAGGAGGAAAGATGACTAGTAAGAGAATGAGTTATGCACCATAGATAAGGGATCGAAGAAAGTGATTTTTTGTGCGTGTGTGTTTGCGTGGACCACGCTTCTCCCTTTATCTGGCGGCGGCAGAATAATTGATTCGCCAAGCGCGCGAACGAGGAAGGGATGTGAGAGTTCGATGACTTATGATATCGCGTAACTGTCATAAAACTAATTAGTAAAAATAAATTCTCGTCAGCTCGCGCGCGCTCTGCATAAATATTCATGGCGGGTGATCGAGAAACGGAGTAGCACAATATGTAAAGCCGCATTAAATTTAATAATTACAGATTTGTTGAGACATACTCGTTGAAATTTTGCCGCTAATGGATCTTTGAAGTAATTGCCATACACTCTTGTCGGAATAATACAGAACTAAGGGAAAAGTTAACGTTTCGTTTGATATACACATATAAGGGCGATACATAACCGAGAAGAAACCTCCAGATTGCACACAAAGTTGAGTGATCTAATATCAGAAAGAACGCTGGCGGCGATCTTTTTTTGAGGAGACTTAAATTGATAATTGCTACCAATTCCGTTCTCGTCAATTGTCAAACGCATTGATTAAAACCTTTTTCATGCCGAGGCCTTTCGCACACTGTCGCAGTGGAAAGCAACGAAGTAAAAATTTGACGCTGATCGCTGTAAATATATTCTCTGCCAAATTTAGACCCGCCCAATTTTTATCTCATAAAAGTTTCACTCAAAAGTTTCGATTTTAATTATCTGTCCCAGAAAACGGACGCACTGCAGTACGGCGAAAAACCAAGCTAGGCGTTATCAAAGATTCTGTTCGCGCTTTTCATTGACGTTTTCATAATCTTCTATTAAATTAATTGAAAAGAAAATTAACGAAATGTAAATATTTTCAGAAATTCGGACCGCGCGTAAAGTCCGCGATGCGCGGCACGACGATGCGATCGGTCATAATCCATGTAATGAAGAATAATCCGAGTCGACGAAGGCGGCGCGCGAAAGAACGACGTTTTCGTCCTTCTCCGTAAGAAAGGGATTAGATGGCCCTGTATCCGTTACGTGCTCGTCTTTCATCCTCGACGCTATGCTTATGGGCTGCCATGATGCGCCGTCGTGTAGTTAAGTTAATTAATGAATGGTACAGTCGGGCTGGAGAGTGGACTTAAATTGATACGTCCTTCGCCGCTCGCGCACAGCCATTTTCGTGCCGCCGCCGACGCTGGGTTCGCGGCTGGGGATGCTGAGGACGGTATCAAAGTGCATTGCTACTTTTCCCTTTGTCCGGCGCTTTTTTTGACATTGTTACTTTATTTTCCGATATTAAGTATCGACGCGTGGTAGTATGCGTGGAGATGCAATGCATTTCTGATAATGCGCTTATTTGCATGGATATTTGTTATTTTCCTCGACAATTTTACTTCCTTGTTATCGCAATCGATTGTTGTCAAAGATATACGTTTTTTTTTGTTGAGAATGACTGATAATGCCAATGCTTGCGTTATTGAAACGAAAATGATTCTATTAACCTAAGCGTGTTTACTCGAAGTGCGCGATTTTCTTGCATTTCCGACAAATTAGTAATTCGATAGAAAAAAACTGCGTCACTGCGGCAAGGATACACGTACGTGCGTGGCATCGCCGAGGAGCGCAACTAGGTCGCCGGTGTGACAAATCAGTTCACCGACACAACTTTCAAGAATCGCAAAGCGATCTTTAAATATTCCTCATTAATTAACATGTCGCGTCGATGATAATACTCACGCTTGACATGAAAGCCAATTAGATGGCGCAGCGGCGAGTACAAAGCATTCGGTGAACATACGAAACGTCATTGTACGTCTGTTAAGAAAATTTCTAGAAAATTGAACAGCTCGTTTGAAACCATGATTTGCAATAAGTAAACAATGTTTATTTTTTATACTTAAAAAATGTATGATTATGAAATGTATATTATATATATATAATATTTATTATATAATATAATAATATTTTTGCACCGGTCAGAACTTTTCTGAGCTAAGATCGGATTATCGGTGGACTAATTCAATTTCAGCACTTCCAACAGTTGTAAAAAATATTCTGCTAAACGCGACCAATGTTAACTCAATACAATTATGTTTTCTGAATGTTGAATTGTAACGTTTGCAAGACATTACAATTCAACGGACATTAGACGCTTTTGCAATATCCTATGCCTAGTAATGTAGATACATTTCATTGATTCCTCTTAGGGTTACAAGGCGTTTTTGAAGGAACGTGCCCAAACCTCTTATAACACCTCTCTCTATATCCACTTTTCTATGTGGCGATCGAACGAAAAACCAACAATGTTTTGTTTGATTTTGAACCCAGATCTTCGGATTACCAGACCAGCGCACAATCCTCTGCGCCACGATCGCCACGCTTTTGCAATATCCTTTGAATGTTGAATCTACATTTCGTAACATTGATGCAATATTGCAATATGGTAATGGAACGTTTATGGGATGTTGATTCAATATTTGTGTGCTGTATGGGTAATTAGTTGTATCACGTGTTTATCACGTGACACATTTAATATTAATAATAATTATTATTATTAATATTATATCCGAATTGACACAATCGTGTCTCAAGGAATGTAACGTGCATTTTTACAATAAGACAGCAAGATGTGGTGGCCGTACGAAAGGTAGCCATAAATTACACTGATAAGAGCAACGAAAAGTTTCGTACAGACCGAAACGCCGTGATCAGCTCGTAATTGCGCGGCATTGCAACTTATCGGCTGTCAATTAATTTCGATACACACCGCCGACCGGAGTGAAGAAAACAAACTGTCACCTCTTTACCAAACAAAAGATCTATCTTATTTCGTATATACATACACAAAAGTATAATACATTCGCGCCGTTTCTTATCTCAGCGAAAATTTATACACTCCGCACTGAAATCCGCGGGTTGCAATTGGACGACATGTTTCCTCGATTATAACATCTGAGAAACAACGTTAAAATTCCATTTCTAAAAGGGTAGCTTTTTGTCAGGAGGGAAGAGCACCGCTGTCCCTCTAAACTTCAGAGTCTCCTCCTCGCGTGAAACCGCTTAGCGTTGTTTGATCACGGAGGTGTCAATTATTTACCCGAGCCGATATCCAGCCTCTTCTTCTTCTAAGTTTACCCTTTTGTGGAAACGCCTTTTACCCGTTAGGTCATATCAGCGCGATATTTCTAAAGATTCGTTGAAATTCATGCTTAATCTCGATTAAACACTGAATCCAACACTAGACGCTTAAACTCCTTCAAGCGCGGAATTTTCGAAATTTTCCCTTAACGGGAAAATATGCGGGACGAGGGCCGGGCTCGAACCGGGGACCCTAACCATTGCTAATAACTCGCATTGACACAGAGCTACATTATCACCCCAACCAGCCTCTTCTCATCGCACGGGATTAGGTCTCCTACCTGCGTGAGATCCAGGTTCGGGCACTTGGAGGCGCATTCCTCCTGGAGATTGGCCGGGGTGGGAACGGCGCGCTCCTCCAGATCCTCCGGCAGGACCGCGACGACCGCCCCTGCCAGCGCCAGCACCTTCAGCAAAGAGCATAATCCCGTTCCTAACATAATAACCCCCTCCCCCTCCCCCCCCGCGGATCCTTGGGCACGAGCAGCTTCCGCGCGATTCCCGATCGGCAGAGTTCAGCCACCGATGGTCATCGCTCCTCCCGATCCTCTCGGCGAGCCGCGACGACGCGCTTAATCGAGACGATGCCTCCGCATGGCCCCTCGGCGAGGATCCTTCGAGACGCGTCGCGACGCCCGTCGTCGTTGCGTCACGTGCCGCGCGAGCGCATCGGCAAGTGCGTCGAAGTTGCGGAGCAGATTGGCCGCTTCCGCCAAATATCCGGAGGAAAATAACGAGGGCGACGCCAGGCGTCCCGGCAGAGCGCACGTTGCGCAGTTATCGTCAACTGAGCGCAGCTCTACCGTCGAGTGATCCGAATAACAATGGGATCCAGCGCGATATCACTCGCTGAGTGCGCCGCTATCAATTTTCCCTCGTTATCACCGGGAAACCGTTTTTCCATGTGCTCGGTGAGCCGAGCACTTTGTTGTACTCCGAAGGTATTTCCTTCTCTCCCGATTTTGTTCTACTCCGAAGGTTTTTCCTTCCCTCCCGACTTTGTTGTACTCCGAAGGTTTTTCCTTCCTCGCGGTGTCTCTCACGATCGAATCGCGGAACTGCCGATAAGCAGATAGCCGCGGTGTTTTTCTCTTTCCCGCGACGCGAACCCGATGACGGCGAGAGGTGACGCGTGTGCATCCGGTTGCAACGGTGGCAGTGTATAACACGCTAATATAATCAGTCCCCTTCCGCAGTTTCTTTCAACCGGCGAAGCGATCGAGCGATAAGAAACGGGCAACGATCGGCGGCTCGGGTAAACTGCGCCGATCGAGAAACTTCGTCTTCGCGACACCAGGCACAAAGTCCACCTCTGGTCTCAGCACTGCGAAATGTTCGCCACATCCACAGCCAGTCCTTCGGTCGCGACACCGCAGAAAGTCGCAGGATCACCCGTCACTTTTCTCGCGCGAATTTCACTGCCAGAATTTTCGGACGCACCTGTCGCTCCTCGCGGAAATGCGTGATTATTGCAATCGTTCTGCTTTTTTTTTACTGCACGCGCGCGCTTCGGAATCCGCTGTTCCCTCCTCGTCGCTCTCGACACGGTCCGTGACGTTCGCGTCACGCGGTTCGAGCCGAGCGGCGCGCAACGCGATCGCGCTGTTCGTGGCTGGCGAGCATAAGAGCAACTGACTCCGAATGGCCACTCCAGAGTCAACCATCCCCCACCATGCCAGGAGCACCCTTATCTTCCTCCGGTCGCGACCAATTCTCCTCGGCAAAGGTACTCCGCGCCACGGAGCGCGCGCCTCTGTGTGGGTGCCGGGGGTGCGAGGGAGGAACGATCCGGAAAGATCCGTTCGTTCGCGCGGTACCGACTCTACTGGCTGGCTGGTCAATTGGCAGATTGACCTGTTCTTACTATCCTCGTAAACTTTCATTCATTCATTCGCACGTGCCGCTAGCTGCCGACCGATAGTTTTCTTTCGGGATCTTGAGAAGCTCAACGAACGCTCGTGAGTCATACGAAACGCCGCGAAGGGCGACCGCGAAGTAGAAATGTGCGATTCAAGGACTTGCGATGTCGATTCGAATCGAATCGAATGTCCTTTTTCGAATCCGAATCGAAACGCATCGGCGAAACTTCACCCAAATCGAAGCGAATCAAATTAAGTCGAATTAAATAGTTGAAATATAATTTTGCATTATTACATCGAATTTTCACACGTAGATAATAGGACAAATATTTTTATGAGAAAAATTAGGGCTATTACTTTTAATAACTTCGAAGCTTTGAAGCTTCGAAAAATTTATTCGTGCGAGTGGCGAATTTATTCAAAGAACACTAAAAATATTGCAAATAAAAAGTATTAATTTTTATATGTTGAAAAACAGGTAATTACTTCTGAATTATAATTTTGAAGTATTATAACATGTATATTACATATTTGTTTAATTATCATCGATATAATAAATCGAACAATAAAATCGAAAATCAAAGCTTCAAAGATTTCGAAAGTTCAAATGTCGAAGCCTTCGAAGAAAATCTAGTCCTAATAAAAATACAACATATTTTCATCAATGTCGCAATAACTGAAACAATTTGGCGAAAAATCATAAATAAATTATTAAAATATTGTAGTGCGATATTTAATGGAATAGTTCCCACGTCTCTATATATGACTTTGCGCGCAAGGAGAACGCAAAGTATGTACTTTTTAAAATATAATACACACAGTGCTTTTTATAGAAATAAATTGCGTTAAGTCCCAATGTTCTCAGAAGCGAGATTTTTCATTTTATGAATCAACTTGTCGAATCCTGTTAGTCACAAACAATTGTAATGCCTTAATTTTATACATTTTCCGTTAAATAATGTGATGTCGTGTTAGGTCTTTTTTTCTTATTCAATAATAGCTACAATCGGGACAATTATTAATTTTCTTCTAAAAAACGTTAGTAAATGACATTTTTTAGTGAAAACGTTAACTGAGAAAAGTCGAAGTACGGTGCTGACGTCAAATTGAGGGATAAAAACTTGAGGAGAAAAACATTAGGAGAAAGAATCCTCTGTACAAAATTTACGTTTTAGCGAGTTAACGAGTTTACTTTGGAGGCATTGGTATAGATGTTTAGTTTCTTCTGCTTCTGCGGCGTGTTCATGAAGAGGAAGTCTTTGAATTTGCATACGTAGTGTACAAGTTGAAGATTGAATCGAACAGTTAGATATACGTTCTCGAGGGAACCTTCTTCGGGTCATCGCGAAGAAAGGAGCGTCGCGCAACTGACAATGGTACCACAAATACTGCGACTGGCTTTCGTTATCCGCAGATTTAATCTGTCGAAATGAATCACCATTTTGATGAGCTCACGGCTAACAAACATGTTTACGAGAATAACAGTCGATGAGGGGCTAAAGGGTTCGCAGAAGCGCAAGACTGAACCTAAATTCGCCGACAATTAATATGTCAGAAGTTTTTCTCTTAGACCCGTTAAAAGCGATAAGTAAGGAAGAAACTATTACATTGCCAATTAATGTACCACAAAAGTAAATGAATATATTTATTACATTTAACTTTCTTTTTTATATCACTTAGAGATGCGCTATATGAAAATTGTAAACAAAACCCGGGAAAAATTTTCACATATGATCATATACATATAATCATATATGCTCATATACGAAAAATATATAATCGTATATGATAATGTATTTGTCATATATACTGTCATATATGACAAACACATTATCATATACGATCATATATGATACACATGGTATCTTATATATGGACATTTTTCGTATATGAGCATATATGATTATACATATATGATCATATGTGAAAATTCTTTCCCGGGAATCGAGTCTTTCTCTTCGAAGAGGCCGACTTCGTCTTAGCTTTAAATTCTTTTCATAGTCGAGGGAATGTCATTAACAAGTCCTAGATGTCAAAAGTACACAGATTTTGGAGCGATGCACTCTTCTCCAAAGAACCCACACGAAAGAATTTCGTTTAATGTTCCCGTTCAAATTTACTTTGTATCGCTCGCGGCGTGAACCACCTGAAGAACGAAAGTTGCTTTACTTTCCGTTTAAGAATGGCATTAAATATTATCTTAAAACATTAGCGTCTGAAACGAATATTTAAAAAGATATTCTATTTTTAAAAATCTATTTTTCGTTGTAATAATCTAACATATGAAAAAAGTTATGAAAAAATACATGAATATAATTTTCAGTCTTTTTGGGAGGGAAGGGGGCGTGGACGCCTCTTTGAAACTAATTTAAAACTGCTTTTCACGGATAAAACTGTGACACTATATTCAAGATATAAGCGCACCAAATGCAACAAAGGAATGCGAACCGCCTCTTTAAAGCACTAAAAACGCGCTTCGCGCGCGCAGTTTGTGGTCAAGCATTGTATATTTTTAAGAATTAGTATACACGCGAAGAAGTAATTGTATGCGCAACGTCAATTTAAAATAAAAAGTAATTTGTCACTCACTGCTACGGTTCGCAACAGTAAAGTTGTACATCGCTAACTATACATGTTAAACTGTAACAATACAAAAATGTATACGATTATTATAGACTAATTATGTAAAATCCAGACTATTGTGTTAAATAGTAAAATTTGTGTTAAATACTTTATATTTAATATTTTTGAAAATGGGTATTTATTAAAATAATTATATAGAATACTGAAAGTCTCCCTTTTAAATATGAATTCACAAAATTTTATACGTATGGTTTTGTCTCTAACACTTATTCGAATCCACGTTCGAATCATTTGAATAAATAAAATAAAAGCACAAAACAGATACTTTATTTTGCACAATTAGCAAATAACAAAAATGTAAGACACTTACCTTACGATTTCTCTGCCGTTGCCCAATGCGGCCTAAGCCTGCTCCTCCTCTCAGAGATTTTCTTGTTGCACTTACACTCACACACTCACTCGCGAAAATCGATCGCGCGAAATTTCGGACACTCCCGTACGCGATGTACATAAAATACCGTGAAATGCAGTAAGCGACGTTCTTTACTTCCTGCCCGTTCGAATTACGAAGAACGACAGAACGAATTACGCCGTGAACGCCGAAGTCGCACAAATTTCTCTCCCCGAAAATGGAACAGATTACATGAAATCGATAGATAGTTAAAAGCGCGGTGCGTAAACGAGATGTAACCGCGACAAAGTATCACGGTTTACATTCATGTTTTAGATGAGTTGGTCTCGTGAAATATCTATGTACACGTTGATAAAGAGCCGTCGCTTCAACATGCAATTCGTCTCATTACAAGTTTTAGAATCTTAATAATTAATCTAGTAGCGTTACTTGTCACTGATAAAGGAGTCCAAATCAATAGCGTTTTATCCTTACATTCTTCACGATCGAGTCTTGGAGACCGACAACGCAAAAATAATACCACGCACGGAGCGACTCGTGCCACTGCTTGTCGGCTCGACGTTCGGCGAGCGAGTGAGAACGCGGCGACCTTCAGGTACAATGATGGTACGCAAAAACATCGTACGTCACCGCGCCGAATGAAAAACAACAAAAAAACGTTGAGAATTCGTTGGCCCATCTACGTAATGGAAAATTCCGTACTTATCACTCGCTCGCCGAACGTCGAGCCGGCAGGCAGCAGCGAGAGTTGTTCCGTGCGTGATATTATTTTTACGTTACCGGTTTCCAAGATCGATCGCGAAGAATGGGAATAAAACGTTATTGATTTGTACACCTTTATCAGTGACAAGTAACGTTACTCGATTAATTATTAAGATTCTAAAACTTGTATTGAGAAACGAATTGCATGTTGAAGCGACGGCTCTTTATCAACGTGTATATTTCACGAGACCAACTCATCTAAAACATGAATGTAAACCGTGATACTTTGTCGCGGTTACATCTCGTTTACGCACCGCGCTTTTAATTATCTATCGATTTCGTGTAATCTGTTCCATTTTCGGGAAGAGAAATTTGTGCGACTTCGGCGTTCACGGCGTAATTCGCTCTGTCATTCTTCGCAATTCGAACGGGCAGGAAGTAAAGAACGTCGCTTACTGCATTTCACGGTATTTTACATCGCGTACGGGAGTGTCCGAAATTTCGCGCGATCGATTTTCGCGAGTAAGTGCTGTGAGTGTAAGTGCAACAAGAAAATCTGAGAGGAGGAGCAGGCCTAGACGGCATCAGGCAACGACAGAGAAATCGTAAGGTACGTGTCTTACATTTTTGTTATTTGCTACTTGTGCAAAATGAATCATCTGTTCTGTGCTTTTATTTTATTTATTCAAATGATTCTAACGAGCATTCGAATAAGTGTTAGAGACAAAACCATACGTATAAAATTATGTGAGTTCATATTTAAAAGGAAGACTTTCAGTATTCTATATAATTTTTTAAATAAATACCTATTTTTTTAATATAAAATATAAAGTATGTTTAATACAATAGTTTCGATTTTGCATAATTAGTCTATAATAGTCGTATACATTTTTGTATTGTTACAGTTTAACATATATAGTTAGCGATGTACAACTTTGCTGTTGCGACTCGTATCAGTGAGTGACATATTACTTTTTATTTTAAAGTGACGTTGCACATATGACAGGTGCAGAAAAAT